>NC_064614.1:1171156725-1171468427 GCF_023898315.1 Schistocerca nitens | reverse complement strand
GATCACTCTATTGAGAATAGCACCTACAATAATAATTACAATTTAGGGTTTTGTTGTCAAGAGAGTGGGAAATAATACTGTTTATTGTAATCTTGAATAAAGCCAATCTGCTTTCAGAAAAAATGGTGTTGTATTACTTGTTTAACGCCTCTCGTAACATACGGAGATTATCTTGCTTGTTGGTTATAGATCGTTGATTGTCGTGCGCACACGACTTTACGACTTTATGGCTGTGATTTTGTTATTTTGATAGACGCCAACGTCGTGAATACAATAACTGGCACCCCTTGTCAAATTTTGAGTGCGTCAGTTAATACTCGGTCTAAGGCTGAATACCTGAGTCGTCTATAGTAGCAATTCATTTCAAAGAACAGTACCTCATCAAGAAACTACTCTTTAGTCCAGTCAGATGGTGGTTTCTCCTGTAAAAAAAATGCGGAAGATAGTTTCTCAGAGGTTCTACATGTTTTCTTGGGGTGCTGATTCCGAATTTCGTGTATTCTGCATTGCTGCAGGTCGGAATCAAACGAAAAATGCGAAAAACCACAATGTTCCCGTTTTTTTAAAGTTTTTCGCTGAAACTCTACAAGTATGCTTTTTTTAGAAGATGACCAGTATATACAGAATTAAAGTAGACGAAATTTCCTAGAAAATGCACTAGTCAGGTTTGATTTTCAGACGAGCTGTGTCTTCGCTAGAGCGAGCTCAAAAGCAGCCATTTATTGACCCTTTTGCGGAAACAAAAAAAACACCCACTCTTACTCCACACAACTCGGAAAGTATGCATATTATCAACAAAAACTTCTACACCATGTGCAACCACATTAGATTTCCTAGAGTAGACGTCTGTAATATACAATTTTCTTTTCAGGGCGGAGGGAGCAAAGCGGAAATTACGATAAATGCATTCTGCACTCCAGAGACCAGACACTCCTCCCACCTGTCTCTCTCTACAGCGCTATACTTTCCGTGTATTACGCTTAAAAGAGGTTGTTTCGAATGAACTGATGGAAAATTACGTTTGATCAAAACGTTAACAAATCATATTTACATCATAGTAGGTGCTTGAGGCTCAATAGAAATATGAATATGTCGTGAAGTGAATGAATGTCGAGCCCGAGACTGGTTCATTACTTCGAGCAGGTTCAACATCTGGAAAAGGAAGATACCATTTAATGATAGAATATGGATACGAAAGACATATAAACTGTCAATTAGTCAATAGAAGTATGAAGAAATAGCTGTACTGATGTCATGTGTGCAGTTTTTTATTCATCTCCGTTTGGCTCTTAATGACCATGGCAGTGTTCCTTGGGCACTAGAAGGCCCTGTTGGAGCCACTTTGGTCATTGGAAGGTCCAGGCTGAACAATGACTTGTTGCTGTTCTTCAATTGAAATAACTGTTAATTGAAAGATTAATATTATGAAAGGGAAAAATTGATTAATAAAGATGCACAATGCTCCGAAATGTTACAACAGTTAATAGCTTCTGTCGCATCAGCTGTCTCAGATGGACGTACTGCAAGGGGCTCGTCTACCTTTTCTGTATGAAAATTGTCGTCGATGTTGGAGCACTACATTTCACGTTGCTGACATAGCTTCGTGCAGAACAGTCAGGCTCACCTGCACACACCCTCTGCAATCTGTCTTGCAAAAGAACGACAGAAGCCACTCGCGAGCCAGGGGTTTAAGTGTGGTAATTGTTGCCAAACAATATTTTGTTAGCCACCAACCTCCTGTTCTGGACGCTAGCAGTACAGTATACGTGATTGATGGGGGATTTCTGTTGCGGAGATTAGTATGGTCGATTGGACACACCATCGAATAAATATGTGTATCCTACATTCATTATGTACGAAGTAATTATAGTAAAAGTAGTAAAAGTGCGATAATTGTGGTCGATGGGTAGTCAGACAGGCAGAAGGCCACCAAATCCATGTAACGCTTGAGGAGGTCGACAAAACAGCAGTCCGTAGAATAAAATTTAGCATTCCCATGACATTAAGAGTTTCAGAAGTAGATTTTCTACCGAATGCAAAAAACAGAAATAGATTAATCACCATGCTGAAGACAAAATGCAATGAAAGTAGAATCGCCCACAAGCAGACAATTAATGATGCAGATCCATGAGAGTACGGACAGCAGAATCCCTAGCTTCGGCTCTAAAGAATGTCACAATTTTGGGGGGAGATACCGACCCTCTGGTCATAATGGTGGGTTTGCAGGCTTCCCCCAATGTCTGTTTCCTCAATCTGAGGAGATGTACAGGGCCTCCGCTCCCCTGTCATCCAGGAAATGCAGTGGAGAAGAGTGTTGCCAATTACAAGCTCTTCCTTCATGCAGTGAGTTGTTGCGACTCTACGTCCGCATTTTTCAACCAAAGCAAGATTAATTTTTTCGAGACCCTCTCCAAAAATCCAGATCTCCAATCCTATATTCAGTGGTCCTTCAGCCTATCGAAGCGAAATGATAGGTGTTGATGAGGAATGTCTGACTGCCCTTTATGGTGTTAACTACCCAACCACAACACTCAGCAAGCTGAGATATAATCAAAATCAGCATGCACGGCTTCCATACCTCCCACTGAACCACTGAAGCTGCACTCAACAACACACCTTCAGAGTTTTCACGGGTGCCGGCTGCTCGGAGCCAGAACCGTGGGTGGGGGATTGGGGGGGGGGGGGGTAAACTGTCGCCCGAGAGGATTCTTCACCTTATACCTCGCAAATGCAGAGAGATTGAAAAGGTCGGTGTGGGCATAGGCGAGCGAGACTGTTCTGCACGAAGCAGTGCCAGCAATGCGGAAGGTCATGCTCCAACATCGATGACAATTGTGATGCAGAAAACGCAGGGGAGCCCCTTGGAGCACCTCTTTCTGAAGCACCTGAGGCGACAGATGCTATTAATCCATGTAATATGACTGAATGACGTGTATGTTATGCCATCGACACTTCGCAGTATCTTTTGTATCAGTTGGTACTTGAGTTGAAACATCGCTTGTGAAAATACCCGCACACACTCAAAGTGGACTCCATCTGGCTGTGTTACCAGTGACATGAGAACATTTGTCATGTTACAGCTGGATGGGCCTACAATTATCTGTTCTACAAAAAAAAAAAAAAAAAAAAAAACAAACTTTTTTTCTATTTCTGATAAAAAATATTGTGATCCTAGTTGTATTTTGAGTGCTGAATTGAAAACTGTTTTTGGTTTTATTCTGTCAGGGATAGTTTATGAGTAATCGCAATTTTATTTCTCTTTTCAGTTTCTGATATAGTGCAGCAAACGTGAGGTGAAATTCGACAAACAAATGCACATCTTTATTATGTTATAAGTTCATCACATTAATGGAGGGTGGGATCTAACATATAACACAGTAACCTATGTGAATACACTTTGAAGCATTTATTTGACATGAGAAATTGCAGAAAATTGACAAACAACTGCTTTGTAATGCACATCACTTTTTTCTCTTGTATTGTGAATCTTTCTTCTCTCGAATGATATTCCAGCAATAATCTGCTAACATAGAAGATACCCACTTCCCTTCATAGCGCCTTTCTATGGTAGAAATGTCTTTATGGAATCTTTCCCCATGTTCATCCGATACGTCACTACAACTCTCTGTGAAGTAGTCCAGATGAGAGTCCATCATATGTACCTTTAAAGACATATTGCACCCCAAATCCTGATATGCTTTGATCATATCCTTCACAATTGCTTTGTAGTTAGTAGCTCTTTTTCTTCCGAGGAAGTTTTCCGACACCATCTTGAAACAGTCCCATGCGGTTTTTTCTTTATCAGTTAAACATGCTTCAAAATTTGCATCTTTCTGCAGCTCCCTGATTTGTGAGCCCACAAATACACCTTCCTTTATTTTTGCAGCTGAAAGACGGGAGAATTTGGTAGCTAGATATGCAAACCCACAGCCTGTTGGATCCATGGCCTTCACGAATTGTTTCATCAGGCCAAGTTTGATGTGAAGCGGTGGAAGTAGTATATATTCAGGAGCTACCAGACTTCCGCCAACTTTCCATCTCCGCCTAGGCCATTTCTTTTTCACGAAGTGAGAATTTCGGTCTCGACTATCCCACTCGCAAAGAAAACAGGCATACTTTGTGTAGCCTTGTTGCATTTCCAGTACCATAGCAATTACCTTGAAATCTGCACATATTTTCCATTTGTGTTCATTGTATTTTAATGAATTTAGCATCCTTTGTACGAATTCGTAATTCTCTTTTGTCAAACTAGCGTAAGCTACTGGAACAGAGGGTATTTTATTTCCGTTATGGAGCAAAACACCCTTCAGACTTGTTTTCGATGCATCTATGAAAAGTCTTCACTCCTGTGAAATATAAGTGAAGTTCAGCACTTTCATCAGGCCAGCAACATCATTGCAAAATGTCAGTGCTTCGTCAGTTGAAAAATAAGAAATAAAGGCATGTTCTCTGTGCCTGAACACACTGATTTTAGTACTTTGGTGCAGTAGATTATACTCTTGTAATCTTGAACCAAGCAGCTGCGCCTTTTGTTTACTTAGCCCTAGATCACGTACTAAATCGTTTAAATCTGCCTGTGTTAACAAATGTGGCGATGACTCACTTGTGCAGTGATATAAAGAATCATCATCTGTGATTTCTTCAGTACTACTTATTTCACTGTCACTCGGAATTTGATCTCGAGCTCTTGAAGGTACTGGAAGGTTGTCCGAATGCCGCACTGGCATTCTCGCTGAAGGCAGATCTGGGTAAACAATGTGCCTCTTCGACTTTTTGTTTGTAAAACCCTGAATTTTTGTTAGACAGAAATAACAATCAGTAACATGGTCCTTAGGCTCCCTCCACACCATGGGAACAGCAAACATCGCCACATTCTCTTTACCTTTCCACCACTGAATTAGTTTGCAGTAACATGTAGCACAACAGAAATGTGGTGCCCATTATTTATCTTGGTCTCCACCTCTACTCCAAAGTAATGTTTGTATGCTTTCTTTATAACTGAAGAAATTTTCTTCCTATTTCTGGCAAAAGTGAACTTCCCACAGATGTAGCAGAAGTTTTCCGGCTTATATCGACATCCACGACGACGTGGCATTTCTGCAAATTTAAAAATACCGCTTTGGTAATACACCTGTATTAACTTAATAGTAGGGAACTAGAGGAACGCTGATGTGTAAAAACAAGCAGTCGTTTTACCTTCAGCACCAGGCTCAATCAGTTTACACACAGGAATTAAAAAATTCAACCTTGCTCGGAAATATGACAGACAGTCACTTGTCAGCCAAAACACCCACTCGTTAAGACTGACACAAACTGCGGCTAACACCACTGTTGTAAACTCGATGCACCTGCCCCTAGGAGACGTGAAGCTTTACTGCCGAGGCACCGACCGGCTGTCGCCGTTCCAGTTAATGAGATGTTTCAGGTGGTCTTAATGACATAGGTGTGGCAGGGGATAACCTAATGATGTCTGATTATTCCCACCTGCTGCTGCACAAGAAATTATCACGTTCTATCACTACTGGATGAAGCAACATACCCGTATTTCTCTATAACATCTCTGTGTTTGCCATGAATTGTGAATATACATATATATATATATACATATTACATAAAAAGTATCCCTGACAACGATTTTTTGTTTACATATTTGAATTTCCCACGGTAAAATGGTCTAGAAGCACATACTTTAATATCAGAAATAGAACCCATGTCGAACAGTGTTATCAGTCGTATATTATCAGGTAGAACTACCCCATTCCTCTTCTTCTTATTCTTCTGGTGTTCTTCCACAACATCACAGGACCACTTGCATACAGCACCCTGTCATGATACTGACTACATCAGGTTTTGGTGTGCAATAGGCTTTTATAGAAAAATGAACACTTGTAATAATAACAATAAAAAATAATAAGAATAATAACAATAACAATATGTGTAGCCACAATCATCTGACAGACTGAGCTGCGATGGCTGCACCTTACTTTACATAACAATGCGGTAGTTACATAAGAAAAACAACAAAGCTTCGTGATAATTTTTTTATTTACGCGTCAGCAGTAGTATACATCAGTAAAAATTAACGTTTTCAATCTTCACAACAGCACATTATTTTGCAAATAAAAGTTTCTTGTATTCACAGAATTCAGTGCATATTTTCCTCAAACCAATGGTTGTTCCTTTAGTTTCTTCGTTTGGTACTACATTGATAGGGTGTTGTACATCATCTGCATGCGCACTATAAGGATGGAGATAGTTCATGATGTCTTTATGCACAGTCTGAATCGTGCCTCCCACAGTTCAATATTTCCAACACAAGGGACAGTCCACCTGTATGCCGAACAAGCTTGTAATGGTGGAGTGTTGAAGATAAATGGATCGACCTCCAGACCTTGAAGAAAATGACGTATTGCTACATAACCAACACGGATTCAGAAAATATCGTTCTTGTGCAACACAGCTAGCTCTTTATTCCCATGAAGTAATTAGTCCTGTCGACATGGGATCTCAGATAGATGCCATATTCCTGTATTTCCAGAAGGCTTTTGATACCGTTCCTGACAAGCGACTGTCAATCAAATTGCGTACATATGGAGTATCGTCTCAGTTGTGTGACTGGATTCGTAATTTCCTATCAGAGAGGTCATAGTACGTAGTGATAGACGGTAAATCATTGAGTAGAACAGAAGTGATATCTGGCGCTCCGCAAGGTAGTGTCATAGGCCCTTTGCTGTTCCTGATTTATATAAATGATCTAGGTGGTAATCTGAGCAGCCCCCTTTGATTGTTTGCAGATGATGCTGTAATTTACCGTCTAGTAAAATCATCAGGCGATCAATTCCAATTACAAAATGATCTAGAGAGAATTTCTGTATGGTGCGAAAACTGTCAATTAGCACTAAAGAAAGAAATGTGCGAGATCATCCACAAGGGTACTAAAAGAAATCCGATAAATTTTGGGTATACGATAAATCGTACAAATCTAAGGGCTGTCAATTCGACTAAATACCAAGGAATTACAATTAAGAGCAACTTAAACTGGAAAGACCACATAGATTATATTGTGGGGAAGGGGAAACAAAGACTGCGCTTTGTTGGCAGAACAGTTAGAAGATTCGACAAAACCCACTAAAGAGACAGCCTACATTACACTCGTCCCTCCTCTACTGGAATATTGCTGTGCCGTATGGGATCCTTACCAGGGAGGATTGATGGAGGACATCGAAAAAATGCAAAGAAGGGCAGCTCGTTTCGTGTTATCGCGCAATAGGGGGGAGACTGTCACTATGATACGCCAGTTGGGGTGGCAGTCACTGAAACAAAGGCGGTTTTCTTTGCGGCGAGATCTATTTCCGAAATTTCAATCACAAACTTTCTCTTCCGAATGCGTAAATATTTTGTTGACACCCACATACGTAGGGAGAAATGATCATCATAATAAAATAAGAGAAATCAGAGCTCGAATGGAAAGATGTAGGGGTTCCTTTTTCCCACGCGCCATTCGAGAGTGGAATGGTAGATAAATAGTATGAAAATGGTTCGATAAACCCTCTGCCAGGCACTTAAGTGTGAATTGCAGAGTAACCATGTAGATGTAGACGTAGATGTAGATCTCACCTTGAGTACCGTTCCGTCGTACAGTGATTTTATAGGTAGCTCTAGGTCAGCACAGTAAATATTCTGTTGTCATCTGTTAACTAATGTAGGGTTCTGCACGGCACAGTTCAGCTCAATCCAACATTTTAACACTTCTCGATGCATTTTCAATCTCTAACACAACACACCAGTCGCTATTCACTGGTGCTCCTACACCAATATTTAAGTGTTTTGAAACGCTAGCTGTTAAATTATAGGTTGAAGCAAAAAGCAGTAGAGCACTGGGAGAAACGGCCTGTTTCTCATCCACCACATCAACAGTCCGTCCTTGCAGTAACACAGGAATGTTCTGGGATGGCGCATACGCCGAAGACCAGTACTGACCTGCACAATGGGGCATACAGTCAGCATGTAAGTTTAACGAACAGATTAAAAAAAAATAAACCCCTTAATTGTGCTTAGTACCCCCTCACCCTCTCCCCCAACCCTCTAGCCAGTCGTAGTGTAGTATTAATATGATGTGCAAAAAATGGGGCCAAGTAGCAGTATTTCCGTTATGTTTATGTTAAAATTGCGTAAAGACATACTCCATAATGTACCACCTTCCTCCATCCTCCTCCATTCAGGGTCTCGTATTTTAGCCTTCATTAAAATGAAACAGCCAGTCAAAATGAAGCTCCATCTTAACTGTGCACAAACGTATCCAGACATCCTACATTAATAATTAAAAAATTCATCATGCACTCAAAAAATTATCTGAATTGCATAAAGGACCAAAATTGGATCAACGATGTTTACAGTAGTGACTGTAGACTATCGTTTGTGGACTGGCTCAACAGTCGCATAGGTAATTCATTAGAAGCTTGGTATCATTCGCAATTGAATAAAACCAATACTTTGTTTATATAATGTAACTGAAGAATTAGTAATAATTAAAGATGAGGATGGATAGTCGAAATAAAAGTCAAAGATGAGGTTCGCATTAAATATTCCACAAAAATTCAAAAAATTCGAAATAAATTTATGTCCCTGTTGCTTGTCTTCACCAACAGACAGCCTCGTTCAACGTTCGATCTGAGTACCGCGCTTGTTGTAAAAGACAACGGAGTTTCGAATTAATTATTTACCACATCTATGTTGATTGTCAGATGTGACAGTATTCTAAAAGGTCTCCAACAATACGTCTGCAAGAAAGTTTAATATTCACGTTACATAAGTATCTAAATACATAACGCGTGTTCAAACTGATGATGTGTGATGTCATCATCTAAGCACTGAACGTTTTCCACTACTGATTTATGAGTGGAGTGAAGATAGTGTATCACAGGGAAAATATAATCGATGACCATTATTGATTTTTATTACGAATGATTTGGTCCTGTTGAACTTAAGTACAAAACGTTATACCATAGTATAAGCGAAAATCGAAAGGAAAAATATGTAAAAAATTCGCCAGTTATGAAACAATGGGTAGTGCTTATGTTGCAACAGAACTAAAAATGTAAAGTGTGTTCAATAAGATGATGTGTATTACCATCACAGAACGTTTTTCATTGCTAGTTTAGGATCGGACGAAAGATAACGCATGACTGTAAAATGTAATCAATGATGATCACTGATTTTTATTACAAACGACTGTGTCTATTTGTGGTTTAGTACAAAACGGAACTTCTGCAATATAACGAATGGTTATCTAAAACTGGAATTAACTACCTGCAACTGTCTCGTGTGTCCTTCTCCACATACTATTCAGCTAGCATAGTCGTGATGCTGCGGCACTGTTGTGTTCGTGCATTACCTGCACCTACCTGTGAACTCGTGCAGCACATCGCCGATAGGAAAGTCGAGCAGAAACCTACCGTACTGCAACTGGCACCAGGATGCATACAACGTAACTACGCTAAGAATCGGGAAAAGGTCTTAATTTTGAACGGAAGGTGGAATTACTGGCAAAACTTCAGTATATTCTGAACCTTGAGATGTACACATTCACTGCCAAGCCCGTGCTAATCTTAACACAGTCATGCACAAACCTTTTGATTTACGTTAACAAGTTTATGGTAACGTATTTCGCGAAATGTGAACAGCTACTAAGCGCGGATTGTTCTTAAATGAAAATGTTCGCCATACTATTAAGTTTATCGGTTTCTAAAGCACTCAAGTTTTTAGTCACCGATCTGCTCAATATGCCACGCGGAATTACTGTATTTTCTCATACACAAAATTACTTTAAAAAAATCCGTAGTTTCTAAAAAACACAAAGAAGTAAATATGCCTTCACTTTCAAACACTTTTGAAACATGTAACACAACTAAAATCGGCAAATTATAACTTCCTTCGGAACTCATACTACACACGACCGTACCATTGAAAGTCTGGGCTCTGACTCCCTTAGACGCCCGTAAGCATTCCTCCGGGTGATCAAAAAGTCAGTATAAATTTGAAAACTTAATAAACCACGGAATAATGTAGATAGAGAGGTAAAAATTGACACACATGCTTGGAATGACATGGGGTTTTATTAGAACCACTCCATATTGCTAGACGCGTGAAAGACCTCTTGCGCGCGTCGTTTGGTGATGATCCTGTGCTCAGCCGCCACTTTCGTCATGCGTGGCCTCCCAGGTCCCCAGACCTCAGTTATTAGCTTTGGGTTTACCTGAAGTCGCAAGTGTATCGGATCGACCGACGTCTCTAGGGATACTGAAAGACAACATCCGACGCCAATGCCTCACCATAACTCCGGACATGCTTTACAGTGCTGTTCACAATATTATTCCTCGACTACAGCTATTGTTGAGGAATGATGGTGGACATATTGAGCATTTCCTGTAAAGAACATCACCTTTCGTTTGTCTTACTTTGTTATGTTAGTTATTGCTATTCTGATCAGATGAAGTGCCATCTGTCGAAATTTTTTGAACTTTTGTATTTTTTTGGTTCTAATAAAACCCCATGTCATTACAAGCATGTGTGTCAATTTGTACCTCTCTATCTACATTATTCCGTGATTTATTTCAGTTTTCAAATTTATACTGACTTTTTGATCACCCGGTATATCTCCAAGAGAAAACACGCGCGAAGAATACTCGTTTCTGATTGGTCAGTTTTCTTTAAGGCCAATAGAAAAACATTATTCTGCCACGATAGTCCGCGCTTTTCATGACTAACCAATTAACAAATAACACATTTTCGAATTGTACTTTTTCCCGAAATGAATATATACCATTCTGATATTTTGTTTATACTTTACGTTATTAACTACTTTCTTTTGAACTCGAGTTCGCTTTCCTTTTACCATAAACTTTCTTAACATATTACGATACAAAATTCCCCGTCGTCTGCATTCACACTGTCTTAAGACTTTCTCACTCTAGTTCGTACAGCGTTCATCAGTAGAACAATGATCTACATATTTATATCAGACCACACTCACGCATCATTCACACTACTAAAAACATATACAAAACTGTACAAACATAAAAAAACAAAAAAGCCTTCAAGAAATGAATAGAACAATTCACAAAAACATTATCTTCACCTGTTTCTTGAATGTCTGTGAATTACTGGACTCTCGTAGTCAAAATTGTTAACTACATTATACTTCTTTCTGTTTACTCTTGTCCGCTACTGTCCTCTAGCAGATGAAAATTGGAACTACGTACTCGATTGAATACGCTTCAGACCATATGTCACTGTGCATGCATGAGTCACTCACCCGATACACAGCCTCTAGACAGGAGCGACATACAGCGCCACGCCTCAGTGAGACAATGTGTAACAGGACTCATCACAGTCGGCATGGGAATATACGGACAGGACAGAACACCATGCTAGATTGTGCGGCGCAAGTTGCTCGTCCGCTGCAGTCCATGGTGAGCATAGTCTTTACTGCGTTGCGTACTGACAATTACCGCTATAATACAACATTGTTCCATTGTACAGAACTGATTTTTGTCGTCCTGAGACGGTGATGGAAACTGTAAATGTTATTGTGAATATAAAACCGGCGTAATGCACAGATTTTGGCTTGGTCCTTTGAAGTGACAGTTCCCATGTTTACAAGTTCAACGATGCAACTGTTGCATCGTATTCACCAATTTTCAGGAAGAGTATGAACAAATATCCTACACACTCACATTTAAATTCTTTACTTCCAGTTTAACACACACCTCTTTACCATTGCCTTTCGTCACTGACTTTGCAGTACTAGTGACGGTCTCCCTGAAATCCGTTACGTCCTCCTTTATCGTATTTCAGTCAAATATTGTTCCACCATCTACTGTCCGTTTGTTTATAACGTTTTTACTGTCTCTGAGAATATAAAATACCTATCATTATTTCTGTATTTGGAAATGTCTTCTCGCACATCTTTTCTCTGCTTCTAGTTTTGAATTACGATTTAGTTCTGATGACTTGTTTATAGTTTATAATGAGAAACCAAATCAGCTCCCCAAGGGTTTTTGCAATTCAGTAAATGATTTGTAAATTATGGTCTAATGATGGTCGAAACAATCTTCCCTCTCTCACGGTCGTCTGGAAATTTGCTTTTCCTAAAGAAGTTTTTAGCAAAAGAGTTATTCTTAATATTTTCAAACTTATCGCAGAAGTATAATATCGATGCACCTCTTTCCCTACGGTTCCCTAGCACTGTTTACTATAACTGTGTCTCCTTTATCGTCTCATACTTTCCCGTTCCATTGAATCAGATTTTGTTCGCCATGTCTCAGGTCCTGTCAGTTCTACGATACTCTTAGGTGTTTTGAATATTTTTCATCATCACTTTGTGAGATCTGCGTGTAAGGCAGTAAAGTTATGCTTATATTATTTTTAAATTATCAGAATGAGATCAGAGTACTTGAGAATATTCGTGCTCACAAGATAGTTCCTTTAAACTTAATAATTTTTAATGAATATGTTCTCATAATTTATTGAAATAGAAACTATAAGAGATGTATCGTGCTTATGAAATATTATCAACGGAGCTGTTAGAATTTAATCTAATCAAAAGAACTAAGGGAAAATGTTTATTATTGGCATTTATGACCACACTAATTTCTCCAGTTGGAGGCATGAGATGTAATCAGAAGTTAACTGTTGTATGTGATGTACGTGATATATGTATGGGGTGAGTGGGACAGATTCAAAATCACCAAAGTGATACTTAGGAAATGAGCAGAATCCTAGACTAATCTCACATTCTGTAAAAGAAATATTTTTGAGTGAGTTGTGTTATGTAGAGAGTTTACAAATTTGTGTTATAATGTGCACAGCCTGATGATTCTGATAATATCGTTTCCCTTAGAAGATCCACAGCATGCACTTATTGTATCTCTGTATGGTTTACAAACGTAATCAATATATGGAGTGCTCTTAGACTATGTTCACAAATACCAATTAATAACTTCGTTTTAAAGAATTTCTGAAATATTTGTTCCAATATTTGAGATTCAATATTGGTCATTTGCACTGTTGTGATTTATAAAAAATTTATGCATGAGTTTGTTAGTTGTTGCTATAGTTAAACTGTTCTGACTGGCAAAGGTAAATCGCTCTTACTATGTGTAAAGTTCAGATTATGGTTTCTAATAAACGCTGAAGTTAAATGAAACCTGGTAATTAAGGAAGGTAGGATTGTGTTACGATTGTGGACGGGGCCAGAATCAATTACTATTGGTCTACTACGAAATTTCACTCACTTATTTTAATAAATAATTTTTGATATCAAGCCAATGAGGTCGCAATCAGATTTTTAAGGCAAGTAACCACAGTCAAGGCTGAAGGCCTTTAACACCAGAAATGGCAATTATTTAAAATTTAACAAATACATAAAATACAGACAGTCAATAATTTTGAAGATAAGCCAATGTGGTCGCAATCAGAATTTTAAGGCAAGTAACGACAATCACGGTTGAAGGCCTTTAACATCCAAAATGCCTATTATTAAAAAAAAATTAACAAACGTACATAAAATACAGACAGCAAATAATTTTTTAAAAAACTAGCCACCCTGGTCGCAATCAGAATTTTAAAGCAGGTAACCACAATTACGGCTGGAGGCCTTTAATGCCAAAATGGCAATTATAAAAAAAATTTAACAAATGTACTGTCAAACGGTGAATGACATAGCAAAAGTTAATTAAAAAAAACAACACATCACCAAACAGGTGAGACAAATGATGGTAATGTTGTGTTGGCAGAAGAGCCAACACCATGTTACGAGTGGAGGCCGAAATGCACGTGTTTTAGCTCACGCAGGCAGGCGTGAGGAGGGAAGAACTATACTGACGTGAGGTCTGGAACATGACAAGTAATTAGAATTCAGAAAGCGGACGTAATTAGTTTGATACTTAACTTTAATCCATTAATGATGAACGTCGCTCTTGACGGTACATGATTCACAGTATTATCTGTTCAGAATACATTATTGAAAAATATGGCACCTTGCTAGGTCGTAGCAAATGACGTAGCTGAAGGCTATGCTAAACTGTCGTGTCTGCAAATGAGAGCGTATGTAGACAGTGAACCATCGCTAGCAAAGTCGGCTGTACAACTGGGGCGAGTGCTAGGGAGTCTCTCCAGACTAGACCTGCCGTGTGGCGGCGCTCGGTCTGCAATCACTGATAGTGGCGACACGCGGGTCCGACGTATACTAACGGACCGCGTGCGATTTAAAGGCTACCACCTAGGAAGTGTGGTGTCTGTCGGTGACATCACAGGTAACTTAATAATACCATAATAAAATAATAACAATAATAAAACACAAGGGTCAGTGACAGACGGTGTTCCAGGAATCGACCTCTGAGTAGGTCTCACTAAAAACACTTTCGAGAGCGAAGAGAAAGGCAGTCAAGTGTTGCATCCAGATCACAAGATAGTAGCTCGGACTAGTGGCAGTCTAATGATAATCTTGGTGAGGCTACCTGACATCCAACAAAACAAATGCAAGATGTAAAATTACGCCAAAGCCGGAACCGGCGGTCTGGGCTCTGCCATACTGTGCTTAGAGCTCCCAGAACAAGAAGGATGGACTACCACTAAGGTAGAAGAACGCCAGCCAACCTACAATCAAGAAGCTGTCAAACTTACACGCCTCACCGGACAGCGGCGGCAAGGCGAGGAAATGTACACAGCCGGAACAAGAAGGATGGACTACCACTAAGGTAGAAGAACGCCACCAAACCTACAATCAAGAAGCTGTCAAACTTACACGCCTCACCGGACAGCGGCGGCAAGGCGAGGAAATGTACACAGCCGTTACATACACTAATCCCCAGGGCAGGTAACTGGGGTATTAGCGGCCACAAGACAGAAAAAATACCACTGGTTGAACTTAACAATGTACGAAACTGAATATAGTAAATAGTAATTAAAAGCTCAGGAAAGCTAATCAGATCCGCCTTCCCCAGGTACTCCACTCACTGCTTTTCGCCTCGGTGACACTACGAGCAGCAACACGAATCCAAGTCATTGGAGAACCGCGTGTTTTCATAATGGTGGAGGTTTCTCTTTGCGAATTGCAATGTACTCAACTTAAACATGCAGGATACGGTTTCGACGAGGTCGTGCACCCTTGTGACCACCGCCCTTCGATGCATACACGCAGTCCATACACGCCGCCAGTGGTCCCGGAGTGTTGTCGCTCTGCGCGGACCTCGCTGCTCCTCCGTCCCCAACCGAACTGCCACACTCACACCACACGGTAAAGCACGAGGTCGCCCCAAGATAGGGCAGCAGTTACTACATATCGATAAGCGCCGCTGCTGCCACTAGCGTACAGGCAACACCTACGAAACCGAGTGGCGCCAGTGAACCCGAGAAGAAGACAAACCACGCAACCGTGCCAACTAAACGATAGGGTCTGGCAGAAACCTACACACGGCACCAACGCTAGCCGCAGCACGGCTCATTAAATTTGTCTAATACACCTTCCGCTATCTCGCTCCCACACTTCATGTCACCTCAGCATATGAATCTGGATATAAGTTTGTATCTCCAAGAGTTTCCAATGAAATGTTGTAATTCTTCTTCTTCAACTGCCTCTCCTTCAAGAACACTCGCACTCAAGACAAATGCCACGACGGTTCTTTTGTTCGTACACAGCTGATTTCTTACCACGTCCTTTCGAAATCTAAGTTTCTGACCCGTCGCTAAGGATCCTGTCAGTCACAGGACGCTTAGCCCTAATCTTCCTGTCATAATGGTCGAGTAGCTCCTTGTAAGAGAAATATTCATGTGTCAGCCCAAATCGACGCTTTCAGCGATGTAAAGAGCGACGCTATTGGACAGTGAATGGCTGGAAACGAGTGGTTTGGAATAATGAAACACGCTGAGCGTATGGCAGTCCTATCAAAGGATTTGGGTTTACCAAATAACTGGAGAACGTAGCCTGCCATCATGTGTACTGCCAACACTGAAGTGCAGAGTAGGTGGTGTTACAATATTGGGATGTTTATGATGTTTAGGGTGTTATCCCCTCATTGCGATTAAGGAAAAGCGAAATGCAGACTTATATGAATATGTTTTACTGCATTGTGTGAAAGAACAGTTCGGAGACGATGACTGTCTCAGCATGGCAGTGAACCCTGTCATAAAGCAGCATCTGGGAGTCAGTGGCTTGTGGACAGTAATTATCCTTAAACTTACTGGCCGGTCCAAAATCCCGACCTGAACCCAATGGAACATCTTTGGGATGAGTTCCAACGTCAACTCCAATCCAGACTCCATCGTCCATTATTAGTGCCTTATCTGGTCCCTCCTCTCGAGGAAAAATGACATTTCTTCACAGATATTCAAACCCCTAGGTGAATGTCTCCTCAGCAGTGTTCAAGCCTTCATAATGGCAAAAGGTGTACAAATCCCATATTAATGTCCACTAATATGTGTTGGGATACTTTAGGTCAGATAGTCTATAATGGAGGCAGGTCAACCACCTGGACGCTCGGACTCTCGCGAAAGATGAAATAATACAGAGCTCTTTTGAGTAACGTACAATTTGGGCACCTCAAGGTGGCTCATTGCATGAGACGGCGTGGACTCAGTTGTGCGTGTGCCATCATCCCTCCCGGACAGGATCGTGGACATCCTTTTCTCGTCCTATAGATACCTGCTGAAGCCGTGTACGTCGATAAGTGAAATATACTATTCATCCTCTTCTGAAATATCTCACAGTGAATTCACAGCAACTCTTTGGAGATGACAGTACTTGCAATTTCCTGATGCAATCTAATTTTTCTATTGCCAATATGCTGTATACACGTTGTTCATTGTCAATGGACAATGTGACAAAAGAAAACACTGCCCGCAAGTGTTATAACAGACCAAATACTTTTTTCTAACTACAAATGGACGATTATCGATGACAGTCGTTTGATTGCCATCCAACGCGTATTTTTCTGGCTTTTTTTTGTACTTTGATTAAAGAATCTATAACACTGAATCGGAAAATTTTGGTCAGAATATTCGGTACCTTAGTGATTTACTTGCAGACGTATTTCACCGTCAAACTAATTGAATATTCAAATATTATTTTCATTGAACGTACAGTCACAAAAATGTACATGCGACTAAAAGTTGCCCATAAGAATATTTAGCAAATCACAATCTTAATGCTTCCTAATTTTAGAGTTAGCAACATGTCAAGCTGAAAGATTGAAGGCTGTCTTCATGAGTGCGTGCAGAGATGAATTAATTTATGAGATTTATTCGCGAGAAACGACATGAATCATCACTTGCATTCATGATAACCAATATCGAAAAACACACAGTAGTTTACAAAAGCACACTATTCTGTAGACATTTGTGAAAATATACAAATGGCGTGGCCTACACATTCCATAGGTAAAACTAGTATAATTAGGCGATTAGCACGTGTAGTAACCCCCTTAAGATCGAGGTTAGAATATCAACAACAGATGTGAGAAAGGGTTAAAATATGAATCGGTAGGCATACTAAGTTCGTGAGCAACGCAGCAGGTTCGCGGTCACTGGGCGACTCTTTACCTCCCCGGAAGAGCTGGTCTTCTTGGTACAACTAGACATATGCCAACCAGTCATTTTTGTAGAGTACTGATGTAGATGTAGACGAGGAATTTGAATTTTCGCGGCAGGATCGCGCGTGCGGAGGAAAATGAAAAAGAGTGAATAATTTTTTTTTACAATTACCTCAAAATGGTCGGCAGCTAGTCATATTTGTTTCTATTTGAAGGAAGAGAGTTCTCACTTAGCAAATTAATTTTAATTTACGTTTATACCGTCTCTATTTCGTATTTTACCTATTAGTTGCATGGTATTTGTTATGAACAGAGTGTTGTGCATACACTATCTTTACTAAATGAGAGCAACTTGTTCTTGAGTTTACGTGGAATTCTGCCTAGAAGTGTATAATATAATATGAATCACCTCGTGTCAAATCTGATAAGTGAATTACATATACCCAGGAGTATACAGTTAAAATTTGTTGCATTCATTGCGTTTCCAACATTATAATAACACTCAGGTAACACCAATAAAATAAAAATACCACAGAGTACTGAGAAGCAATATTGTTATGTACTGCAAGATAATGGGGTATCAAAGAAACCCTTTACAGATTGGACTACTGTGTTACAGGCCCAAAATAGTCTAGGATCAAAACAAAAATTTAGGAAAAAAGGGTGAAACATGAAAAATAATTTCATACAATTACGGTCTTCTACAGACTAAGTGCTCATCGCTCTTAAGATGTGTTCTTTAGAGCTCTTGTTTACTAGACTTTTTTTCTTGTTTTGACCCACATTAACACCTCCACAAAATACAGAAACCAAAGAGACTGCAGGAGATATGTTTCGCAGAATCGAAGATGAATAAGTGCTCGCAGCTCTTAAGGTATGTCTTTTAGAGCTCATGTTTACTAGACTTTTTTTTCATTCTTTGGACTATAGTATCACGTCTGAAAGTTTCCTACACTACAATCTCAGCAACAAGAGTACCGGTAGGTGTATACCACTCTCAGACGTATCACAACGATTTTACCTTATAACTATCGATTCAGTCGTTGCCAAACCAGGCTTCTTTACCTCAAATTGAAACATTTTCCTTTCTCCGCCATCCCTGAAAGTTTGTAACATTGTTACGGATTCACCCAGTATAGATGACATGAGAGAATTTCGACCTTACACAGAGGCCTACCATCACAGGCGTTTCCCTTGCGCCATTTGCGAGTGGGAGGTTGTCGGGAACGATATATTAGTACACGATCTGATCACGACCACAGACAGTAATTTCGACTGAGCAATGTCAGTGTAGTTGTTCGTGTTAGTGCAAGTGTAAAATGGAAAACTGCACTTGGAACGCGAGTCTAATTCACAAAACCCACAAAGGTGTTTTCGTGCTCATTTTATTTGTGTGCTGTAATTCAAACATACGAGGGGGATAGGGTCAACAAGCATAGCACACAACTCTGTTAAACAGTTGCGGGAAACAGAAAGACTTCAGGAACTGATTTATGGCGTGTTCCTGCGGAGGACAAAGATAGGTTGTCATCTGAAAGTCCATGGAAGGCTTGTATGGAACAGTTGGGGAACTCCAAGCTCCGAGACGTTTCCGTAGGTCTTATGAAAATGTTGGCCAGTGGCTGAAAAGAAGTTCAATTCTTGGCGTGAAACTTGCCATCAAAGAATATACTTTTGGATGACAATAAGATATATGACTTTTTTATCATACCAAATGAAAATCGAGACTGAAAGCATGTGATCTTATGCATGTGGTCTTCAGTGATTACTAGTCGGTTGTTTAAGACATGACCTCCGTGAACTAGGTTGAATGGCCCTCTTAGTGCATCGTGATTTCCAAATGGCATCAAACACCCTGTCGCAGCGTGTACTGTATGCATTGGATGCTGTGCCGGTAATTTGACAGCACCAGTGCCAGATTGGTGTTGTGATGATGTTCGTACAAGGCCAGTACAGAGTAATAGCCCGTTGCTTAAATAAATTTGAGCACCTACGTAACTGTATTGGAAAAAGAAATACGTTGGTAGGACACGTTTTGAGTTACTGATACCTCGGGAATGATTAATTCGGCTATGGGGGGAGATGTAGGGATTAAAAGTTGAAAGGAGAACCATGTCTTGACCAGAGTCAAGAGGCTCTCTACGATGTAGGTGGTATTTGCTTGCAGAGATGAAAAGGCTTGCACAGTATGGAGCAGCATGGAGAGCTGCATCAAACTAGTCATCGAACCGACAACCATTATAACAGTAAAGTGATAGACTAATTCAGCAAAAACCTGTAGCACTATAATCACTTGTACCATTGACATAATAAATATGTAAATCTTACATCTCTAGAGCAATAAACAAATTTTTCTCCACAATATAATGCGGAGCTATGCTTGACAATCTCGATTTACGCTGTGTCTTAATTTTTTCACTCAGACTTTAAACATAACTTGTCGTTCAACCTTTATAATCCAGACACTACAACCAGAGGTTATCTCACGGGATGTGGAAAAACAGCACTATTGACGAACCAACATAGTTGTGAACTGTTGCTTATTCTGCTAACGGTCGCGAGAAGCAGGAGAACTGGGCTGGAGTTCTAATGTGCCACAAATTATCAATTATCGTAGTGCATTTCCTGAAGAGCTTGCACTGATACCACATCACGTCATTGCGGTTTTCCTTAATTTCACCTCTAGCTCTTCATTTATTTAATTCCAGTGTCCGAAATTAATTTCAACTCAGAGTGAAACAGCAAGTTTTAATTTTTTTTTTAGAAAAGTTGAAAATTAATAAACCGAAATTCTTACCGAAAAAAATCTTCGCTTGATGGCCACATCTTCAGCTTGTAAATTTATGTTTGCACTGGTAGCTTAGAAGATAAGAATCCATAATTCAGTTTAGAAATAACCTGTAAAGAGAAAATATGACTGTTTACTGTTATTGTTATTACCAAATACGGTAAAATACTATGAAATTTTAGATGCATCCGCATGTTAAGATAGAACGAAGTGTGGAACTTGCAGGCGACAGCAACTTAAAAGACAATAGCTATGTGGAAGAGGGCGTAATAGTGTCGTGTTCTTTGATAGAATATTTTGATCTGTCGTCACACTCGTAGTATCATCATAAATCTACTTGTGGTCTCAGCAACAATCAAGGATGGGGGGTCACAAAACGAGATAGTGCGTTTAATTGCTGACAGAACTTCGGACCCATAGTCTAAGTTACTTAGCAGGTTGGCAACTTGCTGTAAATGTTGAAAAGTGTAAATTTGTGCTTTTCACAAAACGAGGAAACGTAGTGTCATATGACTGTTAGGACTGACGGTTGGAACCTGCCAACTTATGCAAGTACTTTGTTGTAATACTTTGTAGGGAGATGGAATGGAATGATCACATAGGCTCAGCCACGGGTAAAACAGGTTTACGGCTAGAATACTGGGGAAATGGAATTAGTATACAAAAATATTGCTTACAGATCATTCATATGAGTCATCCTAGAATATAGCTAAAGTGTCTGGGACCCATACCAAGTAGGACTAACGGGGGATATGTAACATATACAGCGAAGGGCAACACAAATGGTCAGAGGTTTGTTTGGCCTGTGAAAGAGTCACACAGAGGTGCTGAAGAAACTAAACTATCAGCCTCGTAAAGATAGACATGAACTATCCCGTTAAAACCTACTTACAAAGTTTCAAGTACCAGTTTCAAATTATCGGCTACGTATCACTTCTGCATCTTGACGACAAGATCAGATTATATTCAGCACGCGCGGTGGCATTAAACAATCATTATTCCCGCACTCCACACGTGAATGGAACGAGTAAAAACCACAACAACTGATGCAATGGGATATAACCTCCGCCGTGCACTTCACAGTGGTTTGGATAGAACGGGTGTAGGTCTAGATGCAACTAGGCTAATTACAGCTCTGAAGTTGCGAATAACGTATAACTAGAAGGATACTAACTGTAGATACAAACTTGTTCCTCACAAGTATGCCCCTTAAGACCAAACCACAAAGCAGAGAGGTAATAATGAACGAAGGATGAACTTCTGGATGGTAAAGTTTGCAGGAAAGGTGGCATAACGCTATGAACATTTGAGACCGTTTGTGATACCCCCGCAAGTTGGCAGCAGGTGAGATATCGTGGACTCAGTTGTGTCTGTGCCATCACCCCTCCCATACAGGATTGTGGATATCTTTTTATTCTTCTAGAGGAACTAGCTGGAGTCCGATACGTTTACAAGTCAACGTACCATCTTTCATCTCTTGAATCATTTCACGGTAATTTGACAGAAACTCATTGGAGATGACAATTCTTGTATGTTCTTGATGCAATGTGACCCCATTCATATTACGAACAGGCTGTTTATATGAGTATCTGGACGATGGATTGTTAGCAATAAAAGCCAATGTCCGCGTGTGTTATAAGACATCGAATACCATTTGCTCACTACAATTGGACGATTAACTATCACAATCCTATAATTGAAATAAGAAGTATTGTTCGCTACTGTCTGTGCTTTTCTTAAAGAACAACTTCTGAAATTCTGGTCGATGTACTCGTTATTTCACTGATCTAATTCCAGACAAAGTAACCGAGTTCTGAAATATTATTTGCACTGACTATAGTCAAAACCAAACATACACAATAATGATTGCCATGTAAGCACATTCAGTAAATAAGTTTCTTAATCCTTCCTAATTTTAAATATAGGAATATGTAAAGCTGAAGGACTGAAGGCTGTCGTGGTGAATGGGTGCAGAGAAGAATTAATCTCTGAGAATTGTATACGAGAAGTTAAGTGAACCATCTCAAACACGTACGATAACCGGTGTACAAAAACGCGGTATAGTTTATAAAAGCACACAGCTATGCAGATACATAACATGTGTGCATATTTATATGTGCAAATACAGACATAATGTGGTCTACATCTATGAAGGCTCAAAACAGTTTAATTAGGCGACTAGCATGTGTAGTAAAACTTTCAAGAGCAAGGCTAGACGTTGCACGTACAGTGATGAGAAGGGTTAAAGTAGGACCGGGTAGCTGTGCTCACTTGAAGAGCAACGTAGCAATGACGTCGCTATTACTGGCCAACTTTTTATGTCCTGCAAAGAACTGATCTTCTTGATGCAGAAAGAAGTAACGTCGATCAATTTCTTTGGAGAATACAGATATGGATGTACACAGAGAATTTGGATTTTCGCGCTCAGAGCGCTCCTGCGGAAGGAAGAACATGGGTGAATAAGCGCTCTATACAATTAGCTCAGAATACACCAAGCAGTCAGGCATATTTGCTCTTGTTTAGAGGAAGAGAGTTGTCACATGACTTTATCCATTAGTCTTACGGTGCTGTTACAAAGTAGAGTATTGCACCCACAGTCTCTGTAGAAATTATTATCGGCAGTTCGTTTCAATTAAGCCTTACATACTAAATCAGAGCAATTTTTCTGTGTAATAACGCTTAGCAGTGTAAAGCATTTGTAAGTCATATTGTGCCAGCTTTATTGACACGTATAAGATATTTTCATAGGACGACAGCCAAAATGTGTTGGTTTCATGACATAGTGGTTATTATCGGATTTGGTATTGTTAAAGTTAGATGGGAACCGATTAGTGGTCGTAACCATGAGGCCACCCGATCACAATTACTTGCCTCAGACAGATGTCATAACACATTCACTTCATTCCAGATGGGATATTTCTGTACAGTTCGCACTGGATTCACGTCACGTAAATGCTTTTTCATTAATTTCATACCCAGGTATTCACGTATTTCATTTCAGCACATGTAATTAATTTCATCTCAGCGTGAAACATAAAGTTTATACTTACGAGGATTGGCACTTTAGTAGTGACAACTATTTATTTACAGCTCGTACAAAATAGATACGTGTTTCAAAGTTTTACTGACCTTCAAAGTAATCACCAGCATTGTGTATAACCCGTTGCCAGCGATGTGGAAGTCATATGATACTCTTAGCAGTGCCAGTTGTGTTGACAGTTCGAGCGGCGCGGTCTATTGCCCGACGAATTTGTAGCAGTTCCGAAGCGAATGCCATGAAGTGTTTCCTTCAGTTTAGAAATCGATTTGAACTCAAGAGGGATTAAGTCAGGGGATATCAGTGGGTGGTATAGCACATAGCACCCCATCAGTCAAACAAATCAGTAAGAGCTTGCACTGTACGAGCTTGAGCATTGTCTTGCAAAATGATTGTCAGATCCTGCAGAAAGTGTCATCACTTCTGTCTCTATGCCGTTCATTTTTGGAACACAACCTAAGACCAGCATAGAAACAGAAGTTATGACACTTTCTGCAGGACCTGACCATCATTTTGCAGGACAATGCTCAAGCACGTACAGTGCAAGGTCGTACTGATTTATTTGACTGATGGGGCTGCTAAGTGCTGTACCACCTATTGCACTTCCCTGACTTAAGCCCTCGTGAGTTCAACTCGATTTCTAAACTGAAGGAAACACTTCACGGCATTCGCTTCGGAACTACTACAAATTCGTCCGGCGCAATAGACCCCGCCGCTCGAACTGTCAACACAACTGGCACTGCTAAGAGTATCCTACGACTTCCACATCGCTGGCAACGCGTAATACACAATACTGATGACTACTCTGAAGGCCAGTAAAACTTTGAAACACGTATCTATTTTGTACGAGCTGTAAATTAATAGTTGCCACTATTAAAGTTAGAACCCTGGTAGCAGAAAAAAATTGAAAATGCAAAAATAGAAGCAGTTACCGGAAAAAAGCTTCGCTCGATGGCCGCTTCTCTAACTTGCTAATTTAGACGAGTGCTGATAATTTAGAGTGAACGAATCTATGATTCAGTTTAGTAAATCACTTGCGAAAAGAAAAAGAGAATATACGTATTACTCTTGGCGTTACTCGCAAATACTGAAGGCGCTGAAATGCTAACAAGTGTTACACTCAAGATAGAAAGACGTGTAGTATGTGCAGGAGAGAGCAATTGAGTTAGACAATCACAATGTGAGATACACCGAATTTTCGTCGTTCTCTGGGGCGGAATATTTTGAACTGGCTCACTCTTAGTACCGTCATAATTCCACTTGTGGTCTAACATTCACAGAAAGATGTGCGTGACGTGAAACAGTGTGTTGGATTGCTGACAAACCATCGATCCTATACTATAATTTAAATTATTTCGGAAGTTTCGTTTTAGGTCCCAAGTTGCCACCCTTTCTCGTACGTGCTGTCTGTAGAGTCACTACAGCGCTGTTTACATTCTCTCTCTGCTGTAAAATTTAAGTAAAGAGAATGTGAAATTCATGTATGGTATAGATCTCTGTAGTGTCTCTAATCACGTCAGAAATCTGTTCTTAAACGTAAGTGGTAATGTTGTTGACCTTTTTTTTTTTTTTAACCGGAGTCAGAAAAGCTTATAAACTTTGTTCTGTATGCACGCAGTTTTAACGTTTTGCCTGTACAATACGTGGAGATTCTGAACTGACTGCGACAAAGACGATGTAAGTGTTACATTAAAGCAGGAGAAACATATTTTCTCATTCTAGGGCGTTGTTCTCCACAATTCTATCTAATATAGATATCACCGAATCTGGGCTGATACCCAGAAACAGTATTATACAGCAATTCTTAGGAAAAGAACCCATGATGAAGGGGAGCAGCCTACTCACGCCGTATAAAATTCACACCAGTCTTTCCATTGTGTGCCAGCCTAGACCGCTGTAATTAGCTCTGACGTCATAAATGTTGCGCAATACTTTAAAAATCAAGAAAATAACCTGAAACGTTTCTAGCATGTCAGTAGTAATACTAAATCAATATGTGTTGAATATCAGTTCAATAACTTTAACCATTTTCGAAATTTGGACGTTTTTCTGTAAAAATCATGGGCGCAACAGAAAAAAGCTAGAAACTTAAAAATTTATATTTATATTCCTTTTTCATAATAATTTAGTAGAATCAGTATTCTGGATCTCACAAATTAAAATTTTAGTTGAAATTCATGATTTTCTGGTTTTTATCTTAAAAATTAAGGAAGCAAGATAGATTAAGTAGGCGAATAAATAAAGCTAGGATATTTAAATTTAAGTAGAAGGGAGATCCGCTATAATCATAAAGATGTGAGAAGTTTCAATTGAATAACTATAAAACTATAGCGATAGCGTATCTTCAAAGGGCAAGTTCAGAGCTCATCTACTGCGTGTAGTGTAATTAAATTAATTCTCTCGCCCAAAATATTTGGCTTAGTCACGTCAGACTTTTATTATGATTACTTACCTGTGTGCTGATTGCACATTTAAATTGAGAGCTTTATCGGCCATCAGCAAAGGAAGCAATGATTTATTCGATAACTTAAAGTGGTGCATTACTAGCCCAGCGGCTAGTCGGGAGAGCGGATTTGGTCAGGCGTTCCCTTATCCGTCCGCACCGCGGCTTTATACTCGTATGTAAGAACGCTGCGCGAGAGAGGAAGGCCCCAGTTCTCTCCACACGCTGATTAGCGCACCACCTGTGCCGGGAGTCGCGTCGCGTCGGTATCATTGCTATAAACAGCCTCGGATGCCATAATAAGTTACTCGGGATACGCGTAACCATGAAATCGTTTTCGAGTGAAGTGTTAATTCTGGGATGACTTTAATGATCTATCTTCAGTTTGCGTATGTCGTATTTTCACGTGCCGCCGCGGGACAGACATTCTACCATTATTTAGCGTGGCGTTTGATGAACATTATCATCAAATTATGGCGAGCATTCACTTAAACATTTAATTTGAACAGTTATAGTTGCATCAGCGCATTAGACTCTGAACTGCTCTGGTAGTTGGATTGTGTGGATTCTTTTTGGTCTGTGACTTTCAGAATATAGTGAACATTTTAGAGAGAATGGTTTTTGATTATGAATCCCAGACAATCTCCTAATTCCTCAGAGCTATAAGCTGTAGCTATAAATGTTTTTCTCAGATGAAGTGGGCACTAGGAGTTCTAATTACAGGCTTCACGTTTTGCTAATCACTTTCTGGTTGCCAATATTGTAGTTAGAGAGCCAGTGTTGAGAACGGCAAACAACTACATAAAATAAATAAAAGGAACATTTTATAACAATAAATCCACCCACTGCCCCACAATGTGTCGAACAGAACTAACCCATCCCGCATTGAACAAAGTTTATCCTTTTTAAGTGAACGCAAAAGAAAACAGGAAATGGGTGAGGTCGAAAGGATGAATATAAAACTATAACTGGAAAAAGAAGAGGCTATTGCAGATATGCATTCAAGGTCCACATATTGCTTTAAACATGCTGTATAGAGAAGCCTAGCTGCAGCTAGGGATTGTAAGATACTAGCATTTACTATTAATAGCAATTGCAGATGGTTATACGTTGGAGTACTTACCGAAAATGATACACTCGAATATATTTACCACATTAAAGGACACATGAAAAATATGTCCATAAAGCTCCATCTGGATCTGCTTAGAAAGAATGATGATATTGTGTGTAAATGTGATAGATTAGAGGTTGTGCAGCTAGCAACGGAACAGCCCTTTGCGGAGTTTAAGACTTACTAACCTCATCATCGTCCAGTAGCAGGAGCTTCTAAACATGTTATGCATGTATGCATTTTCTGGACAGTTGTTGTTGCTTTAGACAGAAGAAAGAGAGATTGTTGTTAACTTGAACTGTTATTTGTGCTTTTAAAATGGAGAAGATGTGCTGGACTGTATACTATCTCAACGAATTAACTAAGTGCTCAGACTAAGGAATGCTGTAGTATTAAGCTAATACTTGCTGCTTCTTGGTGCTGCTGCTAGTTATTCTCAATAGACTGTGTAATATGGTTCTGTACTGTATCCAATATAGAGCACATTGCGATCTAGAAGCTGTAAAGCAGTTTGTTTGGTAAACTTCAATGAGTAGGCGGTGAATCAGAACTCCATCGATAAAATTTCTGAGTTTTTCAGGGATTTTTTCTGAGTATTTCGGTATAAGGGACTTGTGGCATACTGTACCTTGTTATAGAGTAGTAATGGGGTGGTTTCGTCTTACGTTATAGGGATTGTATTTATACTTATTTTTACTCCCTCCCACCACCTACATATCGCTCAGAATTGTATGAGTATTGTCCAGAAGGTAAGTTCCGATCGGTCACGAAATGGAAACCACGGGGAACATCCGGTAAATCTTTGCACAGATGTGTTGGGCAGTGTCTCTAGTATGCCCGTCGATCGTGTCGCGTCGCTCTTTTCAGTTTTGGGTGAACAGTGAGCACGTAAAGATGCGTAGGGAATAGCGTCTCTCGCCAAGTATGAGGGCCTGGTTAGAGATTTCGCCTGTGTCATGCTGCCCACATAACACAACTATCGAGCAGTTCCTTCTTCACGTCAATTCTCGGCCGCATTGGAAAGTTGAAGGGGAGGTGACCCGACAGTATAATATGATTACCAATAGATAATGATAGTGATGGACCCAGTATCTCTCTCGAAGGAGTTGGGTGTATTACTGATTTTGACAACTCATGTGAGACTGTATGAGAAGCGTACTTGAACATTCTGGGTGCAGTTCATCCATGATGGCTGCCCTTACGCCTGAGGGACTCATGAAGGTGCAGTCCATTGACATCTTGGGCCCTTGCATCCGGACTTCCCAGAAGAGGTGCACTTTGCTCGTCGGTAATGTCATTGGTGTTGCTAACGACTGATAAAATTGACTTCAGGAAGGACACTGTCAGAGACGGCGCTGGAATGCTGTGGCTTTGCCTGAACTTTGTGTGTCCAAGTGCGTTTGGAGGCGACTTTTTGTCCGAGTTGCAGACACTTTTGATTGCTCTTGTAGGGTAGCCAAGGACCAAAGAGGTTGTTCGAATGCCCTGATGTTGGGAAGATAAGTTTATAGAGATAGGTTCTTGAGTTCCAAGAGATCAGACTGTCATCTGAGCATGCACCAAAATCACATCTCTAACCAAGGAAACAGCATGTAATTGCTTGCACTCGGGGTTATAGCATTGCAAACAGCTGTCAGAGGTAAGTCCGCTAGGTGGGCACTCCATTCTCTGTATGACTGTCCTTGGAGTTCTTGACAGAACAAAAACTTGTGGTGGACTGCTGCCATGTGCCTTCGGGTGTCGAAGTATTCAAGTAAATTGCTCTTTAACTTGTCATGTGGAACAGCATTGGTCTCTGTTTCTGGTTGTAGTTGCTGGAAGAGATGATAAAAGTCAGGAACTGCATATGCCAGAAAGAAAGTGAGCTGCTTGTCGTCACCTGAGATGCTGTGAGCCAGGATATGCTTCTCCATGCATGCAACCAAGCTCGCCCGTAGTTTGACCTTCCTGTCGAATGGCTGGGAAGTTGGTGGCGCCAGCTGGAAACCCTTGACCATGTAACCAATCTCAGAGCAATGGGAGGAGTTATCTGGAGGCGACGTGCAAATGGCTGACAGATGGTCGATCAGGAGTTCATGGGTACGCTACATCTGCTGCAGTAGTATGAACACCTGGGCAGAGGGATCCACCAGTTCTATTATGCTATCAACAACGTTATAACGAGCAATGGATACTGCACAAAGCACCAACTAACTGGACTGGAGCACACGTGTGAGTCTGATGTGAACACAAAATCTTATCACCGATGAATAACTTTTCTTATCAAAGAACATTGTACATCTGCTTCAATGTCTATTGAGACAAAACATAGAATAAGTCTTTTCTTGAAATACAGAGGGGTCCAAAAAAAGTATCCACTGTTTAAAAGTCCATAACTTGCAAACTAATTGACAGAGTTGTCTCATTTTTGGTGAAAGTGTAGCTTAAAGTCCAACTTAAAGATATCACTGTAGGTGTTCGAAATGGTCACCATTAACATCCACACACAAACGATGTCGCCGAACTGCAGCACGAACTACTGACTGCAACGTGTTCAGTTGGATATTTGCACATGAATGTTCGATGGATTCTCGAAGTTCATCCAATGTTCGTGGCTTTTGTCGATAAACGACGTCCTTTAGTGTTCCCCACAGGTAAAAGTCCAGAGGAATTAGGTCTGGGGAACGTGTTGGATACTCCACAGCACCTCTACGGCCTATCCATCTTCCAGGTAGATTTTCGTCGAGATACGCCTTAACACGATTTTGGTAGTAGGTTGGAGCACCATGTTGTTGAAAATAAACTCTTCCGTCTCCATACAAGTCTCGGGTGGCAGGTAAAATGGATGTCTGAAGCTTCTGAAGGTACACCTCACCGGTAACAGTGCCGTCAAAGAAGAATGGCCCAATCAAGCCCCGGTAAGACAACCCACACCACACATTTACTCCTGACAAATTCACGGCTTTGTCTACATGGACGTTCGGATTTTCGGCGGCCCAATAGATGCAATTGTGTCGATTTACTGTACCATAGAGTTTGAACTGTGCCTCATCAGACCACACAATCATCTCCGCAAACTCCTCATCGTTGCGCACCATGTTAGTAAACCACTCGCAGTACTCCTTTCTACGATCTGGGTCGCTCTCGTTCATTGCATTTAGAAGTCGTGGGATGTAGCACTTCCGCTTTGCTGTCTCCAAAATTCGCCGAACACTAGAGCGACTCACTCCAGTTTCACGGGCACACTGTCTCACAGACTTCTGTAGTGAGCGAGTGAATTGTTGTAACACATGACGGGAGTTAGCATGACTTGTTACTGTTACAGGTCGTTCAGATCGTTGTTTGTGTACATCTTTAACACAGCCTTCGGCTTCAAATTTGTATTGAATGCGACGAATCGTTAAATGTGTCTGCATCTATATCTACATCCATACTCCGCAAGCCACCTGACGGTGTGTGCGGAGGGTACCTTGAGTACATCTATCGGTTCTCCCTTCTATTCTAGTCTCGTTTTGTTCGTGGCAGTTGAAGATAGCAAAACGAAAGCCGAAGTTTTAAATTTCAAGTTCAAGAAATCGTTCACGGAGGAGAATCGTACAAAAGTACCGTCGTTTGACCATGGAACAATCTCCATTATGGACGTCATAGTAATAAGCATCCATGGCGTAGAGAAACAACTAAAGGAGTTGAAACAAGTTACCAGGTCCGGACGGAATCCCAATTTTTTTTTGAGCACTCTACAGCATTGGCCCCTTACGTAACTTGCATTTATGGTGAATCTCCAGCCCAGTGCAAAAGCCGAAGCAACTGGGAAAAAGCACAGGGATCTCCTTAGCCTAAGAAGGGTAAAAGGACACACTCGAAAAAGTAGAGAGCGATATCCCTCACATCGGATTGTTGCCGAATCCTTGAGCGTATTCTCAGTCCGAATATAACTGTTTTCCTTGAGTCCAAGAAGCTTATGTCCACGAATCAGCATGGTTTTAGAATACATCCCTCTTGCGAAACTCAGCTTGCCCTCTTTTCACATGATATAGTGCGAACTATGGAATATGGGCAACAGGCAGATTCCATACTTCTAGATTTCAGGATGCGGTGTCCCATTGCAGGTTGTTAAAGAAAGTATGAGCATATGGAATAGGTTCACAGATATGTGTATGCAGGATGTTGTCCTCGACAGCGAGCATTCATCAGAAACGGTATCGTCAAGAGTGCCACACGAAAGAGTGATAGGACCGCTACTGTTCTCTACGTACGAGTACACAAATTATTTAGGGACAATCTAGGCAGTAATCTGTCGTTGTTTGCTGACGATGCCTTGGAATACAGTAAGGTGTCAAAGTTCAGTAATTGTAGGAGGATACAAGACGTCTTAGACAAAATTTCTAACTGGTGTGATGAATGGCAACTAGCTCTAAATGTGAAAAAATGTTAAGTTAATGTGGATGAGTAAGAAAAACAAACCTATAATGTTCTGATACAGCATTAGTAGTGCACTGTTTGACGTGATTACGTAGTTTAAATCTCTGTGCGTAACGTTGCAAAGCTATACGAAATGGAACGCACATGTGAGGACTGTGGTAGGAAAGTCGAACGGTCGACTCCAGTTTTTTGGGAGAATTCTGGGAAAGTGTGGTTCATCTGTAAAGGAGACCGCATATAGGACGCTAGTGTGAGCTGTTATTGAGTACTTTTCGAGTTTTTTGGATCGGTACCACGTCGGATTGAAGGAAGACATCGAAGCAACTCGGAGGCAGCCTGGTAGATTTGTTACTGGCAGCTCCCAACTAGACACAGTGTCACGGAGATGCTTAGGGAACTCAAGTGGAAATCCCTGGAGGGAAGGCGACGTTCTTCTCAAGGAACACTTCCGAGATAATTGAGAGAATCGGCATCTTAAGCACACTGCAGACGGATTCTGTTGCCTCCAACATACATTGAGCATACGTTCCACGAAGATATGATTTAGGACTCATTCAGAGGCATATAGATAGTCGTTTTTGCCTCGTTCTATTTGCAAGTGCAACAGGAAAGGAAATGACTAGTAGTGGTACGCAGCACCCTCTGCTACGAGACGTAAGGTGGATTGCAGAATATCGATGTAGATGTAGATTGAGAAGGGAGTGGACAGGGTTGTAGACTATCCGTAATGTTATTCAATCTGCACATTGAGTACGCAGCAAAGGAAACAAAAGAAAAATTTGAAGAAAGAAATAAACTTCAGGAAGAAGAAATAAAAAATGTGAGTTGTGGCCAATGACATTGTCATTATTTCTGAGACAACAAAGGACTTAAAAAGCAGTTGAATGGAATGGACAGTTTGTTTGCTGGTGGGTACAAGATGAACATCAACAGAAGCAAGCAATGCTAATGGAATGTAGAAGAATTAAATCAGGTGCTGCTGAGGGGATTAGATTCGGAAATGAGACATGTAAAGTAGTATATGTGTTTTGCTATTTTTGCAGTAAACTGACTGATGGTGACTGAGAGGATATAAAATGTTGACTGATAATGGCAGCAAAAGTGCTGCAAAGAAAAGACATGTCATAATATCGAATAAAGATTTAAGTGTGATTAAGTCTTTACTGAAAGTGTTTGTATGGAATTTAGCCATGTACGGAAGTGAAACATGGGTGATAAACAACTTAGACAAGAAGAGAATAAAATCTTTTGAAATGTGGTGGTACGGAAGAATGCTGAAGATCACGTGGGTAGATCACATAACTAATCGTGAAGTGCTAAACAGAATTGGGGAGAAAAGGAAATTGTGGTACAACCTGACTAGAAGAAGGGATCGATTGATAGGACGCATTTTGAGACGTCAAGGTATCACCAATTTAATACTGAAAGGCGGTTTCGGGGTAAAAATGGTAAAGGGAGACTAAGAGATAAATACAATAAGCCAATTCAGAAGGATGTATGTTGTAGTAATTACTTGGAGAAGAAGAGGCTTACACAGGGTAGTGTAACCAGAGGTTTCGGGGTAAAGGTGGTAGAGGGAGACTAAGAGATAAATACAGTAATCCGATTCAGAAGGATGTAGGTTGCAGTAGTTATTTGGAGATGAAGAGGCTTGCACAGGATTGAGAAGCCATGGAGAGCTGCATCAAACCCTTCTTTGGACTGAAGACCACAACAACAACAACAACAATCTGCATATATTTTTTTAATTTTGAATTGTAAACTGAAGCATCTTGCTTCAGTAGTCGATGTAGATATCGCTTTATATTATGTGAAATGCCCATTTAATGGTTAAAACTAGTAACTGGTGTATCCTTTTTTGCTATCCAAGCAAATAAAATGTTTTCTAAGGAAGACTACAACACCTCTCTTTTTTGTAAATTTTCACTGTGTACATTCACACGTGCTATAGCTTTCAGCCTTTTGTAGCACTAAAATTTCCCATTAAAACGTAGAGCCTTCAATTATAAAAGGACATACTTAGTTCAGTATGAGCGTATGTCTTGCCGAAAAGTTCATATCGATATTTTAAATTGCTCCAGTATGATGCTCTTAATCATTCAAAAATGGGTCAAGTGCGTAAAGACGTCCTTGCCAACGATATAAAATTACAGACCTATTAATTTCACGATTACTAATACCTGACACACTTTAACAGAAACACTCCCATATCCTGAATGATGCCAGTGAAATACTTGGTAAAAATGTCATACGTGCTGAAAGAGGACAAAATCGTAACTTTGAACACCAGGAAGATTACTGTGCACAGAATACGGCAAACAGCAACATACATATAGCAATAAAATAAGTTTCCACTCACAAAGAAATGAAAGTACATATTTTAGATAGTTTTTCCTACGGTTATGGAGCAATGATCATGGGAAAATTGTCTGAACGTAATTTGCGAATGGGAACAAAAACGTTACAGCTTTCTGGAGAAAATTGGACTCTTTCTTGCGCGACGCGACAGCTGTCTTAGGCATGTAATTTTAAATAGCAGAATGTCTGCTCTTTCCTGTAATGACAAACTTTTGGAACTTAAATGCTGAGTTTCGCGTATTGTTTGGTAAGAAATATAAGTTTTTATAACTTACCGTTTCTAAAATAATATATTAATGAATACTTCAGTACTTCATCACATTAACTCAACTGAACTTCGATCGCTTCTCCATTGAAAATATATGTCTTGTGCTAGGGCACTCAGCCCTGTCAACCACAATTTCATTATTGCTGATGAGCTGGAAGTCGAAATTAATCTCCATTAAGTAGGATAGGCAGAGAACAATGTTCTTATATGGTATTCACAGTGAGACGTTTGGTCGCAGCTGCATCTGATTCAGTGACGGATAGCTGCCCACTAGCACTAAAGTGTCGAGAACAAGCTTCTATCACGATTGTTTCACCACTGCTAAACACATAGTGATTAATTCACCATTTCATAACATCACCAGAAGAAATGAAAGATAAGTTAAGAAGGGTTTTTTATTTGTGGTGGGATAAGGTACACATACATCTGTGAACCTTTTTGGTTTTTCTCAGTGTCTCTACAAGCATCTGCAGTGAGTCACTATATATTGTTTATATCTTTTTGCAATGAATGACTACAGGTTGAAAAATGCTATCAGGCCTCTACATTTTCTGACTCAAGTGTGTGGTCTGGCTCCAGTGAGATGTGGCGGTCTGATCTCTTCAGAATCTAATATGTTCAACACACGAGTGAGTAGGTTGCCTGCTGTAGGAATAGCAGCTGTCTGGCTAACCTTCATTGTAGGCACAGGCTCATACTGCTCCTTCAGCCAGAAATGTTTACGGCAGCATATTAGAACGCCACCGGCGGTCCAAGTTATAAATTTACTGATTTCATTCCTCAGTTGGGTTGAGCCGACTGTGATGTTGATGACATGTGTAATTTCTGCACACAGATATATAAGAGAAATTTTTCGACTTTTGGAACTGGTAGACGACTTGTTTGTCCAGTATGATAGACATTATTTCCGAAAAAATTACTGTAAAACGAAGCTAATCGGAACTGTCTCGCTGGTTTCAATTCTGAGTTTTCTTTTCGTACCTCTCGTGTTCTTCATATACAGTATCTTCGGTCAAGATGGGGCACAGGGCATCATTTTCTATCTCCAAGCATATTCGATAGTTTGGCGATCTCAGTTCACTTGCATCGTTTTGCTAATAAGAGACCGTCTGCGCACTGTGAGTGTCCACCTTCTGAGAAGCGTGTGGCCGCGGATCCGCGGAGAAAACGACCTGGACGAAGCGGTGACGTGGCCGGGGCTGTCTGCAGCGCCTCTGGCGGCGCTCGGTGAACTGCGGCGACTGCAGCGCGCCCGGCTGGCGCTGCACCGCTGCAGCCTGCTGTGTGGCCGCCACTTCGGACCAGCCCTGCTGCTTGCCGCCGCAGGCAACTTCGTCGGCATCGTCTCCCTGAGCTACGGGCTGGTGATGGTACGAGTCAGCAGGCAGAGCAGTCCAAGCATGGCGTGGCTCTCCATCTGGCTGCTGTTCGCGCTGGGGAATCTCCTCCTTACTTGCTGGGCGTGCTCTTCTGCGGCCAATCGCGCCACCAGAGTGGCTGTGTTATTCAGCAAGATCCAGACACTCTTAAGGCAGGGTGACGCTTCTGACACTTCCCGCCTGGAAATGGACCCGCTACACTTCTCTGCTGCAGGTTTCTTCGACGTCAATTTGCCCCTCTTTGTATCTACTGTTAGTGCTGCTGTCGCCTACCTGGTGGTATTCCTACAGTTTTCTGAACCCCAAAGGACATCTTATAATTCCAAGATGTAATCCATAGCTAAGCTCACTAGACACCATATTAGTCATCCCCTCAAGTGAGCAGGCTGGTCACGTGGACGAGTGTAAAAAATGGTTCAAACGGCTCTGAGCACTATGGGACTTAACTTCTGAGGTCATCAGTCCCCTAGAACTTAGAACTACTTAAACCTAACCGACCTAAGGACATCACACACATCCATGTCCGAGGAAGGTTTCGAACCTGCGACCGTAGCAGTGGCGCGGTTCCAGACTGTAGCGCCTAGAACCGCTCGGCCACTCCGGAGTGTAGACGGTGCAAAAATGGGCCTGTGGTGTTCTATTCACCACTCAATTCATGGCACTGAAGTTGTATGGTCCAGTCCATTGTATGCAAGTAGTGAAATAGTATGGAACGACATGGAGATGTAGCAGAATGGCAGAAAGATCTGGATATTTTCACCACGCAAAATACTACTCACAACCTTAAGAGAGCACACTGGTCGTTGTGGAGTCGTGCAGATGATGTAGGCCTGCTGCCATTCGTTCATATGAAACACTTCAACTCATGGGATTAAAACAGTTAAGTGGTGTGTGTTCACCGTTTAATGGGTATATGCGGAAATATTTATATTGGTATCAGGGGGCAGTGTACTGAACGAGAATACATTGGTATTTATGTCATTTGCAGACTAATTATTATAACTGTTACAAGTCGTATGTTTTTAGGTTGAGCAAGCCATTAATCCTCATTTTCTTCTGGGCAGCAAGTCAGGTGTAGAAGTGTGCAGATATGGACACAAAATGGCTAGTCTATACTGGTAGGGATAGTGCGCTTTGTGGTACAGTTACAACTATGCAGAAAACAACAGGTAGTAAACTATGTGATGTGTTTGCAGGAAGACTGTTTGATGCCAAGATAAATGAACCAACACACTGATGTGTATACATGTTAACATACCTCATATAAAAATATCTGCACTTATACCCATTGCACTCTGTATATCACTCGATTGAGTGGAATCAGTGTAATAATATGGGTTGACTTGGAGATGTGACTGTATGGCAGAAGGGAGTTATCATGTCTGGACGTGCCTATGACAACACTTCAAAAGAAAGAGCCCTGTTTGTTGGTATATCAGTCTCAACTATCCAATGTGTCTACTATGAATGGTGTACAACTCATAGCTCTGTTACACAGTGTACGAACATGGACTGTGGAAACACCTTATCAACCAGAGACTGCAGATGACACACCACATCAAAGACAATAATTGTTTCTACCAGTGCATGCAGGTACATGTCAACCAGTTTTCGAGACAACTGCTTCCAATATACCTGTGGAGTCCAGTATCTCTCAAAACACTTTTGCTCATACCGATACATAGAGCTACACGCCTTCAGTGGTCCAAACAACACAAAATCTGGACAGTATCTATCTGAGGTGTGCACCTTTAGTGCAGTCCAGTGAGCTACGGTTGAAAAATTTTTCAAAAGGTACAAGACTTAGAACTACTTAAACCTAAGGACATCACACACATCCATGCTCGAGGCAGGATTCGAACCTGCGACCGTAGCGGTCGCGCTGTTCCAGACTGTAGCGCCTAGAACCGCTCGGCCACTCTGGCCGGCATATAATTGGTATTCCTGAAACATAATGAGGAGTAGTAGTGAGTTGGATATGATTAACATGTCACCTGTGCCTGAGGTAAAGGCAGGATTAACCCCATTTTGCTCATTGCTAAGAGCTAGCCCAATATTGGAGACCCCGGGCAATACTGATGCGAGTTTAGAAGGGAAACAGCAATTAAATGGAACTTGTATCGGTAAGGCAGAAATACTAGGGTAACCCATGAACTTTTGATGTCTTTAGTGCCACTGTGGCGTATTGGATAGCACATCTGCATAGTATGTAGGAGACGTGGGTTCAAATCCTGGCAGTTGTACAAGTTTTAATTCGTTGCTTTGGCCTATATCAGTACCATTACTGTACAATTATTTGACTTGCCACAGTTTACCTTGTAAAATGATCAAAATATGCTAACCATTTTGCGATAATAATAGAAATAATAATAATAATGATGATTAAATTGTTATAAATAATAATTAAAATTGTAGTAATAGTAGTGAAATGTTCATTTAATTCATGTTTTCGTAATATGTCAAAGACAGATTATGTTCTGTTGTTTCCGCTGTAACTGCAATAATTAATTACATTTAGTTTAACAATGTTGACAAAGAATTTAAAAAAAGTGTTATTGCCATTAGGACTCTTTCATTAATTCTTTCTTTATTCTGTATTAGTATAAGCTCTGAGGTAAATTTTATTAGCATAATATCTCTCAAGCTGATATTCTGTGTGTACATAAAGATAATAAAATGTGACTACTGCTGTGACTCTGAAGTTTGGTAAAGACATATATGGGCTCTAAACTTTTTCAAATGTCTTTTGTATGTCTAATTTTGAAGCAAAGCATATGCACATTTGGATAACCATGTGTGCACAATAACTTTTTATACTAGACATTCATATTTGGAAATTAAGCTACAGTAATATATTTCTAATCAAATTGTTTATAAAACTTAGAATTTACGTAAGTGGTGCACGGAAATGAGATGCAGCTGATGTGCCACATAATCTCACTGGAAAGTATACAACAATGAACAGAGTCTTGAAATGAGATTATAAGATCAATGTCAACAGAAATAAGTGTAATGTGGTCGAATGAAATAAAGCGAAGAAGGGGGAATAACATAGGGAAACGAAGCACATCAAGTTGAAGATTTTTCCTGCTATTTGAGCAGCAAAATAACTGTTCATGCCCAAAGTAGAATGGATATAAAATGTAGACTGACAATGGTAAGTAAAGCATTCCTGAAACTGAGAAAACTGTTAACAGCGAATATAAATTTAAACGTTAGTAATTGTTTTCTTTAGGTATTTGTCTGGAATGCAGCCTTGTATAGAAGTGAAACGTGGACAATAAACATTCCAGGCAACAAAAAAAGAAGTGAAGCTTTTGAAATAACATTATACAGAAAAATGCTAAGTGTTGGGTGAGTAGATCGAAGAACTAGTGAGGAGATACTGAACCTAAAAGGGGAAAAAAAAGTCTGCGACACAACCAGACTAACAGGAAGATGCGGTTAATAGTCTACATCCAGATGCACCAAGATCAGTTTGGCGATGGAGAAAGGTGAGTACATTTGTAAATGGAAATCAACACTCGAATAAAGTACGTAGTGTCACAGAGAAACAGGCTGTTGTAGTTACGCGCAGATGAGGCGACTTGTTCAGGAGTGTGGTGAGCTGCAGCAAATGAGTCTTCGGACTTGACACTACAAGAACAGCAGCAGCTCAAACATAAAACATTATACAACAATACACACAATACTAATTTTCTTAAGTATTTGTGTTTCCTGTTTTATACAACTTGTTCCCCTCATAAAGAGATTTATCAAACAAATCTAGATATCTCACGGTTATTTACGGAGCAGGGAGGCAGGTTCTGTCACTATCAACAGTACAAGGTCTTACCAAATATCTAAATTACTAAAACTCTATCATAGAACCCAATATCTGTTGCTGGTTACCTACCTAACTATTTCCTGACGAAACCAAATTTGATATTCTATACTTCATGTGATTATTGACCGAATTCAGCAATTTAAAATGCCTTGATCTACTCATTAAGGGATATAATATTATGTTAAAATAAAAAAAAAAAAAGTTTTACAGTCAGAAACTGTGTGTATTGAGGTAGTGTAACTGACGGCACGCAAATACCCTGAATGTTTCTCGGAGTATTTAAAAATGAGAGAACTTGGCCCTGCCAACAAAATTTAGACATAATTTCAGATCTTTACGACACATCTTCTTTGTGACACACTGACCTTTCCCCCCCCCCCCCCCCCCTCCCACACGAAATGATGAAGCAAAAACTGTGCTCACAACTCAGTTTGCAGACAGTGTGCTATCCACACATAGCACTGAATGCACCTGAAACATTATATCGTTGTATGACCCACAGTCCAGGAGACATAACATCATAAACACTGAGATGAGTGAAAAACTAGCTTCTGTTTTAAACTGAATGCAAATTACCGAGACTATGTTTACCCATTGTTTCATAACGAGAGGTCTTAGCGACTTCCAGCAAACTTTAAACCTAATTCCAAACCTTCCATAAACTTTATATCTCCTGCTTGCTGACAGTCAAGTATTTAACACGTTAACTCATTTGTAAAGTAATAAGACGTTTGAAGTTGTTGTATACATGGGAATTCGATCCTTTAAAGAATCGATGGTTTATTGCATGTACCTGGCTCTGAGAACTATGGGACTAAACATCTGTGGTCATAAGTCCCCTAGAACTTAGAACTACTTAAACCTAACTAACCTAAGGACATCACACACATCCATGCCCGAGGCAGGATTCGAACCTGCGACCGTAGCAGTCGCGCGGTTCCTGACTGAGCGTCTAGAACCGCTAGACCACCGCGGCCGGCGCATGTACCTAGTCGGCCTTTTAGCCATTTATAATTTTGGCAAAAATAATCGGCCAGAACGAAATCTGTCGCTGATATGGTTTCTTTTATTTAACGCATCACACAAAACATGTTTATAACCGAACCCACCCAATTCCCGTTCGACCTGTCCGCTAAGTTCTTAAGAAACAGATCGCTTCAAATCGAAACTATAACTTTTAGTAACAGAGACTAAACTTTTAATTACGAAAATAGCACATTTGATGTGATTTAAGTTAACTTGCTCTTACTTGCAGCAGTGTTTAAATACTGTTTCTAGCACATTCGGCTACTCGTCCATCCGTTTCTGTGCTGGGACGGCCTATATGCTGTCACAAAAAGAACTTTGGTGACATACGCGGTTTCCAGTACCACCAACGCTTGTGCTTTGTCAGTACAATATCAGTGTTTGGTCTGTACTTAAAGAAAAGAAAAACATTTTCACGTAACCTATCTTACATGCTTTTAATTATTGTTGACCATCTGGAACGCAACAGAAATTTATTTTATCGGCAAGGCGATCAGAAACTATCACTGACCTCTTTACCAAAACTGAAAACTGGATGCGGGTAAGGGGTCACATTCAGGAATTTGGAACACATACAAAACACACTTTACTGCACTTCCTACCTTCGCTTATTACTTACAACTTGGTTGTAACCTCAACACAGCAACATGCCGTTTGTAGGCTGGGGACAACTGGTATTGCTTGGATGACAATCACTCTGCAAAGAATGTTGTTCTGCGAAGATTTCTCTCGTCAGCTTTCAAGGAGCAATTAACTTTAACGTTTCACAAATATTTTAGCTTTTACTGAAATGAAAGTTAATTTTATTTCGTCAGAATGACATTTCACTTAGTGGCAAGACTGATGCAAACTGTGAAAGTACTAAAGGCTACCATCTATAGTTTTGAATTTACGTAAATATTTATATCAATTACTGGAAACCTGTGACGTTACTTTCGAGCAAGATAGCAAAGCAACAGCTATGTTTATGTGAAAAAGTAACAGATCTTGAAGGTGGGAAACAACTATTTAGAACTTGCATCAAAGCAAACTTTGTCGTAGCGTTTCTGATTCTATTACAATCTTTTGAATCGTATAAATTTATACTGAAATCTTTTTTATGAAAAATATGATTGGGAAACAAGTTTCAATAAGTGATTTAATTACTGGTAAAGCGGTATTTCATCAAAAGTGATGCCTGAACATCTCTGTAAAAGGACGGCACAACCTATTCGCAACATAGATCAAGCCATGGAAATTATCCTCACCTTTCCAGAGGAGAACAGCAACGAGTGCCAGTTTTCCTTTGGACTTGATGCAGTACGTGAAAACTCTCGTCTATACACTCCTGGAAATTGAAATAAGAACACCGTGAATTCATTGTCCCAGGAAGGGGAAACTTTATTGACACATTCCTGGGGTCAGATACATCACATGATCACACTGACAGAACCACAGGCACATAGACACAGGCAACAGAGCATGCACAATGTCGGCACTAGTACAGTGTATATCCACCTTTCACAGCAATGCAGGCTGCTATTCTCCCATGGAGACGATCGTAGAGATGCTGGATGTAGTCCTGTGGAACGGCTTGCCATGCCATTTCCACCTGGCGCCTCAGTTGGACCAGCGTTCGTGCTGGACGTGCAGACCGCGTGAGACGACGCTTCATCCAGTCCCAAACATGCTCAATGGGGGACAGATCCGGAGATCTTGCTGGCCAGGGTAGTTGACTTACACCTTCTAGAGCACGTTGGGTGGCACGGGATACATGCGGACGTGCATTGTCCTGTTGGAACAGCAAGTTCCCTTGCCGGTCTAGGAATGGTAGAACGATGGGTTCGATGACGGTTTGGATGTAGCGTGCACTATTCAGTGTCCCCTCGACGATCACCAGTGGTGTACGGCCAGTGTAGGAGATCGCTCCCCACACCATGATGCCGGGTGTTGGCCCTGTGTGCCTCGGTCGTATGCAGTCCTGATTGTGGCGCTCACCTGCACGGCGCCAAACACGCATACGACCATCATTGGCACCAAGGCAGAAGCGACTCTCATCGCTGAAGACGACACGTCTCCATTCGTCCCTCCATTCACGCCTGTCGCGACACCACTGGAGGCGGGCTGCACGATGTTGGGGCGTGAGCGGAAGACGGCCTAACGGTGTGCGGGACCGTATCCCAGCTTCATGGAGACGGTTGCGAATGGTCCTCGCCGATACCCCAGGAGCAACAGTGTCCCTAATTTGCTGTGAAGTGGCGGTGCGGTCCCCTACGGCACTGCGTAGGATCCTACGGTCTTGGCGTGCATCCGTGCGTCGCTGCGGTCCGGTCCCAGGTCGACGGGCACGTGCACCTTCCGCCGACCACTGGCGACAACATCGATGTACTGTGGAGACCTCACGCCCCACGTGTTGAGCAATTCGGCGGTACGTCCACCCGGCCTCCCGCATGCCCACTATACGCCCTCGCTCAAAGTCCGTCAACTGCACATACGGTTCACGTCCACGCTGTCGCGGCATGCTACCAGTGTTAAAGACTGCGATGGAGCTCCGTATGCCACGGCAAACTGGCTGACACTGACGGCGGCGGTGCACAAATGCTGCGCAGCTAGCGCCATTCGACGGCCAACACCGCGGTTGCTGGTGTGTCCGCTGTGCCGTGCGTGTGATCATTGCTTGTACAGCCCTCTCGCAGTGTCCGGAGCAAGTATGGTGGGTCTGACACACCGGTGTCAATGTGTTCTTTTTTCCATTTCCAGGAGTGTATGTTGAAACTGTGCAAAAGAATCTGGAAGAGAAATATAGAGCTGACAAAATCGTCTCTGGTTCACTCACAAAGGAAGAATCGTATGTTTCAAGAACACTGGCCACAAAATTTTGTCTGATAAGTGGTACTTGAACGACGAAGAAGAGTACCTTACTGCTTACCATCGCACTGACGATTTTTTGGTGATTAATATCATGTTGTCCCCAAGATACTACTTCTACTCCCGCTTACAATCATTTTGACAAACATGGGGTTCACTGGAATTGTGGAAGAGGAAATGTCTTTTTCTGCACATGGCATTATACTAGCCATGCGACTAACATCGTTGTTGTCACCCATTTCAATTTTGGTTGCGACGTATGTTTGCGACGTACTGTGACAGGGACTATAGCCTGCAATCAGGAGGTAAGTTCTGTGGTACACTGTCAGTGTAAGGGTGCGGGAAGTTCTGTAAAGAAGCAGTGTTGCATCAGTTACAAGCTGAGGACAGTATTAATCCTTGGAGATACGTCGGAATGGAGCATTTAGTATGCAATCGCGAAGCAATTTCTGTGTCGCATTGTTAGTGTGAGGGTGCGACGAATGCAGTAAAGTGGCAGTGGAGCATCAGTCACACGCTACTAGAGACCTATTGCAGGTATTAATCTTTGCGATAAGTCGGCTATAAGCCTGATGTATGCATCGCGAGGGAATTTCAGTAATGTATCATCGGTGTTAGGTTACTGGGATTACAGTAAAGTGGCAGCGGTGCATCAGTTACAAGCTACTAGAGACCTATGGGCGTTTATAGTCTCTTTGAGTTACGTCGTGAAAGAGCGGTGCATCAATTATGAGCTAATAAAGTACTGATAGCTGTATTAGCCTTCTGGAGATACGGCAGGGAGCCTGTACTACACAATCGCGAAACAGTTTCTTTGACGCATCGACCGTGTGTGTGTGTGGGGGGGGGGGGGGGGGGGCTATAGTAACTGGCGGCGGTGCATCAGCTACAAGCTACTATATTCCGTTTGCCGGTATTTGTCTCTTGGAGATACGTCCGTAGGTAACCTATAGTATGCTATCGTAAAGCAATTTCTGTGCCACATTGTTAGTGTGAGGGTGTGGTGCATCAGTTACAAGGTACTAGAGACCCAAGGGTGGTATTAGTCTCTTCCAGATTCGTCGTCATGGAGCTTATAGTATGCAATCATGAAGCAAATAACTTACGGGTTTGCTGCCGGGTGACGTCGACCACCGCCGATATTTCGACAGGAGCACACCCTGCCATTCTCCAGCCACAACTGCAAGGAGGAACCAATGTGCAAGGGAATTTAATACCTCGGTTCACAGAGGAGAAACAAGGAAGATACCACACACAGAACAAGTAACCACAGAATCCACACACAACCAATGATAACCAACATCAGAAATGTCGATAGTGACTATTAATCAGCAGGTGAGGTAGCACTAATTCTGTCCCTCTGTTTTTTTATGAGAGACCACCATCTCTGTTTATAAGGTTGCTTGATAGTTTGATTGCAACAGCTTCCTTAATAACACTAGCCCAATATCTGGACGTGCAAGCCAGAATCTCCGTGTTGCTGTATTCCGTAGGATGACCGGTGTCAAGGCAATGTTCTGCAATAGAGGATTTGCTCGGCTGTTGTAAGCGTGTGGTTCAAATGGCTCTGAGCACTATGGGACTCAACTGCTGAGGTCATTAGTCCCCTAGAACTTAGAACTAGTTAAACCTAACCAACCTAAGGACATCACACACATCCATGCCCGAGGCAGGATTCGAACCTGCGACCGTAGCGGTCTCGCGGTTCCAGACTGCAGCGCCAGAACCGCGCGGCCACTTCGGCCGGCTGTAAGCGTGTGTGACGCTTATGTTCAATACACCGGTCTTCCACAGTCCTGATTGTCTGATCAATATATGACATGCCAAACTGCAAGCAATATGATAGATACCAGCCTTACGCAAAACCAAGATCATATTTTACGGACACCAACAGTGTCTTAATATTAGAAGGTGGTCGAAAAACACTTTTCACATCATATTTCCGCAAAATACGGCCAATCCTGCTGGAAATGCTTCCTGCGTAAGACAAAAAGGCCGTAGACTTAGGTGTCACTTGGTTGCTATCGTCACTCACCCGTTGCACAGAAGGCTGATAGCGGAACGCGCGTTTGATCTGCCTCTCACTATAACCATTCTGACGAAAGGTGACTTCGAGATGTGACAGCTCAGCTGCCAAACTTTCAGGGTCTGAGATAACGTGGGCCCTGTGAACCAAGGTACGAAGTACTCTTTCACGCTGGGCTGGATGGTGACAACTATCAGCTCGCAGATACAAGTCAGTGTGAGTAGGCTTCCTATAAACAGAATGTCCCAACGTACCATCAGTCTTCCTTCTGACCGACACACGGGTGGATTGAATTCAGGTGTTCCAAAAACCGGTTTAAATTCTCACTACCATGAGGCCAAACAACAAAAGTATCGTCTACATATCTGAAAAAAACACGCAGGTTTCAAGGTCGCTGACTCCAATGCACGATCCTCAGAGTCCTCCATAAACAAATTGGCCACAATAGGCGACAACGGGCTACCCATTGCAACTCCGTCAGTCTGTTGGTATTACTGACCATTGAATAAAAAGTAAGTGGAAGTCAGCACATGTAGAAACAAATTTGTTAACTTGACACCAAACTTAACGTCAATTAGCTGCAAAGAATCAGAGAGAGGAACCACATCAAAACTGACTAAAATATCAGAGTCATTCAAACGCAATCACTGCAATCGACGTAAGAAACCTGCAGAGTTCTTAACGTGGTGCTCACACCTACCTACTAGTGGGCTCAACAAGCTAGCAAGATATTTAGCTGCATTGTATGTCGGAGCACCAATATTAGAAACAATAGGCCTCAACGGGACAGTCTCTTTATGGACCTCAGGGAGGCCACATAATCTAGGTGGTAGACCACAGTAAGAATTAAGACTCTTGATAGTCTCCTGTGACAAAGAACTTTTCTTCACGAGGTTATTAGTCTTTCTCTCAACACTCTTGGTAGGGTCAGCACCGATTTTGCGATACGCCGAATCAGAAAGTAGACACTGCATCTTTTGAATGTAATCGTGTTTGTTCAACAAAACCGTGGCATTTCCTTTGTCCTTTGTCCGCAGGTAAAATAACAATATCAGGATCCATTCTGAGTGAACGTAAAGCAGCCGCCTCAGCTACTGTAATGTTACACTTGGGTGGACGGACCCCAGTCAACACACGACAAGCTTCCCTCCTAACCTCTTCCGCAGCCTCGGAAAATAGTTTATAAACAGCCTGTTCGATAGAACTAATAAAATCAACGACTGGCAAATTCTGAGGCGTCGGTGCGAAATTCAAACCTTTCCTCAACACAGACAAAGCTGCGTCGTCAAACTTTTTCTCAGTGAGATTGATCACAGAATGTCGAGAATTAAAATTAGAATTAGACACTGAGCCAAGGAAACGTTCAAACTCCGCCGAATGACGAGCAGTTACAGATTGAAATTCTCAGTCAGACTGCGACCAAAAGGCACCGTCCACCCAATCCCAAGAAAATTCAGAAACGTTAGACGCCATCATTAAATGAAGCTGAAATAGAAACAAAATCTAATTGACGGCGAGTATGGTGGATCCTTTGACGAAGAAGAGCTAAACCAGCACGTTGCTTGATGAGATTGGCGGCAGGAGAATTAATATGATGCACAATCTTAGCAAACGTTGGAACCACACTATGATTTCGACACTTCAATAAAAACGATAATGCACATTCCAGCCTTACTCTACTGCTGCGATGTTCATCCAACCTCCGCAAGAAACGATACATTTCCTCCCCGTAGAGGTAAACAATGTGAGACCTTAACTTTTCCCGGCGAATTGAATGTTCAAAAAACTTACGAGTTTGCTGCCGGGTGAATTCGTCGGCCACCGCCGATATTTCGACAGGAGCACACCCTGCCATTCTCAAGGCACAACTGCAAGGATGAAGCAATGTGCAAGGGAATTTAATACCTCGGTTCATAGAGGAGAAACAAGGAAGATACCACACACAGAACAAGTAACCGCAGAGTCAAGTTAAGGTCTCAAATCACGAAGCAATTTGTCTGTCGCATTGTCAGTGTGAGTGTGCAGGGATTACAATAAAATGGCAGCGGTATATCAGTTACAAGCTACTGGAGACATGAGGCTGCTATTAGTCTCTTTGAGATAAGTCGGGAGGGAGCTTTTGCAGGCAATCGCGATGCTATATCTGTCTCGCATCGTCAGTCTGTGGGTGTAGGGACTACAGGAATGCATCAACGGTGCTTCAGTTACAAGCTACTAGGGACCTAAGGATGGTATTAGTCTCTTGGAAATACGTTGGCAGGAAGCCTGTAGAATGCAATCAAGAAATAATTTCTGTGTCACATCGTCAATGTGAGGGTCCAGGGACTACAGTAAAGTAGCCGTGGTGCATTAGTTACAAGCTACTAGAGACCTGAGGGTGGTATTAGCCTCTTGGTGATACGTCGACAGGGGTCCTGTAGTATTCAAATATGAAGCAATATCTGCATCGCATCGTCAGTGTGAGGGTGCAATTTCTGTGTTACGTCGTCTGTGTGAGGGTGCGGGGACTACAGTATATGCCAGCGGTGCATCTGTTAGAAGCCACTAGAGACCTGAGGGTATTATTAGTTTCTTAGAGATACGTCGGCAGGTAGCCAGTAATACGCAATCACAAAGCAATTTCTGTGTCGCATTGGCAGTGTGAGGGAGGTGGAGTATAGTGAAGTGGCCGAGGTCCATCAGCTACAAGCTACTTATGACCAGAATGTAGTTCTTGTCTCTTGGAGATCATCAGAGAGCCTGTAGAATGCAAACGCGAGCAACTTCTGTGTCGCCTCGTTGGTGTGAAGGTGCGGTGACTACAGATTAGTGGCAGCAGTGCATCAGGTACAAACTACTAGATACCTGAGGGAGGTATTAGTCTCTTGGAGATACGTTGACTGGGACTCTGTAGCTTGCAATAGCAAAGCAATTGCTGTGTCGCATCTTCTGTGTCAGTGTGTGGGGACTACAGTAAAGTGGCAACAGTGCATCCGTTACAAGCTGCTAGAGGCTTGGGGGCGGTATTAGCCCCTTGGAGATCCGTCGGCAGGGAAACTGGTGTATGCAATCGTGAAGCAATTTCTGTGTCTTATCGTCAGGGTGAGGGTGTGGGGACTACAGTAAAGTGGCAGCAGTGCATAAGTTTCAAGCTACTGCAGATCTGAGGGCTATATTAATCTCTTGGAGATAAGTCGGAATGGAGCCTGTAGAGTTCATTCATGATGCTATTTCTGCTTCGCAGTGTGACAATGCGGAGACTACAGGAAATTGACGTGGTGCATCAGTTAAAGGCTGCTATAGAACTGTTAGTGGTATAAGTGTCTTGGATATATGTCGGCAAGGTGCCTGTAGTAAGCAATCACGAAGCAATTTCAGTGTCGCATCGTGAGTGTGAGGGTGCGAGGATAACAGTAAAATGGGAACAGTGCAACGTTTACAATCTACTACAGAGCTGAGGTCACTATAAGTCTCTTGGAGATACGTCGGCAGTGAACCTATAGTATGCTATCACGAAGCAAGTTCATCTACATCTACATCTACATCCATACTCCGCAAGCCACCAGACGGTGTGTGGCGGAGGGTACCTTCAGTACCTCTATCGGTTCTCCCTTCTATTCCAGTCTCGTATGGTTCGTGGAAAGAAGGATTGTCGGTAAGCCTCTGTGTGGGCTCTAATCTCTCTGATTTTATCCTCATGGTCTCTTCGCGAGATATACGTAGGAGGGAGCAATATACTGCTTGACTCTTCGGTGAAGGTATGTTCTCGAAACTTTGACAAAAGCCCGTACCGAGCTACTGAGCGTCTCTCCTGCAGAGTCTTCCACTGGAGTTTATCTATCATCTCCGTAACGCTTTCGCGATTACTAAATGATCCTGTAACGAAGCGCGCTGCTCTCCGTTGGATCTTCTCTATCACTTCTATCAACCCTATCTGGTACGGATCCCACACTGCTGAGCAGTATTCAAGCAGTGGGCGAACAAGCGTACTGTAAGCTACTTCCTTTGTTTTGGGATTGCATTTCCCCAGGATTCTTCCAATGAATCTCAGTCTGGCATCTGCTTTACCGACGATCAACATTATATGATCATTCCATTTTAAATCACTCCTAATGCGTACTCCCAGATAATTTATGGTATTAACTGCTTCCAGTTGCTGACCTGCTATTTTGTAGCTAAATGATAAAGGATCTATCTTTCTGTGTATTCGCAGCACATTACACTTGTCTACATTGAGATTCAATTGCCATTCCCTGCACCATGCGTCAATTCGCTGCAGATCCTCCTGCATTTCAGTACAATCCTCCATTGCTACAACCTCTCGATACACGACAGCATCATCCGCAAAAAGCCTCAGTGAACTTCCGATGTCATCCACCAGGTCATTTATGTATATTGTGAATAGCAACGGGCCTATGACACTCCCCTGCGGCACACCTGAAATCACTCTTACTTCAGAAGACTTCTCTCCATTGAGAATAACATGCTGCGTCCTGTTATCTAGGAACTCCTCAATCCAATCACACAATTGGTCTGATAGTCCATATGCTCTTACTTTGTTCATTAAACGACTGTGGGGAACTGTATCGAACGCCTTGCGGAAGTCAAGAAACACGGCATCTACCTGTGAACCCGTGTCTATGGCCCTCTGAGTCTCGTGGACGAATAGCGCGAGCTGGGTTTCACATGATCGTCTTTTTCGAAACCCATGCTGATTCCTACAGAGTAGATTTCTAGTCTCCAGAAAAGTCATTATACTCGAACATAATACGTGTTCCAAAATTCTACAACTGATCGACGTTAGAGATATAGGTCTATAGTTCTGCACATCTGTTCGACGTCCCTTCTTGAAAACGGGGATGACCTGCGCCCTTTTCCAATCCTTTGGAACGCTACGCTCTTCTAGAGACCTACGGTACACCGCTGCAAGAAGGGGGGCAATTTCCTTCGCGTACTCTGTGTAAAATTGAACTGGTATCCCATCAGGTCCAGAGGCCTTTCCTCTTTTGAGCGATTTTAATTGTTTCTCTATCCCTCTGTCGTCTATTTCGATATCTACCATTTTGTCATCTGTGCGACAATCTAGAGAAGGAACTACAGTGCAATCTTCCTCTGTGAAACAACTTTGGAAAAAGACATTTAGTATTTCGGCCTTTAGTCTGTCATCCTCTGTTTCAGTACCATTTTGGTCACAGTGTGTCTGGACATTTTGTTTTGATCCACCTACCGCTTTGACATAAGACCAAAATTTCTTAGGATTTTCTGCCAAGTCAGTACATAGAACTTTACTTTCGAATTCATTGAACGCCTCTCGCATAGCCCTCCTCACACTACATTTCGCTTCGCTTAATTTTTGTTTGTCTGCAAGGCTTTGGCTATGTTTATGTTTGCTGTGAAGTTCCCTTTGCTTCCGCAGCAGTTTTCTAACTCGGTTGTTGTACCACGGTGGCTCTTTTCCATCTCTTACGATCTTGCTTGGCACATACTCATCTAACGCATAATGTACGACGGTTTTGAACTTTGTCCACTGATCCTCAACACTATCTGTACTTGAGACAAAACTTTTGTGTTGAGCCAACAGGTACTCTGAAATCTGCTTTTTGTCACTTTTTCTAAACAGAAAAATCTTCCTACCCTTTTTAATATTCCTATTTACGGCTGAAATCATCGATGCCGTAACCGCTTTATGATCGCTGATTCCCTGTTCTGCGTTAACTTTTTCAAATAGTTCGGGTCTGTTTGTCACCAGAAGGTCTAATATGTTATCGCCACGAGTCGGTTCTCTGTTTAACTGCTCAAGGTAGTTTTCAGATAAAGCACTTAAAAAAATTTCACTGGATTCTTTGTCCCTGCCACCCGTTATGAACGTTTGAGTCTCCCAGTCTATATCCGGCAAATTAAAATCTCCACCCAGAACTATAACGTGGTGGGGAAATCTACTCGAAATATTTTCCAAATTATCCTTCAGGTGCTCAGCCACAACAGCTGCTGAACCAGGGGGCCTATTACATCCAATTACCATGTCTGAGCCTGCTTTAACCGTGACCTTCACCCAAATCATTTCACATTTCGGATCTCCGTCAATTTCCTTCGATACTATTGCACTTCTTATCGCTATAAACACGCCTCCCCCTTCACTGTTCAGCCTGTCTCTGCGGTATACATTCCAATCCGAGTTTAGGATTTCATTACTGCCCACGTCTGGCTTCAGCCAACTTTCTGTCCCTAGTACTATATGGGCGTTGTGACCGTTTATTAATGAGAGTAGTTCTGGGACCTTTCTATAGACGCTCCTGCAGTTTACTATTAGCAAATTAATATTGTTATTCCCTGTTGCATTTTGCCTACTCCTACCTTGTCGCGTCTCAGGAGGCGTCTTGTCGGGCCTAGGGAGGGGATTCTCTAACCTAAAAAACCCCCATGTGCACTCCACACGTACTCCGCTACCCTTGTAGCCGCTTCCGGCGTGTAGTGCACGCCTGACCTATTCAGGGGGACCCTACATTTCTCCACCCGATAGCGGAGGTCGAGAAATTTGCACCCCAGATCTCCGCAGAATCGTCTGAGCCTCTGGTTTAAGCCTTCCACTCGGCTCCAAACCAGAGGACCGCGATCGGTTCTGGGTACGATACTACAAATTGTTAGCTCTGATTCCACCCCGCGAGCGAGGCTTTCCGCCTTCACCAATTCCGCCAACCGCCTGTACGAACGGAGGATGACCTCTGAACCCAGACGGCAGGAGTCATTGGTGCCGACATGAGCAACAATTTGCAGTCGGGTGCACCCAGTGCTCTCTATCGCCGCCGGTAGGGCCTCCTCCACATCTCGGATGAGACCCCCCGGCAAGCAGACAGAGTGAACACTGGCCTTCTTTCCCGACCTTCCCGCTATTTCCCTAAGGGGCTCCATCACCCGCCTAACGTTGGAGCTCCCAATAACTAATAAACCCCTCCCCCCGTGTGCCTGCTCGGACCTTGCTGAAGGAGCAGCCACATGTCCACTCACAGGCAGAGCGGGCGATGCCACACGGCCAGCCTCCACATTGACCCTCCGCCTCGTGCGCCGCGAACGCCGCTGAACCCGCCACTCCCCTTGGGGAGAGGGTGGCCCAACCGCGCCCGGTACCCGCGAAGATGTCTCGACATCAGGGACAGTGGGTGAAGCATGTAACACCTGGGGTGTACCCTGCGACGCACCAGACTCCCCACTGCCGCTACACTCCGAGGCAGCAGCCTGAAGACGGCTAACCGCGGCCATCAACACGCTCAGCTGTTCGCAAACAGTGGCCAGCTCCTCCTGCGTCCGTACACAGCAGTCACACATCCTATCCATCCTATGGAATCAATTTACTGAAGAGAGTTAATCAACCTTTAACTAGACTGCTAATTCACTAAAGGCGGCTGTTTCTTCACTAAACTGTGGTTGCTAGGCACTTCTTGCAGAAAACAATGAAAATAGCACTACCTGTCTCTGGACTGTATTGAAAACAAACACTAGCACTACTGGCACTATGGCTGACTAAAGGGACTCTCTCTGACTGTAATCAAAACAAACACGAAATCTATGGAACACTATTAATAGCACCCGACAATTAAAGCTTCCTAAAAGCAAATACACACGGAAGAAGAAGTGACAAGTAAGAAAAATACAGTTAATACTTAAATTAAGGTAGCTCGCTGCACAGCAGACGTGAAGCAGACGGCGGTTACGACGACACTGACACTGACACTGACACTGACTATGGCTGACTAAAGGGACTCTCTCTGACTGTATTCAAAACAAACACGAAATCTATGGAACACTATTAATAGCACCCGACAATTAAAGCTTCCTAAAAGCAAATACACACGGAAGAAGAAGTGACAAGTAAGAAAAATACAGTTAATACTTAAATTAAGGTAGCTCGCTGCACAGCAGACGTGAAGCAGACGGCGGTTTCTATACGACACTGGTGACAGCATATGCGTTGTCGACCCACCTAACTAGTACACTTGGCGAATGGATAAAAAGATTCTTCTACCTTGCCCGATTTAGGTTTTCTTGTGGATGTGATAATCACTCCCAAAAAAGTGATGAAAACATAAGAGTTTGTCACATAAACCGAAAATAAAAAGTTAAACTTTTCACTCATGGGAAGACTTGAACCGAGGACCTCTCGTTCTGCGGCTGCCCAAGCTAACCACGGGACCACGGCGCACCTGAGCTCACAGTGTCCTAAATATTGCCTATCTTGCGCATGGACTACTCAGTTTGTACATTTTGCTTATTTTTTCATAGTTCCGCACAACTTCTTCCTGTTTTCTCGCTCGATCTGTGTTCAGTTTTTCAAGGTCTATCCACTGTGCCAACTTATAACTAAATCTGAGGGGGGTGCGATGGGAAGGTTCGCTTGTGAGATTCCTTCGTGACTGCATACTATAGGTTCCATTCTGACGTATCAACAAGAGATTTATGCTGACGTCAGCTCTCTAGTAGATTGTAAGCAAAGCACTGTTCCCATTTTACTATTACCCTCACACACTCACACTCATGATGCGACACTGAAATTGCTTTGTGATAGCATACTATAGGTTCTCTGCCGACGTATCTCCTATCGACTAATACTGGCGTCCCTTCTCTAGTAGATTTTAACCGATGCACTGTTCCAATTTTACTGTTAAGAACGCATCTTCACACTCACAATGCGACACTGAAATTGCCTCGCAATTGCATACTTTAGGTTCCCTTTTTACGTACCTCCAAGACACAAAACTGATGGCAACTCTCTAATAGATTGTAACCGATGCACTGACAACATTTTACTGTTAACCTCGCACCCTCACACTTACAATGCGACACTGAGATTCCTTCGTGATTGCATTATATAGGTTCACTTCCGAAGTATCAACAAGAGACTAATACTGACGTCAGCTCTCTAGTAGATTGTAACAGATGCACTATTCCCCTATTACCCTTATGAGTGCACCCTAACAATGACGTTGCCACACTGAAATTGCTTCGTGATTGCATACTATAACTTCACCTTCGACTTATCATGAGGAGACTAATACTGATGTGAGCTTTCTAGGAGTTTTTAACCGATGCACTTTTCCCAAAATACCTTTATCGTCGACACTCAAACTCATGACTCGACACTGAAATTGCTTTGCGATTGAATACTGTAGGTTCCCTGCCAGCGTATCTCCAAGAGACTTGTGCTGACGTCAGATTTCTAGTAGATTCTAACCGATACACTGTTCACATTTTAGCATTATCTTCGCACACTCACACCCATGATGCGACACTGAAATTGCTCTGCGAGTTCATACTATAGGTTCCATGCTGACGTATCAACAAGAGATTTATACTGACGTCAGCTCTCTATGAGTTTGTAACTGATGCCCTGTTCCCATTTTACTATTATCCTCGCACCCTCACTCTTACTATGCAATACTCAAATTGCTTCGCGATTGCATACTATAGGTTACCTGCAGACGTATCTCAAAGAGACTTATACTGACGTCAGCTCTCTAGTAAATTGTAACCGATGCATTGTTCCCATTTTACTGTTACCCTCGCAATCTCACAGTCACGATGCGACACTGAGATTGCATCGCGATTGCATATGTAGTTTCCCGGCCGACCTATTTTCAAGCGACTAATGCTGATTTCAGCTCTCTAGTAGATTGTAGCCGATGCATGTTCCCCTTTTAGTCTTATCCTTGCACCGTAACGCTGACAATGCGTTCCCTTGTCAGTGTCACATCGTTAATGTGACGGTGCGAGGATAATAGTAAAACTTGAACAGTGCATCATTACAATCTACTAGAGAGCTGACGTCAGTATTAGTCTCTTGGAGATAATTGGGCAGGGACCTAACAGTATGCAATCGCGACGCAATCTCAATGTCGCATCGTGAGTGTGAGCGTAGCAGTGAAATGGGAATTGTACATCGGTTACAATCTGTTAGCGAGCTGACGTCGGTATCAGTGTCTTATTGATAGCTCAGCAGGGAACTTACAGCAAGCATCATCAAGGATTTTCAGTGTCGAATTGTGAGTGTGAGGTTGCGAGGTTAACAATATAATGTGAAGAGTGCATCGATTACAATCTACTAGGGATCTGATGTCTGTATTTGTATCTTGTTTATACGTCAGCAAGAAACCAATAGTATGCAATCATGAAGGAATTTCAGTGTCGCGTCGTAGATGTGTGGGTGCGAGGTACACACTAAAACTTGAACAGTGCATTGGTTACAATCTACTAGAGAGCTGGGTCAGTATTAGTCTCTTGGAGATACGTTGGCAGGGACCCTACATATGCAGTCGCGACGCAATCTCAGTGTCGCATCGTGACTATGAAAGTGCGAGGATAACAGTAGAAAGGAGACAGTGCATCGGTTACAATCTATGAAAGGGATGACCTAAATATTTGTGTCTTGAGGATACGTCGGCAGCGAACGTATAGTATACAACCGCAATGCAATTTCAGTGTTGCATCATGAGTTGGAGTATGCGAGGACAATAGTAAAGTGGGAACAGTGCATCAGTTACATACTACTAGATAGCTGACGTCATTATTATTCTCTTGTTGAGACGTCAGCAGGGATCCTATAGCATGCAAACAAGAAGTAAATTCAGGCTCGCACCGTGAGTGTGAGGTTTAGAGGACAGCAGTAAAATGGGAACAGTGTATCGGTTACAATCTACTATAGAACTGACGTAAATAATAGTCTCTTGGAAATACGTCGGCAGATTCCCTACAGAATGCAATCACGACGATACCTCAATGTCGAATCATGAGTGTGAGGGTACGAAGATAACAGTAAAATGGGAACAGTGAATCGAATAACAAATCCTAGAAATCTGACGTCAGTATTAGTCTCTTGGAGTTACCTCGGCAGTGAACCTATAGTATGCAATCACGAAGGAGTTCCAATGTCGCATCGTGAGTGTGAGGGTGCAGGTTAACAGTGAAATGTGAACACTGCATCGATTACAACCTACTAGAGAGCTCACATCAATATTGGTCTTTAGGAGATACGTCGGCAGGGAACCTACAGTATGCAATCCTGACGCAATTTGAGTGTCACATCGCGAGTGCGAGAATGCGAGGATATCAGTAAAATGGTAACAGTGCTTCGGTTTCAATGTCTTAGAGAGCTGAAGTCAGTATTGATCTCTTGGACGTACGTCGGCAGGGAAGCTATTGTTTGCAATCGCGAACAATTTCGGTCTCACATTCTGAGTACAAGGGTGCGAGGATAATAGTCTAATGGGAACTTTGCAACAGTGACAGTCTAGTAGAGAGCTGACGTCAGTATAAATCTCTAGAAGATACGTCAGCAAGGAACATATAGTGTACAATCGCGAAGCAATGTCAGTGTTGCACCGCGAGTGTGAGGGTGCGAGGTTAACGGTAAAATGTGAACATTGCATCGGTCACAATCTACTAGAGATTTCACGTCAGTATTAGAGTCTTGGAGATACGTAGGCATAAAAAACCAACAGTATGCAATCTTGAAGAAATTTCAGTGAGCCGTAATAAAAATTGCTGTTTTGAAGAGCGCGCCGCAGCACGTAGTGTGAAGCAGTCGCCCTCTGTTTCTGACGGTGGCGCTGCTGTGGCAGTCGCAGCTTTCGTGTCTCCCTCTGGTGGGAAAGGGGAAAGGTTGCCTGTTCACGTGCATTTAAGGGGCGCTATGAACTCGCCAGTCGGTCAGTCTGGGCCAGTCTCTCGTCCCCAGCTTGCTAGTCTGTGTCTCGTCCGCATTTGTTAGGCAGTTAGTGTCTGTCTGTCGTTCGAAGTGCTAGTATGTCTGTCGTTCGGATCAACCTTTAAAGCAGGAAAAATGAGAGTCTTTCCACTCCGCCAGTAAGAGAACTCAGCGAGTGGTCGCCCGGTAGGGGCTTAGTTCCTGCATCTGAGTCTGCGCGTTAGGCCGCCAGTCTGCTCGAGTTTGCTTAGGCAATGGCCATTGGCGGTTGGATCGATCGGTTGGTCGGTCGCGAACTGAGACACAAGATGACTTGTCCGTCTTGAGCGTCAGCACATGTGAAGTCGCCACGTGAGTCCAGTGGGCCGCGGCGTATAACGAGGCGTAGTGACTTCGCGGTCGACACGAGAGCAACAGGAGTCAACGCACGACATCAGTCTGGCCGGTGCGAGCTGCGACGCCATGAGACGGGAGATTGGCGCGCCTTCTTGCGTCCGTTGAAGCGGCTGACAGCGGACGGTTCGGGAGAGCGATTTGGGGATGCTGCACCAGGTCTTCTCGAGAAATCGCAGTTTATTAGAAGTTAAGTGATTGGTGATATCTTGTTTGATTTACTCTTGTTAAATTCTACTTGTTTTCTTACAAGGGAACCTCCCCATCGCACCCCCCTCAGATTTAGTTAAAAGTTGGCACAGTGGATAGGCCTTGAAAAACTGAACACAGATCAATCGAGAAAACAGGAAGAAGTGTGGAACTAAGAAAAAATAAGCAAAATATACAAACTGAGTAGTCCAAGTGTAAGATATGCAACATCAAGGACTATGTAAGCTGAGGAGCGCCGTGGTCCCGTGGTTAGAGTGAGTAACTGCGGAACGAGAGGTCCTTCGTTCAAGTCCTCCCTCGAGTAAAAATTTTACTTACTTTATTTTCGCAAAGTTACGATCTGACCGTTCATTCATTGACGTCTCTGTTCACTGTAATAAGTTTAGTGTCCGTGTTTTGCGACCGCACCGCAAAACCGTGCGATTAGTAGACGAAAGGACGTGCCTCTCCAATAGGAACCGAAAACATTTGATCGCAAATTCATAGGTCAACGGATTCCTCCACAGGAAAACACGTCTGAAATATTCTATACGACACTGGTGACGGCATGTGCGTCACATTACAGGAATATGTTGTCGACCCACCTAACTTGCACACTTGGCGAATGGATAAAAAGATTCTTCTACCTTGCCCGATTTAGGTTTTCTTGTGGATGTGATAATCACTTCCAAAAAAGTGATGAAAATATAAGAGTGTGTCACATAAACTGCAACAAATGAATGCAACAGTTTCATAGTCGCACAGTTTTCCCTGTGCTCTGTCAAAACATATGTTTTTAACGTTTTCAAGTTTTTCCGTGTGTAGACCGTCAAATCCTGCATGTGTCCAAGCAAATCTGAACATGTCCTGGAATTTTGGAGAGCGAAGTTGATCATGTCTGAGTGCATGAACTTTGATAATTGTCTGAAAATAAAAAATTAAAACTTTTCACTCGAGGGAGGATTGAACCAGGGACCTTCCGTTCCGTAACTGCTCACGGTAACCACGGGACCACGGTACTCCTCAGTGTACACGTACCTTGATGTGGCTTATCTTGGACACGGACTACTCAGTATGTATATTTTGCTTATTTTTTTAATAGTTCCATACAACTTCTTCCTGTTTTCTCGATTGATCTGTGTTCAGTTTTTCATGGCCTATCCCTGTGCCAACTTATAACTAAATCTGAGGGGGGTGCGATGGGGAGGTTCCCTTGTTAGTGAGGTCACCAGCCGTTTTGCTTTGGGGTCGTCCTACCATTCTTCTCCGTTTGCCCACCCGCGCGAAGGTGGTTGTTTATAAATTTGGTGGTCCGATTTTCCCTTGTGGAGTAGGGGCGAGTTAGAGCAACGTGCGGTTCGGGTTGTTCGGTAATCTCCCTATCAATCTACCGTATGTTAGTAACTGCCTCTGTCATGTTTGTCGGATTTGGTGTGTTAACGAATTTATTTCTTGGAGTGTAACGGCGTAATAACTGAAATATGTTTTGGTCTTTGGAAACTTTGATATTATTGCCTATGATCTTGCGACCGTAGTCGTATCTGTGTACTGTAGAGCATCTTAACTATTGTTTGGACAACCATTTCCATCCCTCTTACAGTGGGTGCATAGTTTGTGTGCTTGTGTAAATTGTTAAAACTCTTAGTTTAAAGTTATCTGGTGTGATGCAGATATGCACCAGTGTAGTCTTTCAGAGGCTGTTGTGAGCGGTCGTAACTACGGCCGTGACAAAACGGAGCGGCAAGGTTCTCTGCACGAAGGCTCATACAGTCATAACTTGTTTCTTTCTGCCTCTGAATAAATTGTAACTTTGATATTTAGAGGGTGCTTTCTGATTATAATTTTAAATCTGTTTCTTGTATGAAAATGCTTTTAGGCACTATTAAAATGAATAAAATTCCCATTTGTTAAAAGGCATTTGGTTATGATTTCATCATTTACTCCCTGGCAACTACTTCCATGCTTACATACTGTGATTAAATGTGTTGATGTTCTTGATGAATCGCTAGTAAATAAAATAAATTCTTAAGAATATTCTTTGAAAATAAATCACGGTTCGTTCAGTTTCGCATTGTGAGTGTCAGAATGCGAAAATAATAAGAAAATGGGAACAGTGCATTGGTAACAGCCTACTAGAGATCTGACGTCAGTATTAGTTTCTTGGAGATACGTCGGCAGTAATCTTACAGTATGAAACAGGGAAGCAATTTCAGTGCCGCATCGTCAGTGTTAGGATATGAGGACAAGACTAAAAGGGGAACAGTGCATCGGTTACAGTTTACTACAGAGCTGACGTCAGCATTAATCTCTTTTTATTCGTCAGCAGGCGACCTATAGTTTGCAATCACGAAGGAATTAAAGTGTCTCTTCATAAGTGTCAGGGGGTGAGGTTAAAAGAGTATTTTGAACAGTGAATCAGACAGAATCTCCTAGAGATATGAGGTAAGTATTAGTCTCTTGGAGATACTTCGGTAGGGAACCTTTAGTATTCAGTCGAAAAACAATTACAGCGATGCGTCATCAGTTTGAGTATGCGAGGATAATAACATTTTGGGAAGAGTTTATCGGTTAGAAACTTCTAGAGAGCAGACGTCATTAGTAGTCTCATGGAAATACGTCGGCAGGGAACTTATAGCATTCAATCGCGAAGCAATTGACGATGTCGCAGCGTGAGAATAGGGTGCGGGGAAAACAGTAAAATGGGAACAGTGCATCGGATTCAAACTAATAAGAGAGGTGATGTAAGTATGACTCTCTTGGAAATATGTCGGCAGAGAACCTATAGTATGAAACCACGAAGGTATGTCACTGTCGCACCGTAAGTGTGAGGCTTCAAGGATAACAGTAAAATGTGAAGAGTGTATCGGTTGCAATCTATTAGGGAGCCGACGTCTGTATTATTCTCCAGCAATTTCAGTGAGGCACCATGAGTGTGACTGTTCAAGGTTAACAGTAATATGGGAACAATGCATCGGTTACAAACTACTAAGGACGTCAGGCCACTATTAGTCTCTTGGAAATACGTCGCCAGGGAACCAACACTATACAATGGCGAAGGAATTTCAATGACGCATTGCGTGTGTAACTGTTCAAGGATAACAGTAAAATGGAAGCAGTGCATCGGTAACTATCTACCAATGAGCTGATGTCAGTATTCCTCTCTTGGAGATACGTCGCCAATGAACCAATAGGTTGCAATGACGAAGCAATTTCAGTGAGGCTCCGTGAGTGTGACTGTTCAAGGATAACGGTAAAATGGAAACAATGCATCATATACAAACTACTAAGGAGGTGAGGCCATTATTAGTCTCTTGGAAATACGTCGCCAGGGAACCAATAGTATGCAATGGTGTCGGAATGCACATGCCGCAATGTATGTGTAACTGTTCAAGGATAACAGTAAAATGGGAACAGTGCATCGTCTACTATCTACTAATAAGGTGATGTCAGTATTGGAGATACGTCACCAAGGAACCAATAGGATGCAACGCAGGAGCAATATCAATGAGGCGCCATGAGTGTGTATTTTCAAGGATAACAGTAAAAAGGGAAGAATGCATCGGTTACCAACTACTAAGGAGATGAGGCCATAGTTAGTCTCTTGAAATACGTTCCCAGGGAACCAATAGGATGCAATGGAGAAGGAATATCAGTGACGCATCATGAGTGTGACTGTTCAAGGATAACAGTGAAATGGGAACAATGCATCAGTTACAAATTACTAAGGACGTGAGGCCATTATTAGTCTCTTGGAAATTCGTCACCAGAGAGCCAATAGTAAACTGTGGTGAAGGAATTTCAATGGCGTATTGTGTGTGTAACTGTTCAAGGCTAACAGTAAAATGGGAACAGTGCATCGGTTACTGTCTTCTATTGAGGTGATGTCAGTATTCGTCTCTTGGAGGTACGTCGACAGGGAACCAATACTATGCAACGGGGAAGGAATATCAGTGACGCATCGTGAGTGTGACTTTTTGAGGGTAACAGTAAAATGGGAACAATGCATCGGTTACAAACTACTAAGTAGGCGAGGCCATTATTAGTCTCTTGGAAATAAGTCACCAAAGAATCAATAGTATGCAAAGACCACGGAATTTCAATGACGCAATTTATGTGTAACTGTTCAAGGATAACAGTAATATCGGAACAGTGCATTTGTTACTACACTATTGGCCATTAAAATTGCTACACCACGAAGATGACGTGCTACATACGCGTAGTTTAACCGACAGGAAGAAGGTGCTGTTATATACAAATGATTAGCTTTTCAGAGCATTCACACAAGGTTGGCGCCGGTGGCGATATCTACAACGTGCTGACATGAGGAAAGTTTCCCACGGATTTCTCATACACAAACAGCAGTTGACCGGCGTTCCCTGGTGAAACGTTGTTGTGATGCCTCGTGTATGGAGGAGAATTGCGTACCATCACGTTTCCGACTTTGATAATGGTCGGAATGTTGCCTATCGCGATTGCGCTTTTCGTATCGCGACATTGCTGCTCCCGTTGGTCGAGATCCAATGACTGCTAGCAGTATATGGAATCGGTGGATTCAGGAGGGTAATATAGAGCTCCGTGCTGGATCCCAACGGCCTCATATCACTAGCAGTCGAGGTGACAGGCACCTTATCCGCATGGCCATTACGGATCGTGGAGCCACGTCTCGATCCCCGAATCAACAGAGGGGGACATTGGCAAGAACACAACCATCTGCACAATCAGTTCGACGACGTTTGCAGCAGCATGGAGTATCAGCTCGGGGACCATGGCTGCGGTTACTCTTGACGCTGTATCACAAACAGGAGCACATGCGATGGCGTACTCAACGATGAACCTGGGTGCACTAATGGAAAAACGTCATTTTTTCGGATCAATCCGGGTTCTGTTTACAGGATATTGATGGTCGCTTCCGTGTTTGGCGACATAGCGGTTAACGCAGGGGTTGGAAACGTGTATACTTAATCGCCATACTGGCGTATCACCCGGCGTGATGGTATGGGTGCCATTGGTTACACGTCTCGGTCACCTCCTGTTCGCATTGACGGCACTTTGAACAATGCTGTACCATTCATTCGATTCCTGCGAAACAGTACATTTCAACAGGATAATGCACGACCGCATCTCGCAGGTCCTGTACGGGCCTTTCTAGATACAGAAAATGTTCGACTGCTGCCCTGGCCAGCACATTCTCCAGATCTCTCACCAATTGAAAGCGTCTGGTCAATGGTGGCCGAGCAACTGGCTTATCACAATACGCCAGTCACTACACTTGATGAATTGTGGCATCGTGTTGAAGCTGCATGGGCAGCTGTACCTGTACACGCCATCCAAGCTCTGTTTGACTCAATGCCCAGGCGCATCAAGGCCGTTATTACGGCCAGAGGTGGTTGTTCTGGGTACTACATTCTCAGGATCTATGTACCAAAATTGCGTGAAATTGTAATCACATGTCAGTTCTAGTAAACATATTTGTCCAATGAGTACCCGTTTATCATGTGAATTTCCTCTTGGTGTAGCAGTTTTAATGGGTAGTAGTATATCTACTAATGAGGTGATGTCTCTTTGAGATACGTCGCCAGGGAGCCAACATCATGCAATGGCGAAGCGGTTTCAGAGAGGCACCGTGAATGTGAATGTTCAAGGATAACAGTAAAATAGGAACAATGCATCCGTTAAAAACTACTAAGGAGGTGAGACCATTATTAATCCCTTGGAAGTACGTTGCCAGGGAACCAATAGCGATCAGTTGCGAAGGAAATTCAATGACGCATTGTGTGTGTACTGTACAGGGATAACAGTAAAATGGGAACAGTGCATCGGTTACTATCTTTTAATGAGGTGATGTCAGTACTCGTCTCTTGAAGATATGTTGCCAGGGAACCAATACTAAGCAATGGCGGAGGAATTTCACTGAACCTCCATGATTGTTACTGTTCAAGAATAACAGTAAAATGGGAACAATGCATCGGTTACAAACTACTAAGGAGGTGAACCCACTATTAATCTCTTGGAAATGCGTCGCTAGGGAACCAATAGTATGCACTGGCGAAGGAATTTCAATGATGCATTGTGTGTGTAACTGTTCAAAGATAAACGTCGAATGGGTACAGTACATCTACTAAGGAGGTGCGGCGATTATTAGTCTCATAGAAATACGTCGTCAGGGAACGAATAATACGCAACGGCGAAGCAATTTCAATGACGTATTGTGTCTGTAACTGTTCAAGGATAACCGTAAAATGGGAACAGTGCATCGGTTACCATCTACTAATGAGGTCAAGTCAGTATTCCTCTACATCTACATCTACATCTACATGATTACTCTGCAATTCACATTTAAGTGCTTGGCAGAGGGTTCATCGAACCACAATCATACTATCTCCCTACCATTCCACTCCCGAACAGCGCGCGGGAAAAACGAATACCTAAACCTTTCTGTTCGAGCTCTGATTTCTCTTATTTTATTTTGATGATCATTCCTACCTATGTAGGTTGGGCTCAAAAAAATATTTTCGCATTCAGAAGAGAAAGTTGGCGACTGAAATTTCGTAAATAGATCTCGGCGCGAAGAAAAACGTCTTTGCTTTAATGACTTCCATCCCAACTCGCGTATCATATCTGCCACACTCTCTCCCCTATTACGTGATAATACAAAACGAGCTGCCCTTTCTTGCACCCTTTCGACGTCCTCCGTCAATCCCACCTGGTAAGGATCCCACATCGCGCAGCAATATTCTAACAGAGGACGAACGAGTGTAGTGTAAGCTGTCTCTTTAGTGGACTTCTTCTAAGTGTCCTGCCAATGAAACGCAGCCTTTGGCTCGCCTTCCCCACAATATTATCTATGTGGTCTTTCCAACTTGTTCGTAATTTTAACACCCAGATACTTAGTTGAATTGAAAGCCTTGAGAGTTGTACTATTTATCGAGTAATCGAATTCCAACGGATTTCTTTTGGAACTCATGTGGATCACCTCAGACTTTTCGTTATTTAGCGTCAACTGGCACCTGCCACACCATACAGTAATCTTTTCTAAATCCCTTTGCAACTGATACTGGTCTTCGGATGACCTTACTAGACGGTAAATTACAGCATCATCTGCGAACAACCTAAGAGAACTGCTCAGATTGTCACCCAGGTCATTTATATAGATCAGAAACAGCAGAGGTCCCAGGACGCTTCCCTGGGGAACACCTGATATCACTTCAGTTTTACTCGATGATTTGCCGTCTATTACTACGAACTGCGACCTTCCTGACAGGAAATCACGAATAAAGTCGCACAACTGAGACGATACCCGATAGGCCCGCAGCTTGATTAGAAGTCGCTTGTGAGGAACGGTGTCAAAAGCTTTCCGGAAATCTAGAAATACGGAATCAACCTGAGATCCCCTGTCGATAGCGGCCATTACTTCGTGCGAATAAAGAGCTAGCTGCGTTGCACAAGAACGATGTTTTTTGAAACCATACTGATTACGTATCAATAGATCGTTCCCTTCGAGGTGATTCATAATGTTTGAATACAGTATATGCTCCAAAACCCTACTGCAAACCGACGTCAATGATATAGGTCTGTTGTTCGATGGATTACTCCTACTACCCTTCTTAAACACTGGTGCGACCTGCGCAATTTTCCAGTCTGTAGGTACAGATCTATCGGTGAGCGAGCGGTTGCATATGATTGCTAAGTAGGGAGCTATTGTATCAGCGTAATCTGAAAGGAACCTAATCGGTATACAATCAGGACCTGAAGACTTGCCCGTATCAAGCGATTTGAGTTGCTTCGCAACCCCTAAGGTATCTACTTCTAAGAAACTCATGCTAGCAGCTGTTCGTATTTCAAATTCTGGAATATTCCATTCGTCTTCCCTGGTCAAGGGGTTTCGGAAAACGGCGTTCAGTAACTCCGCTTTAGCGGCACAGTCGTCGGTAACAGTACCATCGGCACTGCGCAGCGAAGGTATTGGCTGCGTGTTGCCGCTTGTGTACTTTACATACGACCAGAATTTCTGGGGATTTTCTACCATATTTCGAGACAATGTTTCGTTGTGGAACCTATTAAAGGCATCTCGCATTGAAGTTTGTGCCAAATTTCGCGCGTCTGTAAATTTTAGCCAATCTTCGGGATTTCGCGTTCTTCTGAACTTCGCATGCTTTTTCTGTTGCCTCTGCAACAGCGTTCGGACCTGTTTTGTGTACCATGGGGGATCAGTTCCATCTCTTACCAATTTATGAGGTATGAACCTCTCATTTGCTGTTGTTACTATATCTTTGAATTTGAGCCACATCTCGTCTACATTTGTATAGTCAGTTCGGAAGGAATGGTGATTGTCTCTTAGGAAGGCTTCTAGTGACACTTTATCCGCTTTTTTAAATAAAAGTATTTTGCTTTTGTTTCTGGTGGATTTGGAAGAAACGGTATTGAGCCTAGCTACAACGACCTTGTGATCATTAATCCCTGTATCTCTCTATTAGCTCTGGATTGTTTGGGGCTAAGAGGTCAAGTGTGTTTTCGCAACCATTTACAATTCGCGTGGGTTCGTGGACTAACTGCTCGAAATAATTTTCGGAGAAAGCATTTAGGACAATCTCGGAAGATGTTTTCTGCCCACCACCGGTTTTGAACAAGTATCTCTCTTGGAGATGAGTTGCCTGGGTAGCAATATGATGCAATGGCGGAAGAATATGTGATGCATCTTGAGTGTGACTGTTCGAGGCTAACAGTGAAATGGGAAAAAATCATCGGTTACTATCTACATATGAGGTGATGTCAGTATTCCTCTCTTGGAGATACATCGCCAGGGAACCAATACTATGTAATGGCGAAGCAACTTAAGTGAGGCACTGTGAGAGTGGCTGTTCAAGGCGACAAGTAAAACGGGAACAATGCATCCGTAACCATCTACTATGGAGGTGAGACCATTATTAGTCTTTGGAATTACTATGCCAGTGAAAATATAGTATGCATTGGCGAAGGAATCTCAATGGCTCATATTGCGTGTAACTGTTCAAGGATAGCAGCAATATGGGATGAGTGCTTTGGTTACTATCTACTAATGAGGTGATGTCAGTATTCACCTCTTGGAGACCCGTCGCCAGGGAACCAATACTATGCAATTGCGAAGAAATTTCAGTGAGGCAAAGTGAATGTGATCGTTCAACTACGGTATATTGATAATTTTCACTTATGGACCGTCTGACAGCAACTGAATAAAACACAATTTTAGTGCCATACGCGTTTCGCCTTTATTTTCTGCAAGGCATCATCAGTGGCCTGGAATATGTACATATGTTAGCTATTTTATTTACATTTTTGTCACTGTGCCTATAGGTTATAAACAGTTCTGGTGGTTGGTATTTCCTATTAAGTAGTAATGTTTTGAACTGTACTTACAGGTTGCGTAGACAGTTTCTTACATATTACGCTCCTGTTGCATTTTTGGTGTTGTTCTTCTTTCTATGAGCGCCAATTTGCTGTTTTTTCCCACATTCCACAGCACTATGCACTGTATGCTTGTTTTAATGCAATGTTTTGGTTTCTGTTGCCGACTGTCAAATGTTTTTGCCAAAGATCGAATATTACTGCCAAACTTATGAGTGTAACTATTGAAGTATCTGTGGTCTGTTCGTGTATGCATTTGTGTGTGCGTTTTTGTATGTGTCTGTGTGTGTGTGTATGTGTGTGTGTGTGAGTGTTTTTTGACGTGGTGTTAATTTAATTTATTGTATTTATTTATTTATTTTTGTGTTTGTTCTGTGTATGTGTGTGTGTGTGTGTGTGTGTTTTGGTGTGATATGTATTTTTTTGTGCTGTGTGTGTGTGTGTGTCTGTCTGTATTTTGGTGTTATGTAATTTTTTTTTTGTGTGTGAGCTGTGTATATGTGTGTGTGTGTGTGTGTGTCTGTCTGTATTTTGGTGTTATGTAATTTTTTTTTGTGTGTGAGCTGTGTATATGTGTGTGTGTGTGTGTGTGTCTGTCTGTATTTTGGTGTTATATATATATATATATATATATATATATATATATATATATATATATATTATTTTTTTTATGTTATCATTTCCTTTATTAAGTGTAGTAGGGAGCCTGTGCTGATGTGTGTTTGTTCATTTATCACATGTTTGTTTTCTGCTATGGCTTTCTGGATGTGGAAGTTTTCTTGCATTTGTATAAGATGTTTGTCATGGTTGCTTATTCTCATAATTTTCATTTCTTGTTCCATGTTTGTAGGATGATGGTTGTAGTGTTTTAAATGCTCTGCAAATGTGGAATGGTTTGTTTCATACTTCCAACATCTGATATGTTCTTTGTATCTTGTTTCAAAATTCCTGCATGTCATGCCTATGTATACTGCATCACAACTTTGACATTCAAGTTTATATATTCCTGATTGTTGGAATTTGTCCCTCTTGGTAGCTGGCTGGCTTAGGTGTGATTGAATGGTTTGCCCAGTCTTATATGCTATTTTGAAGCCCTGTCTCTTTAGGATGTTTGCAACTTTGTGTGTTAGTTTATGTGTGTAGGTCATGGTGTACCATCTGGTTCTTTTCTGTGTGGTGTTGTCATTGTGTGTGTTTTTTGAGTGTGTTTGTAAGTTTTCAGCTTGTGAGTTATTTTGTATTGTGGAAATGTTGTGTTTGTTTTTTATTTGTGTTTTTATTTTTTGATTGAGCCTGTGTACCACATGTGTGTCATACCCGTTGTTCCTAGCTATTTGTATGATCGTGTTCATTTCTTGTTCATAGTTTCTCTTGCTGAGTGGGATTCTGTTTAATCTATGTAACATGTGTCTTAGTGCTGCAAGTTTCTGGCTTTGGGGGTGGTTGGATGTGGAATGTATTATTGTGTCCGTGGCTGTTGGTTTTCTAAAGATGTTAAATGTATGTTTTCCATTTTCTTTTTTAATTGTAATGTCAAGAAAATTTATTTGATCGTTCAAGGTTGACAGTAAAATGGGAAGAATGCATCGGTTACAAACTACTAAGGAGGTGAGGCCGTCATTAGTCTTTTAGAAATACGTCGCCAGGAATCCAGTAGAATGCAATGGAGAAGGAATTTATACGATGCATTGTGTGTGTAACTTTTTATGGTAAACAGGAGATTGGGAACATTGCATTGGTTACTATCTACTAATGAGGTGATATCAGTATTCCTGTCTTGGAGATACGTCGCCAGGGAATGAATTCTATGCAATAGCGAAGCAGTATCAGTGAGGTACCGTGAATGTGACTGCTCAATTATAACAGTAAAATGGAAACAATGCATCCGTTACAAACTACGAAGGTGGTGAGGTCATTATTAATCTTTGGGTAATACGTCACTAGGAAACCAATAGTACGCAATGGAGATTGAATTTATATGACGAATTGTGTGTGTAACGTTTCAAGGATAACAAATGGTTCAAAATGGTCAAATGGCTCTGAGCACTATGGGACTTAACATCTATGGTCATCAGTCCCCTAGAACTTAGAACTACTTAAACGTAACTAACCTAAAGACATCACACAACACCCAGTGATCACGAGGCAGAGAAAATCCCTGACCCCGCCGGGAACCCGGGCGCGGGAAGCGAGAACGCTACCGCACGACCACGAGCTGCGGACAAGGATAACAATAGAATGTCAACATTGCATTGGTTACTGATTACTAATGAGGTGATGTCACCGTTCCTCTCTTTGAGATACGTTGACAGGGAACCAATACTATGCAATGGCGAAGCAACATCAGTAGGACACTGTGGATGTGACTGTTCAAGGATAACAGTAAAATGGGAACAATGCATCCGTAACCATCTACTATGGAGGTGAGACCATTATTAGCCTCTTGGAAATACGACACAAGGAAAACAATAATATGCAGTGGCGAAGGAATTTCAAAGACTCATTGTGTGTATAACTGTTCAAGGATAACTGTAAAATGAGAACAGTGCATCGGTTACTATCTAGTAATGAGATGATGTCAGTATTCATGCCTTGGAGTTACGTCACCAGGGAACGAATACTATGCAGTGGCGAGGCAATGTCAGTGAGACACCATGAGTATAACTGTACAAGGATAACAGTAAAATGGGAACAATGCGTGGGTTACAAAATACTAAGGAGATAAGGGCATTATTAGTCTCTTGGAAATGTGTCGCCAGGGAACCAATTGTTAGGAATGGCGAAGTAATCTAAGTGACGCATTGCGTGTGTAACTGTTCAAGGATAACAGTAAAATGGGAACTGTTCATCGATTACTATCTACTAAAGATGTGATGTCAGTATTTGTCTGTTTCAGATACGTCGCCAGGGAGCCAACACTATGCAATGGCGAAGCAGTGTCAGTGAAGCACCGTGAGTGGGACTGTTAAAGGATAACAGTAAAATGGGAACAGTGCATAGGTTGCAAACTACTAAGGAGGTGAGGCGATTATTAGTCTTTTACAAATACGACGTTAGGGAACGAATGGTATAAAATGGCGTAGGAATTTCAGTGAGGCACCGTGAGTGTGATTGTTCAAAGATAATGGTAAAATAGGTACAATGCGTCGGTTACAAACTACTAAAGAGGTGAGGCCATTATTAATGTCTTGGAAATACGTCGCCAGCGAACCAATAGTGGGCAATGGCGAAGCAATTACATGACACATTGCGTTTGTACATGTTGAAGGATAACAGTAAATGGGAACAGTGCATCGGTTACTTTCTATTAATGTGGTGATGTCAGTATTACTCTCTTGGAGATACGTCGCCATTGATTGGCGTGTACAGTTACAGCTGCCCATGCGGCTTCAACACGATACCACAGTTTATCGAGTGTAGTGACTGGGGTATTGTGATGAGTCACTTACTCGGCCACCATTGACCAGACGCTTTCAATTGGTGAGAGATCTGGAGAATGTGCTGGACAGGGTAGCAGTCGAACATTTTCTGTATCCAGAAAGGTCCGTACAAGACCTGCAAAACGCGGTCGTGGATTATCCTGCTCAAATGTAGGGTTTCGCATGGATCGAATGATGGGTAGAGCCAAGGGTCGTAACACATCTGAAATGTAACGTCCACTGTTCAAAGTGCTGTCAATGCGCACAAGAGGTGACTGAGACGTGTAACCAATGGCACCTCATACCATCACGCCGGGTGATACGCGAATATGGCGATGGCGAATACACGCTTCCAATGTGCGTTCACTGCGATGTCGCCAAACACGGATGCCACCATCATGATGCTGTAAACAGAACCTGGATTCATCCGAATAAATGACGTTTTGCCATTAGTGCACCCAGGTTCGTCGTTGAGTACGCCATCGTAGGCGCTCCTGTCTGTGATGCAGCGTCCAGGGTAATCGCAGCTATGGTCTCCGAGCTGATAGTCCATGCTGTTGCAAACGTCGTCGAACTGCCCGTGCAGATGGTTGTTGTGTTGCAAACGTCCCCATCTGTTGACTCAGGGATCGAGACGTGGCTGCACGTTCCGTTACAGCCATGCGGATAAGATGCATGTCATCTCGACCGCTAGTGATACGAGGCCGTTGGGATCCAGCACGGCGCTCCGTATTGCCCTCCTGAACCCACGGATCCCATATTCTACTAACAGTCATTGGATCTCGACCAACGCTACCAGCAATGTTGCGATACGATAAACCGCAATAGCGATAGGCTACAATCCTTCCATATCAAAGTCGGAAACGTGATGGTACGCATTTCTTCTCCTTACACGAGGCATCACAACAACGTTTCAGCAGGCGACGCCGGTCAACTGCTGTTTGTGTATGAGAAATCGTTGGGAAACTTTTCTCATGTCAGCACGTTGTGGGTGTCGCCACCGGCGCCAACCTTGTGTGAATGTTCTGAAAAGCTCATCATTTGCATATCACAGCATCTTCTTCCTGTCGGTTAAATTTCGCGTCTGTAGCACGTCATCTTTGTGATGTAGCAATTTTAATGTCCAGTTGTGTAGATAAGGAACAGCAAAGGGTCTATAACTGTACCTTGGGAAATCTCTTCTGCCTACTAGCGCCCATTGTCGTGGGATTATGTCGTTAAACATCGTTTCTGCTCCATACCACTCCAGCATCTACTCACTTCATTCTAGTTTGCACCTGATCGGCTCTGTAAGGGATCCAACTACTATTATCAAGTTGAGTGGACACTCGTTCTCAGAAGCTGTACGTAGAACAGTAACGTTAATAAATAATTGCTAATGCAAGTGTGTATCTCAATTCTGTCAGTTGCACCACTAGGCAAATCTAACTTCAGTTAGCAATGCCATACCCGCTAACAATTATGACAGGACAGGCACATCAAATCTCAGTTAGCAATGCCAGACAATCTTGACAGGATCCAAGGCATGTATCAAATAATTAAGTACGATGGATCGATGAGGTAAAGATCGTTACGAGCAATTAATTTTAGTGGTCACGAACTGCGTTTCATAACACAATCTCGCGACAAATTTATTGAGAAGCTATTACTTACGTCATCGTTAGCAACACTGAAGAAGTTCAAAATACTCCACACGATATTTCAGTCTGCCTATATTAAGCTGAGTTACGGCTCCCTAAAATGCGAACACAAAGATAACTACGTTGCACTATGAAACCTTCCCGTCTCCTCTATATCTCATTTGTTACGCAACCTTCCCTTCTACAATAACCTATGAAACCTTTCCTTAGGATTTCTATCTCTTGCTTAATATTAACAAATGAAATCTTCCCTTTGAAATTTATTTTCTTTCTCAATCTTCGCATACAAATTTAATTGCTGCTTATTAAAAGTGATATTCTGATTATTTCGACGAAACATAGTATGTGTTGTCGTCGTGGCCCTCAGTCGTTATCTGGAATAACCCAAAACTGTTCCTTACCTTTTTTACTGTTACTGGATCGCCATCTGACTGCTACTTCGAACTGCGACATGCATATACACTCCTGGAAATTGAAATAAGAACACCGTGAATTCATTGTCCCAGGAAGGGGAAACTTTATTGACACATTCCTGGGGTCAGATACATCACATGATCACACTGACAGAACCACAGGCACATAGACACAGGCAACAGAGCATGCACAATGTCGGCACTAGTACAGTGTATATCCACCTTTCGCAGCAATGCAGGCTGCTATTCTCCCATGGAGACGATCGTAGAGATGCTGGATGTAGTCCTGTGGAACGGCTTGCCATGCCATTTCCACCTGGCGCCTCAGTTGGACCAGCGTTCGTGCTGGACGTGCAGACCGCGTGAGACGACGCTTCATCCAGTCCCAAACATGCTCAATGGGGGACAGATCCGGAGATCTTGCTGGCCAGGGTAGTTGACTTACACCTTCTAGAGCACGTTGCGTGGCACGGGATACATGCGGACGTGCATTGTCCTGTTGGAACAGCAAGTTCCCTTGCCGGTCTAGGAATGGTAGAACGATGGGTTCGATGACGGTTTGGATGTAGCGTGCACTATTCAGTGTCCCCTCGACGATCACCAGTGGTGTACGGCCAGTGTAGGAGATCGCTCCCCACACCATGATGCCGGGTGTTGGCCCTGTGTGCCTCGGTCATATGCAGTCCTGATTGTGGCGCTCACCTGCACGGCGCCAAACACGCATACGACCATCATTGGCACCAAGGCAGAAGCGACTCTCATCGCTGAAGACGACACGTCTCCATTCGTCCCTCCATTCACGCCTGTCGCGACACCACTGGAGGCGGGCTGCACGATGTTGGGGCGTGAGCGGAAGACGGCCTAACGGTGTGCGGGACCGTAGCCCAGCTTCATGGAGACGGTTGCGAATGGTCCTCGCCGATACCCCAGGGGCAACAGTGTCCCTAATTTGCTGAGAAGTGGCGGTGCGGTCCCCTACGGCACTGCGTAGGATCCTTCGGTCTTGGCGTGCATCCGTGCGTCGCTGCGGTCCGGTCCCAGGTCGACGGGCACGTGCACCTTCCGCCGACCACTGGCGACAACATCGATGTACTGTGGAGACCTCACGCCCCACGTGCTGAGCAATTCGGCGGTACGTCCACCCGGCCTCCCGCATGCCCACTATACGCCCTCGCTCAAAGTCCGTCAACTGCACATACGGTTCACGTCCACGCTGTCGCGGCATGCTACCAGTGTTAAAGACTGCGATGGAGCTCCGTATGCCACGGCAAACTGGCTGACACTGACGGCGGCGGTGCACAAATGCTGCGCAGCTAGCGCCATTCGACGGCCAACACCGCGGGTCCTGGTGTGTCCGCTGTGCCGTGCGTGTGATCATTGCTTGTACAGCCCTCTCGCAGTGTCCGGAGCAAGTATGGTGGGTCTGACACACCGGTGTCAATGTGTTCTTTTTTCCATTTCCAGGAGTGTACTTACTCTGGTTTACTATACTCTATTAACTGCTGGTGGGCTGTCATAATAAGTGGCTGTATTTATTACCAAAGCTGACGTTATTCTTTAATAGCAAAGCTGACGTTATTCTTTAATTAATTTGTGTGAAGTTACGTAATTCATAGTTACACTTTTTTTGACAACAATAAAATTTTTGCAAAGTTTTACGTTGATGGTTTTTGGTATGGACTGTAATCAGTAATGCAACATTGGTGGCAAAAATTAATTATATTCTGAAAACGCTTCAAATATTTACTGTTGGTAATGAAATGATTTTACAAACGTTCAAATGGGACTTACTTTTTACAATAATCTTACAACTAGCATTGCGCAAACATACCTTCAGTAGTCTTGAGTTTCGCAAAGAAAATAATTCAATAATATTAGTTCCTCTTACGATAATAGTTAGTTGATGTCTCCGTACATCCGTTTATAATCTCATGCAAATCATAGCTGGTGGCTGGCAGGCACACTACTCCTCACAACCTCTCGCTTCAGACCTGCTACCAACTCGCTTCACACTCGCTTAATACTGACTTTACGAACGCTAAAGTGTGGTCTCTTCTGCCAATAGCCGGCCGCGGTGGTCTAGCGGTTCTAGGCGCGCAGTCCGGAACCGCGCGACTGCTACGGTCACAGGTTCGAATCCTGCCTCGGGCATGGATGTGTGTTGTAACGTTCCCTGGCATTTTCACAGTTTATTTGTACCATATACGCCGCTCTGGGCAAGTTGTATATACATCGTAATTATTCAACAAAAATATTACTGAATGTGGTATAAAATACGTTTGTTATTCTCATTATGTTTTATTGTAATATTTCTCTGTATTTAGGATAGGAATTTTTCTGTATTTAATATGTGAATGTAAAATGTGTCAGTATTTGCGGTATCAGAGATATAAAAATTTGCCAGAAAAGAATAATTTACAAAGAAATGTTAATAGTCGGGAAATGCTATATAAGGACTAAACATTATGTATTCTTTGGTCGTCTCTGTTCTGACGTGATCGAGGTAGGACGCTGTGAAGAAGCTTTTAACAAATGTGTAGACTTCTTTTGTCTCTGTCTGGACTTAGCCGCCATTAGACGATGCGTTACGAATTAATGTGAGTTGAATTGTTGTTTGAGCTAAATATATCAGTATTTATCAAAAGTGTGAATTATTTATGTAAATTAGCTTGCCCACGTCATCTATAAAATTTCTTTAAGAATTTTTCAGCATTTTTTAGCGGTGTTGCTAGGCTGTGCCGCGACCAACAATCGCAGATCTGAAGAGGCGGCACATTTAAAAAATTATCAAACCCGTAAATCGGGAACAGATGCATAAAAATCAATAGTGAATTAAGAAATTGTTCTTTCTTTTCAGTGATCCTGTGGCTGATAAAATTTGAATTAATTATACGTTTGTGCATTCGTAGGCGGATAGTTAATGTTAGTTAACATTGAAATTTAAACAGTTTGGTTCTTTAAAATAACTCAAATGCGTAGTGAAGTAGGCTTGATCAGTGATAAATATCGGCTTGGCAATAATTAAAACATTTTCTGCTGATAGAGATAATCTTGTGTTCTATGGCTATTGCCGGGATAAAATTCAGTAAAATTATTTAACAAAAAACCCACTGCATCAGGAAAGTGTATGCCAAGGCCAAATGATCTAAAGGACTCAATTCTCAACTAAATATTATTATCCAGTTAATATGAGTGCACGTAATATTTTTTCTTTAAATGTACGTAATTCTTAAGAAAGTAAAATTTTTTATTACCACACGAAAATAAGAGAGTGGTTCTACAACAAAGTTCGCACGAAAGAAAATTAACTTAAAAGCAAAAAGATAAAATTTATTATTCATTCTTTAACGAATTCGACATAGTCCGATTTCGTAAAATTGGCGCCCAACGTGGGGCTCGAATATGCAGTGGCCACTAAATACCCGTGAGATAACTAGGGAATTAATATAGTCGAACTTTGTTGGAGAACATTCAATAATTTTTTCATGTATTGTATGTATTGCTTAACCAATATTGTGTGGTAATACCTGTGTATGATTTTTTGCATGAGAACACTATGTATCCAGAGGCAAGCTGAAGAAGAGAGCTCATTATTTTGAAAAAATTAATTACCTACCACAATATCAGGGGGCAGCTGCACCCAAGATAAATCACCAAAAGGTAAAGCTACAGTGTAGTTGTCCTGTGGGTAGTAAAGTAGCCTCAGTGCAGTGTTCTCGGATCATTAGTGGTGTGCTTGTGGTTAGTACTTTGTTTTAAAATAACAGGACATTTAAGTAGTTAGTCATTGTAGTATATAGTAAGTGTGTATTAGTTAATGTCCATTTCTTGTGTGATTATGTCAGTGAAACCTGAGTGTTAGGATATTTAGTTCAGATTTTATTTCCTTTGCTTACTATGGTTAGACTGCGTAGTCAGAAAGATATCAATATGGATAATGAGCAATAGTCAGTAAGTAGTGATACCGAGTTGGAAAGTGGGACACAAAGTAATGTTAGTGACGTAGTTCAGGAAGTACAATGTGAAAATCTGGGGGCAGAAAGGCAAGAAATGTTGCCACTGCCACCCAGTGATTCAGTTATTAGCGGAAATTCTGTGCAATCTGCAAGCACTGGACACGGACCAGAGAGTGGTGTGATGTCAGAAGTGCAATCATTAAGAGTTATGTTCGAGCGCATGCTCAATTTCCAAGCTGAATTCGTACGTGTGCAAGCAGAGCGTGATAAAGAACGTGATGCTGAACAAGCAAAGCGTGACCAGAGATTGGTAGCTGAATTTGAATGTATGCAAGCAGAGCGCGATAGAGAACGTGATGCTAAACAAGCAGAGCGTGACCGACGCCTGTATGAGAGGGACTTGCAGTTGATGCAAACTTTAGAAGTTATGCAAAGTGACATAGTTAGTTTGAAACAAAAATATGAAACCATACCCAAAACAGTACATGAATTAAGCGAAAGAGTAGACAGTATTCAGGTGGCTAACGCCAATATCGTAGAGGAAATTAGTGTCCTGACTAATAGGGTCGAACAACTAGAACTTGACACAACTCAAGTAATTGAGGACAAAGTGATCGAACAAGTGCACAAAGTAGAAAATGAAGTCATAAAAGAAATAGATCAGAAAGTGCACGCCGCGATTGAGGCCAGGGAGGTGGACTCAACTGCGGATGTGCAAAATCTTAAAAAGATAGTGCAAAAGGACATTCCGCTGTGGCAGCGGAGTGTGGACCGCCGTCTTGCCGAGATGGAGCTTAGCTTGCGGCATGACGAGGCACAGGCGTATGTCACGCCAGCCAGGTCCAACAATGATAGGGGTATAAATACTGCAGTAAAAAATTGCGACTGCGAGACAGAACAGGCAACCAATGTAAGCGGAACAAATAAATGTCATTCCAAAGTAGTAATTGAAGAAAGTCTGATTAGGAACCGACAGTTTCAGATCTTTACAACGGAGAAGAAATCTGTTCACCCTGTAGTGTTTATCAAGGGATTTAGAAACATTTTGCCTAGCGTTTGGAGTCATACCCAGAAAATACAGTTTGTTATGTCATACATACAAGGAGATGCTGCATTATGGGCAACCGAAGCAGCTGACAGTTGTGATACATATGAGCAATTCGAAAAGGCATTCTTGGCCAAATATTGGTCAACATGTATTCAGGAGAGATTACGGAAGGAAGTATATAATCCAGAGCCGTATTCTCCACGACTAGGCAATTTGCGAAAATATTTTGAGAAGTACATTAACAAGACCCGTTACTGGGACGAACAGATTTCATCTCGGGATTTGATCAGGCTTTTGAAATCACACTTGCCGATACATGTAAAGGAAAAGCTTATACACGTGCCTGAAAATGATATGAAACATTTCTTGTCTGTTCTGGACTCAATTGACCTGATTCAGGAGGACGTTAAGGCAGCCTCTGAACAGGCTAGAAATAACGGAAACGGTTATAGAAATGGTAGAAATAACACGCCTCCACCAATTAATGGAAACGGCGGAGGTAATAATAATAATAGGAGACAAGAGTATGCACAAAACGGAAATAGAGGTAGAGACCGGAACGGTAATAGTCCGCCGGTGAATAATGACCGAAAGAGAAGGTTCGATGACCGGTATGAAACAGGCCCACCAAGCAATCATAGATGGAAAAATGCCAGGGGGCCGTACAACACTAATACTTATAATGATGCAAACCGAACTTGGCCACAGAACCAGAGGGCCAGTCCGGACCGGCAAAACAGTGAAAGATACGACAATAACCGACCGCCACCACAAAATGCGCCAATTGCGCAACCGTGGCGGCCGACGCAACACAACGTGCACATAGTGGAGGTCAGTGACACAGAGCAGCCACGCCCATCCACTAGCAATAATTCAACAAACTAGATGCAGCCGAGATACGCTCTCCATCGTCGGCTGAGGTTTGGAGTGAGAGCAGCCCGACACAGAACAAAACGCCGAACAAAATCTGTATCCTTAGGTACAATGACGGGGTACAGATGGGAGACGAACTAATAACTGAACCATCCACGTGCATAAAGGAACACAAAGACAAAGTACAAGCGATAATAGAGATCAAAATTAACAATATTGATGTGCAAGCAGTCATAGATACAGGTGCTACTGTCAGTGTTATGAGTATGGACTTATTCAAAGTACTGGGGAAGGAAAGGCGTATGCTGACTTTTCCCGTGAATAATTGTAAAGTCACTGGAGCCATAAGTGCACAGCGACAAATAATTAAACTCCAAGTGCGGGTAGAGATGTATATAGGGGAAGAAGCCATAGCGAGCTCATTCCTGGTAGTAAAGGGTTTCAAGGTAGCCTGCATTTTGGGGGTAGATTTTTTGAGAGAAAGGGACGCAATAATCGACCTTTCTCGGGGAAAATTAAGTTTGATGAATGCTGGTAGGAGAATAGAATTGTCCATGCTCAGATCCGGAGAGGTACCTGTACCTAAATGTAATGCTATTAATATAAAATGTAGGAATCAGTCGATACTACATTTAGACAATCATTGTCTAGGACAGAATCTCTATTATCCTGACGTACAAGGTGATCAATCAAAAGCGAATATGGACGCATTAGTGAACAAAGTATCACAGTCCGAAAATTTGAATTCTATGCAACAGCAGGATTTGGTACAGTTATTATTTAATTATGCAGAGGTATTTTCAGAACGACCAGGAATTGTTAAGGGATATCAGTACAAGATCGAGGTAAAGCCTCACAAAACTTACTGTCGAGCCTCATACTCCATTCCTTAGTCCAAGAAGGAAATAGTAGCTATCTCTCAGCAGATCCCCACTCACGGAGAGTACGGGGACTGTATTCGCGTAAGGATGTAAAAGCATTCCTACAATAAAAGACTAATAGTCCTATGTGGACACCGTTCTTTTGTAAATAATGAACATTAATAGTGTATGTACTAGTGTAGAAGTGTTTAGTTATAAGAATATGATTGACTTTCTTATGTGTATGGATATTTATGTTCTGTACTCTTTTAATTTGTGTTATCTAAACCATGCTCTAAATGTTTGCACAGATAATCTGATTAGTGCAATTATTTGTAGTGTTAAGCTGTGACAAAGTTCAGTCAAGAAGAACATTTTAGTAAGGATTAGTTAGTGTACTACATAATTTGCAATATGTGTGTCAAATTTGAAATATTTCTTGGCACATTCTTTTTTATTATGTGTATGTATGTATATATGTGTAGCTGTCAGATTGACAGACTCGAACCCAGAATAATATCAGTAATATGATGCCCTGAGAACTTTATTATCTCACCAATGTTATCAGAGAAAATAATGCACCCAGTAGTGACCCGAGGGCACCACGGGAGGCAAACTTGTTGCAAATTTTTGTAGCGCAAAGTTACGCACAAAGAAGCTTCAATTGAAGCATGTGCATATTCAATCAGTTAAAAGGAGCTAGCCAGATACAGTCCAAGTAAATTTTTGCCTACAGAGACTACACTGTAGTTACGTAGGACGTTGATAGTAAAGTGTGACATGAGTACAAAGGAGTTATTGAACAATATGCCTGAATCCGGCTGGAATGCACAAATAAAATCTAATCGAACACGAATATAGATGACTATGGGCAAACTAATACGAATTTTGAGTAATTGTTACCATGTACGCAAATCTCACACCTTGGTAAAGAGTTACGAATGTGCTGTTACAAACAAAATTGAGCAGCGGACATTGTAAATAAAAATAAAGGAACTTAAACAAAGTGCAGTATTGTGCGGCAGAGACAGACAGTGACTGTTAAACCTGCAGCAATACGTCACGGAGTAGTTGTGTATAAGTAATAAAAAACTGTATCATCACCGTGTGTGCAAGTGGACAAGGAACTAGCACGACACGAACAGTGAACCGATAACGGACGGTGGATCAACTTAGTGTCAAACTTTAACTCTTTGTGTGTCAAGGGACGCTAGGAAAGCGCATTGACTACAGAAATACATTTTGATTTTGTCCTAAGGTGAAAACTTGCGTGTGACTAATAGCAAGTCATGACATGGTGAAGAATATTGTGTGCCCATAAAAGTGTTACTGAGACAACGATATATTGTGCAAACCAGACTAGTGAAGGCCTACTGAGTAATAACTACCACTAACTGTGTGCGTTCTTTCCCACAGCAGGAAAAATGCCTATAAGGGTAGTACACTGTTTGTGAACTTGTTGCATGTTTCCTGGAGCACCGCAAGAAGACGTCGCACGGGCGAGCTGATATCCAACGCGCATCCGGCTACATCAGCTATGCAGCGGCCACAGCAGCCCGTAGCAGACCAGACAGCCACGCCCCTCCGCGCCGTAGCTGTCAACGCCGGGGGCGGTGACCTACACGGAGTCAGCGCGCCGCGCCGAGCGCCGCCCAACAATCACTCCGCACCGCTCACCAAATACAACATTATTGACTTTTTGAAATGTTCACATAAACTGAATAACATGTTAATGACTTCATTTCGATAAACATTGAACATTTACTATGTACGTCCGTGAGTGATATATCCTAGGACAAGTGACCTTGTAGTGTATCACAAGAATAATAGTATCACACACAAAAAAACCTTCCATTGAACTGTATGTGACTGTGATATTGTGTAATTGTGTAACCCCGTTTGTGACAAACTGTTAATTTAATTCAAATGAATTACTGTTAAAAGGACAATATTGACTATAAACCAACTGGGATGGCTGGGCTCCGGCACAGTTTTGCCCAGGTTTCCTGTCTGCCTACGCCCAAATGGGGGAGCCATGAACTTATATAACCCTGGGACTAAATAAAAGAGCCATTCCGTGAAATATACAGAAGTATAAAGAACGTTACTGGCACCATTGTGTCAAAGTGTAAAAAACTCTTTGCCAAATGCTGCCAGAGGGCAATGTAACGTTCCCTGGCATTTTCACAGTTTATTTGTACCATATACGCCGCTCTGGGCAAGTTGTATATACATCGTAATTATTCAACAAAAATATTACTGAATGTGGTATAAAATACGTTTGTTATTCTCATTATGTTTTATTGTAATATTTCTCTGTATTTAGGATAGGAATTTTTCTGTATTTAATATGTGAATGTAAAATGTGTCAGTATTTGCGGTATCAGAGATATAAAAATTTGCCAGAAAAGAATAATTTACAAAGAAATGTTAATAGTCGGGAAATGCTATATAAGGACTAAACATTATGTATTCTTTGGTCGTCTCTGTTCTGACGTGATCGAGGTAGGACGCTGTGAAGAAGCTTTTAACAAATGTGTAGACTTCTTTTGTCTCTGTCTGGACTTAGCCGCCATTAGACGATGCGTTACGAATTAATGTGAGTTGAATTGTTGTTTGAGCTAAATATATCAGTATTTATCAAAAGTGTGAATTATTTATGTAAATTAGCTTGCCCACGTCATCTATAAAATTTCTTTAAGAATTTTTCAGCATTTTTTAGCGGTGTTGCTAGGCTGTGCCGCGACCAACAATCGCAGATCTGAAGAGGCGGCACATTTAAAAAATTATCAAACCCGTAAATCGGGAACAGATGCATAAAAATCAATAGTGAATTAAGAAATTGTTCTTTCTTTTCAGTGATCCTGTGGCTGATAAAATTTGAATTAATTATACGTTTGTGCATTCGTAGGCGGATAGTTAATGTTAGTTAACATTGAAATTTAAACAGTTTGGTTCTTTAAAATAACTCAAATGCGTAGTGAAGTAGGCTTGATCAGTGATAAATATCGGCTTGGCAATAATTAAAACATTTTCTGCTGATAGAGATAATCTTGTGTTCTATGGCTATTGCCGGGATAAAATTCAGTAAAATTATTTAACAAAAAACCCACTGCATCAGGAAAGTGTATGCCAAGGCCAAATGATCTAAAGGACTCAATTCTCAACTAAATATTATTATCCAGTTAATATGAGTGCACGTAATATTTTTTCTTTAAATGTACGTAATTCTTAAGAAAGTAAAATTTTTTATTACCACACGAAAATAAGAGAGTGGTTCTACAACAAAGTTCGCACGAAAGAAAATTAACTTAAAAGCAAAAAGATAAAATTTATTATTCATTCTTTAACGAATTCGACATAGTCCGATTTCGTTAAAGTGTGATGTCCTTAGGTTAGTTAGGCTTAAGTAGTTCTAAGTTCTAGGGGACTGATGACCACTGATGTTAAGTCCCATAGTGCTCAGAACCATTTTTTTCTCCTGACAACAATGCTTTCTGGTGCAGACAATCCCTTCTACCATTACAAAATGTATCAATGCGCGGTCTTTCCAGCTCTTTTCTTAAAATGTACCCATACGCGGTCTCTCCCGCCCTTTTTAAAATTATATCAATTTGCGGTCTCTCTTGCCAACAATACTTTGGTGCAGACATTCCCTGCTACCATAATTATTTCCAACATGACAAATATGAATTATTCCTACTTAATCCTATTAATAAAATATAAACATCTTTCATAAATTGTGGTTTGACAATAGACAATAGAAATATACACGTCTTACAACTATAATAATGTCTTTTATTAACGTTGGATATGTGTAAAAAACATGATGAACATCTTGAGCAGTTAGGTTGCAGCATATTTTTTCTGATTAACTGACGAACTTCTTCATGCTGATTCTGAAGTACGTAGCTTCTAATGGAGACACACACTTTCAAAATTGCTTTCAACCACTGTATGTAGTGGACCAGATCTGTGGCCGCAGTTCGATAACGATTGGCAGCAGACAAGTTCTCAGTGCGATTTCAGCTTGGGTACAGTTAGTTGGCTTCGGCTGTCACAGCACTTTCAACCACATAAGCATATTTTCACTCCTGGGAGCAGCAAATTTTACCTTAAAGGTCATGAGTCTCTTGATGTGGCTCGAGCCCACATCACTGCTAGTCACATGTCTTCTACTAGGCAGTAAACACATCTGAACTTATGGATATGTTAGAATCATTGTATACTTTAGTTACAGATCAAAACGTTAAGATTACTATGTAAAGTTTCAAGAGATGGAGAACGATATCCACTCTTCTTCTTGCTGCCGTTATAATGAGAAAGCGTTGTGTAGCTACATCCAGTATCAATGAGTTATCTGAGGGACTGACACTAGATTTTACGCCGGCCGGAGTGGCCGTGTGGTTCTAGGCGCTACAGTCTGGAACCGAGCGACCGCTACGGTCGCAGGTTCGAATCCTGCCTCGGGCATGGATGTGTGTGATGTCCTTAGGTTAGTTAGGTTTAATTAGTTCTAAGTTCTAGGCGACTGATGACCTCAGAAGTTAAGTCGCATGGTGCTCAGAGCCATTTTAACCATTTGAACTAAAATTTACCTTCTTCCTCACACCATATTCTCGTCAGAGGCAAGTGCAGTTCCTCAGTGTAGCGGTAACGGTGCGAGACCGGATGGGTGCCGTCTGTACTCAGCTGCTGAGGAGTGTGCGGCCGACGCTGCCCAGGGGGGAGGAGGTGGAGGAGGCGGCGACCTCCGGAGGACAGTGGTGGGTGGCGGAGGGTGAGCTGTGCCGGCTGCAGCGCGCCAGGCTGGTCCTGCACCGCGTCGCCATCCTCTGCGGACAGCACTTCGGGCTCGCGCTGTTGTTGTCCTTTTTCAGTTTATTTTCTGTACAATATGGGCTCTAGCTTGGACGCGGAAGCTCACAATTAACAGAGACGTAAATATTAAATATTGATCACTCTGTAACACTTGCTGTTTAATGTCTTAACTCTCACCTGTCCTTTTAGAATTAACTAAAAGTTATGACTGGCAGGTGATGTCAACTGAAGTCAAATATTTTAATACTAATGCACTCATTCGCTCAAAGAAACAAACTGAATCACATATGACAAACGACGTGTCACACTCTATATGAATGAGCAATTATGATATGGCAACTCTGTAGCTTGGCTGCCAAAAGCTACAGTCTTCCAGTTACCCTTTACAGGATTTAATTTTAGTACGTGATTAAAAGCATTAAGGTGAATGTCGATGCGGCACTCTGACGACAAATTTGGATTTGATAACTTTCATCAGTAGGAACAGTTTATTAGGCTGTGAGAAGTGACTGCTAGTTGAGTCTATGACATCGACTTCGAGTACGTTTAGTAACATTTTTCACTACAGGTTCACTGCTGTTCAGACTGAGTAACTTTCGCCTCTTGCCATCTCCTTATTACACGTCTAAAGTCACATCGCGAATAAAGTATTTTGTTTGGGGCGCGAACAGTTATCTTATTGTTGAAAATTATGTGAAAAATTATGGGACTTAACTGCTAAGGTCATCAGTCCCTAAGCTTACTCACTACTTAACCTAAATTATCCTAAGGACAAACACACACACCCATGCCCGAGGGAGGACTCGAACCTCCGCCGGGACCAGCCGCACAGAGTTATCTTATTCTTGCGTGCGTTTCGTTGAAGGAGTGCCTACTCTAATCTCAATAGGCTCATTATTTTTAAAAAGAAATTTTATTTTAAAGAGGCTTTGAGTATGACTCACTTATTTCACCTTCACGATTATGTGTTTCGTTCAGTCCACAATAATAAAGTCGTTTCAGACCTTCGATGACGATGTAAAAAGCGTGGAACATGATGAGCGGAAGGTTGAAAAGTTGAATTTAAATACAGCACTGTTGATAGTGGTGAGAAACGTAGCTTTATCCATGCTGCAGGCTTGATATATTACGAGCTGTAGACTTTTAACGCAAGCTGATATGTCCTTCTAGCCCGCTATTCTCAGCCTTTATTGTACCACAAAACTCCTGATTCTTTAAAGCATCGAACTCCCACATATAAAACATTTTCAAACCTCTGAGTTCTCTACAAATGAGCTAATGTGTTAAATATTTGACCTTAAGTATGTAAATGAGGAAAGTTTAGAAAATATTTGAAATTATGCTTAAAGTTTGTAGGAAGCCGCTGAGAGATCTCATTACGAAACACTGGATGATTGAGTAATTTGCGCAAGTTTTCCACACGTCTCAAAATGTTTATGACGTTATGTCTCCTGAAAAATTTTCACACACAGTTATATAATTTTGTAGATACAGTCAAAGATATATGTTTGCAAAACTGTGTTGAGGGTAGAGTTAGCAGTAAAGAAGTATTAAGTTAACACGTCATAGCTGATGTTTACGTTTTACTGCCCGCCAATTTAAGTAGAAACTAGTTTTTCACGAACATAAATGTCTGTTATGTCATATCTCCTGAAGTACGTGGTACGTTCCGTGGTTAATGGGGAGACTGTATGCAAACTGTGTTGCAAATGGAGGTGATAGCAGCCTAGCAATAAATTAAAATGTCATGTCTTACGCTGAACTTTTAATGCATGAACAGCGAGAATATTGCAAGCCGTAAACTTTTTTTCCTTGCATTATGTTGTGTGGAGTGTCAGCTAGAAAAAGTTACATGTTGTTGTGGTCTTCAGTCCTGAGACTGGTTTGATGCAGCTCTCCACGCTACTCTATGCTGTGCAAGCTTCTTCATCTCCCAGTACCTACTGCAGCCTACATCCCTCTGAATCTGCTTAGTGTATTCATCTCCTGGTCTCCCTCTACGATTTTTACCCTCCACGCTGCCCTCCAGTTCTAAATTGGTGATCCCTTGATGCCTCAGAACATGTCCTACCAACCGATCCCTTCTTCTAGTCAAGTTGTGCCATAACCTCCTCTTCTCCCCAATTATATTCAATACCTCCTCATTAGTTATGTGATCTACCCATCTAATCTTCAGCATTCTTCTGTAGCACCACATTTCGAAAGCTTCTATTCTCTTCTTTTCCAAACTGCTAATCGTCCATGTTCACTTCCATACATGGCTACACTCCATACAAATACTTTCAGAAACGTCTTCCTCACACTTAAATCTATACTCGATGTTAACAAATTTCTCTTCTTCAGAAACACTGTCCTTGCCATTGCCAGTCTACATTTTATATCCTCTCTACTTCGACCATCATCAGTTATTTTGCTCCCCAAATAGCAAAACTCCTTTACTACTTTAAGTGTCTCATTTCCTAATCTAATTCCCTCAGCATCACCCGACTTAATTCCACTACATTCCATTATCCTCATTTTGCTTTTGTTGATGTTCATCTTATATCCTCCTTTGAAGACACTGTCCATTCTGAAGGATTGAAATTAAGTGTGAAGTTTGTTGGAAGTCGCTATGTGCTCCCATCCTCAGACATTGCAGGAATAAAGTCGGTGGATTTCCGCGCCACCAGTTACGCTGCCTCTAGAGGAACATGAAGTTTCGAACTGTAATAATTTTCTTATTGTGTTAAATTTTTAACATAAGATTATACTTCTTAAGGAGTAGATTACACATCACGAAAAATTTTTGACTTACGCCACTAATTAGGTGAAATAGTGAAAATCAAATTTTTGTTGTCTCTGGAAGCCGTTACATAGGCAACAAGTAACCTAAACCGGACGCTAGGATACTCGCTTAATAGCAGAGCTACTCTTAGTCTCTCCTCTTCGAATCATCTGCTTATGAGTGAAATTTTTATTGTATGGTATATTTATTAAAGTACTGGTGCAGGTCACTTTATAAATGTGCAGTTCACATTGACACTTTTTTTTAAGGTGCTTTGGCTAAGACCTGTGGCTGAACCTTTTAACATATTGCTATTACATTAAGTCAGTTGGTATTGGCTACATTGCTTCTCCTTGACAATGACGTTATCATCCAACCCTTTTGAGGCGTTTTAAGTAGCTGTATGCCTTGCTTTTAGCAAAGGCTTGCATATGCTTCATTATGGCGCATGTTACTACAGCTTCAACTGAAGTTTTCATTACACGTAACAGTACGTACACATACTGTTACACTTTATTTTTTTCAGCTATCGGATGCTGATACGAATGTCGCAGTTACGACTGAAGGTCAATCGAGCAGCGAGAGCAGTTTAAAAAATATATTATGTTCATGAAAAGACGTATAATCTTTGTGGTAAGCAGATGTGCACCGAGAGGGTTTGTTTCATTTCATACAAGGGTTAAATATTGTCAGATGTGTTATTCTTTCTTTGGAGCAGCAATAATCTTACATGTCAGATTCAAGTTGAGAAATTTTAGTTCATACGTGGGCTAACGTCAGAATAACTTCCAGTATCATGCCGAAAATACGTAGCCTACAAAACACGAATCGTTTGCGTACTGTGGAGTGTTGTTATCTCTACGACAAAAAGTTCACAGTCACACGTCGCCCTTAGGCAAGCAGATGCTCAGCCACATGTGATGCACTAGGCTACTTTCGAATCTCGTTATGTTGATTAGCGGGTGGATCGCTCTATCCACTTGAGTAGGGTTGCCCTCAGCCAAAACACATACAGGGAAAGAAACATAAAAGAATGTGTAAAAGAGAAACTGGGAGTCCACAGTTGTCTTTGTTTTTTTTTTCTTTCTTCGGTTGTTTATTTATTACATAATAAGAACTTCATAACATTCAGTGTTAGTCCATGGTGTATTTTATATGCATACAGAATATAAATGTCATTTTATAAATAATAAAAATTAGTTTATCGCATAAACTCTGCGCTTTTATATAACAAAAGTGTGTTGCTCGTTGAAAACAGATGCATAGAGGAGTGAAAGTGATGAGTGCATGTCAGCTACCAGGAATAGGGCTATCAGGGAATTACAGCATTTAGTGTAGTGCGTAGGAGTGGGTATTTGTGGCGGATTTTGGACGACGTTCGCCGTGCAAGATCACGAATCATACGTAAACAGGATGTGTGTGAGAGTGAACGCAGTTCGTAAGGTTTTGTATGTTTTCGGCCACTGTAAATATTGCACCTTTACTGTAATAGGACGAAGATACATGAGCGCCCTAGACGAGTAGAGGGCAAGAGCATTCATTCTGTGTTTAAAGTAATTTGTGATGCGCCCGGTCACCTGTGGGTCGTGCAGCTTTAGGGTATTCATATTAAACGCGTAGTAGCGAGCAGTTGAATTTTAGAGAAGGAGATCTGATATTTGTGAATCGTGGAGAAATTATCTGGAATATTTGTTATAGAGATGAAAACCTGTTTGAGAAGATATTTTCTTGACTGTATGGATGGAGAAGATTTTCGAGGAACATTTCAAGGTAGCCAATGCACGCGCGAGGGCTAAATGCTTGTTTTGCAGAAATATTAATTGAAGGAAATCTTTGTCCCTTAAATGTGTAATAATATTCACGATTAGTGTTAATTTGGTCTCACTGTTTTCATTACACAACAAGTAACGCAATTGCTTTAAATGTCTGTAATTTTTGAAATGAATGAATTTCGGAATTTATAGTCTTCTCATGTTGTACAGTGGTTTTTTTACAGTAAGCAGAGTTCAGTTTTCTTTAAAGTAAAACCCTTCTGCGTCATTCTTGGCAAAGTGTTAAATACTTTGTCGTGTGTTCATTGCACTTTACGCAACACGCAGCCACAAATTGTTTCTGACAAGAAAAATTGTACGGTAATAATAATAATAATAATAATAATAAACCCCGTGGAGGCCCAGGAAAAGAATAGGCCTCCAGTATGTTCTGCCAGTCGTAAAAGGCGACGAAAATAACAAACCATTAATAGGGCTAACCCCCCCTTTTAGTGTGATCAGTTGGTTCAGGACAGAACTAAAGAAGCCTCGGACAAGCGCCGTCATGGCCGGGGACGACGCTTGAACCCTATGCCCGCCTACAATGGTAACGACACTGCTAGCCAACTGGAAAATGATTTAAATCCAAACAGAGGTGTTTTGCAGGATATGCTTCCTGCAACCACCCTAGAAGGAAAACAAAGACAGAGAGGATGAGATGGTCAGATGAAGTTAATCGATACCTCATGTTCTGTTACTACCAAGCAACAAACCTAGGAACCAACACAACTGGATACAGATCACAAGTATACACAACATTTATTACCAGATACCCAGAATTAAAATTTTTAACAGAACAACGACTAGCTGATCATATCCGTGTAATAATCAAAAATAACAGGATACTCCAGTAAGAATTAGAAAACATCAAACAACAAGTACAACAAATACTGGAACAAACAATGTGCAATCAGAAGAAGAAGAAAATACAGTAATGGACTCGAACATCCAAGAGCAAACAAACAAAGAACACGCATCAATTAAACAATCAGAGGAAAACGAAATCTTAAGACAGCCACCAGAACAAGCACAAATAGAACACGAAGTGACACACATGTTAGATATAGAAGAAAAATTTCAGCTGACATATATGGAATACAAAGACACAAATACAGACATTAGACCATTCTTGCATAGATCGCCAAATAACCCACAAGTCGAAACAACAATAAAAACTATCAACACAATCATACACAACAAAATAAATGAAAATACAACTACGGAAGAGTTACAACTACTGGTTTATACAGGAGCACTCACTACACTAAATATACACACTAGGCAGAGATCAGAACCAACCAACACACAGAAGAAACCCACAAAACAAGCATGGCAACACAGGCTACAGATCAGAATAGAAAAACTGAGAAAAAACATTGGACACCTAACATAATTTATAAGAAATGAAACGTCAGAAAAAAAAACGAAAAAGGTTAGGTAAAATCTCACAACAAGAAGCGATAGAGCAATTAGATGAAAAGAAGCAGTAATTACTAGCATTGGCCAAACGACTTAGAAGATACAAAAAAAGTGAAAACAGAAGGAAACAAAACCAAACATTCAACACAAACCAAAAGAAATTTTACCAGACAATAGATAACATACACATCGAAATAGACAATCCACCAAACATAACAGACATGGAACACTTCTGGAGCAACATATGGTCAAACCCGGTACAACATAACAGGCATGCACGGTGGATACAAGCAGAAACAGACACATACAAGATGATACCACAAATGCCTGAAGTGATAATTTCGCAACATGAAGTCACCCAAGCAATTAATTCTACTCACAATTGGAAAGCCCCTGGAAAAGATAAAATAGCAAATTTCTGGCTAAAGAAGTTCATCTCAACACATTCACATCTAACTAAATTACTTAACAGTTACATTGCAGACCCATAGACATTCCCTGATACACTTACACATGGAATAACTTATCTGAAACCTAAAGATCAAGCAGACACAGCAAAATATCGCCCCATAACATGCCTACCAACAATCTACAAAATATTAACTTCAGTCATTACACAGAAATTAATGACACATACAACACAGAACAAAATTATAAATGAAGAACAAAAAGACTGCTGCAAAGGAGCACGAGGATGTAAAGAGCAACTGATAATAGATACAGGGGTGACATATCAAGCTAAAACTAAACAAAGGTCGCTGCACTACGCATACATTGATTACCAAAAAGCTTTTGATAGTGTCCCCCACTCATAGTTACTACAGATATTGGAAATACACAAAGTAGATCCTAAATTCATACAGTTCCTAAACATAGTAATGAAAAATTGGAAAACCACACTTAATATCCAAACAAATTCAGATAATATCACATCACAGCCAATACAGATTTAGCGTGGAATATACCAAGGAGACTCATTAAGTCCTTTCTGGTTCTGCTTTGCTCTGAACCCACTATCCAACATGTTAAATAATACAAATTATGGATATAATATTACTGGAACATACCCACACAAAATCACACATGTGCTATACATGGATGATCTAAAACTACTGGCAGCAACAAATCAACAACTCAACCAATTACTAAAGATAACAGAAGTATTCAGCAATGATATAAATATGGCTTTTGGAACAGACAAATGTAAGAAAAATAGCATAGTCAAGGGAAAACACACTAAACAAGAAGATTACATATTGGATAACCACAGCGACCGCATAGAAGCGATGGAAAAAACAGATGCCTATAAATATCTAGGATACAGACAAAAAATAGGAATAGATAATACAAATATTAAAGAAGAACTAAAAGAAAAATATAGACAAAGACTAACAAAAATACTGAAAACAGAATTGACAGCAAGAAACAAGACAAAAGCTATAAATACTTATGCTATACCAATATTGACCTACTCATTTGGAGTAGTGAAATGGAATAACACAGACCTAGAAGCACTCAATACACTTACACGATCACAATGCCACAAATATAGAATACGTCACATACATTCAGCAACAGAAAGATTCACATTGAGCAGAAAGGAAGGAGGAAGGGGATTTATCGACATAAAAAACCTACGTTATGGACAGGTAGACAAATTAAGAAAATTCTTTATAGAACGAGCAGAAACTAGCAAAATACACAACGCAGTCACTCATATAAATACATCGGCTACACCATTGCAATTTCATAACCACTTCTACAACCCTTTAGATCACATAACATCAACAGATACGAAGAAAGTAAATCGGAAAAAGAAAACACATCATGGTAAGCACCTGTATCATCTAACACAGCCACACATAGATCAAGATGCATCCAACACATGGCTAAGAAAAGGCAATATATACAGTGAGACGGAAGGATTCATGATTGCAATACAGGATCAAACAATAAACATCAGATATTACAGCAAGCATATTATTAAAGATCCCAATACCACAACAGATAAATGCAGACTTTGCAGACAACAAATAGAAACAGTAGACCATATCACAAGCGGATGTACAATACCAGCAAATACAGAATACCCAAGAAGACATGACAATGTAGCAAAAATAATACCCATACAACATAAACTAATAAAACAATACGTTCCCACATACAAGTATGTACCACAAAATGTACTGGAGAACGATGAATACAAATTATACTGGAACAGAACTATTGTAACAGATAAAAAAACACCACATAACAAACCTGACATCATACTCACCAATAAAAAGAAGAAATTAACACAACTAATCGAAATATCCATACCCAATACAACAAATATACAGAAGAAAACAGGAGAAAAATTGAAAAATACGTGCAACTGGCTGAGGAAGTCAAGGACATGTGGCATCAGGATAAAGTTGACATTATACCAATTATACTATCAACTACAGGAGTCATACCACACACTATCCACCAGTACATCAACGCAATACAGCTACATCCAAACGTATATATACAACTACAGAAATCTGTAATTATTGATACATGTTCAATTACCCGAAATTTCCTAAATGCAATGTAACATATACCGTACAGTTAAAAGGAAGTCACGCTTGATCAAGGTCCGCGTCACTTTCCATTTTTAACCAGACATGACGTCTGAGAAAGGAAAGAAATAATAATAATAATAATTAGTAGTAGTAGTAGTAGTGAGTAGATCATTCTTTAGCTGCTGAATTTATTGATTTCAGTTTGCTTTCGAGAGTGTCAATACACCAGGTTCAAAATAACTTGTTGAGCAGGAGGTGAGTCACTTTTCTTTCAAGGCACGTTTCACTTTACGTTCTTGTGAGCAAACAGTACCTAGTCATAGTTTCCAGGTGTGAAGGAAGAAGGTTAATGTACAGTGAACAGTTATTTTCTTCCGAGTAGAGCAGTAATTTATTTTGTGGATATTTCAAGAAAGAAAACTTCACGTTACGTAACTTCCATAACATATTTCAGTATTGTGTTTCAGTTAAATCTTTTTCTCTGGGTACACAGTTAGTTTCTTTTGGGATTTAATTAGATTCATTTTCATTATTTCAAATTCTGCATTCCACTAACATTACAGTTTTGTTTCATGACGCTCTTCACAAGCGCAATACAAGGTCAATCAACATTCAGTGTTGCTCAGCAAATGAAAACTATAGCTTAAGGAAACGTTACACGAGGAGAAATTTTTCTGAAATGGAATATTCAGTATTTCATGTAAAGGTAATTACATAGAAAGTAAATACAAAATCAAATAGGGGTAATGTAAGAGTAGGTTTAATAATGAATAAAAAAATAGGAGTGCGGGTAATATACTACAGACAGCATAGTGAACGCATTATTGCGGCCAAGATAGACACGAAGCCCACGCCTACTACAGTAGTACAAGTTTATATGCCAACTAGCTCTGCAGATGATGAAGAAATTGATGAAATGTATGATGAGATAAAAGAAATTATTCAGGTAGTGAAGGGAGGCGAAAATTTAATAGTCATGGGTGATTGGAATTCGACAGTAGGAAAAGGAAGAGATGGAAACGTAGTAGGTGAATATGGATTGGGGCTAAGAAATGAAAGAGGAAGCCGCCTGGTAGAATTTTGCACAGAGCATAACTTAATCATAGCTAACACTTGGTTCAAGAATCATGAAAGAAGGTTGTATACATGGAAGAACCCTGGAGATACTACAAGGCATAAGATATATTCTATAATGGTAAGACAGAGATTTAGGAACCAGGTTTTAAATTGTAAGACATTTCCAGGGGCAGATGTTGACTCTGTTCACAATCTATTGGTTATGAACTATAGATTAAAACTGAAGAAACTGCAAAAAGGTTGGTATTTAAGGAGATGGGACCTGGATAAACTGAAAGAATCAGAGGTTGTACAGTGTTTCAGAGAGAGCATAAGGGTCCAATTGACAGGAATGTGGGAAAGAAAGACGGTAGAAGAAGATTGGGTAGCTTTGAGGAATGAAATAGTGAAGGCGGCAGAGGATCAAGTAGGTAAAAAGACGAGGGCTAGTAAAATCCTTGGGTAACAGAAGAGATACTGAATTTAATTGATGAAAGGAGAAAATACAGAAATGTAGTAAGTGAAGCAGGCTAAAAAGAATACAAACGTCTCAAAAATGCGATCGACAGGAAGTGCAGAATGGCTAAGCAGGGTTGGCTAGAGGACAAATGTAAGGATGTAGAGGCTTATCTCACGAGGGGTAAGATAGATACTGCCTACAGGAAAATTAAAGAGACCTTTGGAGAAAAGAGAACCATTTGCATGAATATCAAGGGCTCAGATGGAAACCCAGTTCTAAGCAAAGAAGGGAAAGCAAAAAGGTGGAAGAAGTATATAGAGGGTCTATATAGGGCGATGTTCTTAAGGGCAATATTATGGAAATGGAAGAGGATGTAGATGAAGATGAAATGGGAGATGTGATACTGCGTGAAGAGTTTGATAAAGCACTGAAAGACCTGAGTCGAAACAAGGCCCCGGAAGTAGACGACATTCCATTAGAACTACTGACAGCCATGGGACATCCAGTCCTGTCAAAACTCTACCATCTGGTGAGCAAGATGTATGAGACAGGCGAAATTCCCTCAGACTTAAAGAAGAATATAATAATTCCAATCCCAAAGAAAGCGGGTGTTGACAGATGTGAAAATTACCGAACTATCAGTTTAATAAGTCACACCTGCAAAATACAAACGCGAATTCTTTACAGACGAATGGAAAAAACCGGTAGAAGCCGACTTCGGGGAAGATCACTATGGATTCCGTAGAAATGTTGGAACACAAGAGGCAATACTGACCCTACGACTTATCTTAGAAGAAAGATTAAGGAAAGGCAAACCTACGCTTCTAGCATTTGTAGACTTAGAGAATGCTTTTGCCAATGTTGACTAGAATACTCTCAAGTTCTGAAGGTGGCAGGGGTAAAATACAGGGAGCGAAAGGCTATTTACAATTCATACAGAAAGCAGAAGGCTGTTATAAGAGTCACGGGACATGAAAGGGAAGCAGTTGTTGGGAAGGCAGTGAGACAGGGTTGTAGCCGCTCCCCGATGCTATTCAATCTGTATATTGAGCAAGCAGTAAAGGAAACAAAAGAAAAGTTCGGAGTGGGTATTAAAATCCATGGAGAAGAAACAAAAATTTTGAGGTTCGCCGATGCCATTGTAATTCTGTCAGAGACAGCAAAGGACTTGGAAGAGTAGTTGAACGGAATGGACAGTGTCTTGAAAGGGGGTATAAGATGAACATCAGCAAAAGCAAAACGAGGATAATGGAATGTAGTCGAATTAAGTCGGGTGATGCTGAGGGAATTAGATTAGGAAATGAGACACTTAAAGTAGTAAAGGAGTTTTGCTATTTGGGGAGCAAAATAACTGATGATGGTCGAAGTAGAGAGGATATAAAATGTAGACTGGCAATGGCAAGGACAGTGTTTCTGAAGAAGAGAAATTTGTTAACATCGAGTATAGATTTAAGTGTGAGGAAGACGTTTCTGAAAGTATTTGTATGGAGTGTAGCCATGTATGGAAGTGAACATGGACGATTAGCAGTTTGGAAAAGAAGAGAATAGAAGCTTTCGAAATGTGGTGCTACAGAAGAATGCTGAAGATTAGATGGGTAGATCACATAACTAATGAGGAGGTATTGAATATAATTGGGGAGAAGAGGAGGTTATGGCACAACTTGACTAGAAGAAGGGATCGGTTGGTAGGACATGTTCTGAGGCATCAAGGGATCACCAATTTAGAACTGGAGGGCAGCGTGGAGGGTAAAAATCGTAGAGGGAGACCAGGAGATGAATACACTAAGCAGATTCAGAGGGATGTAGGCTGCAGTAGGTACTGGGAGATGAAGAAGCTTGCACAGGATAGAGTAGCATGGAGAGCTGCATCAAACCAGTCTCAGAACTGAAGACCACAACAACAACATAGAAAGTCTACAAGCTAAACGATTGACAAGACGATTCATGACCACAGAAATGTTTCAAATACAGGTGAGGACGCACAACGATGTAATACAGGAATAATAATTTATAATCTAGTTCAGCGTTCTACTGCATAATCATTTACTTAAAGACTTAGTTGTTTTTCGTTGTATGTACAAAAAATGGAATTAGCTGCCCATGATATGAATGATACGGCATTGTGTACCATGTGTAGTCTTCTTTGGACTCCTAATATTGTGTTTTCTAAATGTCCCAAAAAGTAGAGATTGCTATAGGGTGTTTCAAGTGAATTATCCTCCGACTACGGCATGTTTTTCGCATAGGATGAACTGCTTTGTGATGTAATACTTTTGAGGCTGTTCTTGAATGTCAAAGTTTTGTTGTCCATCTTTTTGAAAAACTAAGACATGATCGTACCTGACCAACTCGTGAGAGATATAAATCTGAAGGACTGCTACAACATCTTACAAAACGGTTGCTTAAAATGGAATTAGTGGTTGCTTATAATAGTACAGACCCTATAAGTTCTGCAAGTATTATCGTTCTGTATGCATAACAGAAATTGTTCAATCCTTAAAGAAAAGCAAAAACTGACGTGGTAGAAAAAGCTTTTGCAACACTGAAAACACATTACTTGCTACGAGTTAGCATGACAGTGGAAGAGTTAGAGGAAAAGTACACATTCAAAGAAATCGTAATTAAAGAATCAGCTTGGGATGCATATAACAAATCTCAAAAATTTTGGAAGAAATTTTTCAGTTTTTGGTAGACAGTAAAAAACCACTTTGAAGACTAGAATTTCTTTTCCGATGCAGTCGCATTAAATTCATAAAGTGGCCCTCACACGAATAAGATTTATGCTGCCATGTCAATTCCTTGCTTATGTGAAAAGGTGGATTTTAAATTAAATGAAAGCAAATTTGCGTCTATAGTTAAATATTCTAGAATGCATAAAGCAAATCCTCAACACATTCCCACTTCTGTGTTTACGCTGAATGTGAACGCGGATTTAGTGCCATGACTCTAACACTAACTGATAAGGGAAATCATTTACAAATTCGGACACTTTCAAGTCTACATTTTATTTCAATAAATGGACCTTGTAAATAATTAAATAAAAAAATATATGTATGTAAATATTGTTTATATTATTTTAATTTTTGTTGAACTGAATTGAGATAGATGGCAATAATTAAAAAATCAGTGAATAAACCATGATAGGGTGGCATCGGACATATACTTTGAGAATTTCGTAGCAGTACGAAGGAGGTTCGTGGGCCACGTTATTTCTGAGCTAAAATAAGATAAATACTGAAAATACAGTTTACATATAATGTTGAAATTTTAGGATCATGGAATGAAATCACAATTAATCATAATAATAATTACTGAAGTGCACTATGCTACTTACATTGGAAATACAATATTAATCACTAGTGATATGTTGATTATCCGCACGTCGGTATCTCGTCCATGCGCAGTGGAAATTTCCTTATATAATTACTAGTATGCAGGACTATGCGCCCTGCAGTACGCAGTGCCTTTTTATAAAATTAAAGAGTTTAAATTAGAGCGGCCAGTCTAACGCGCGAGGCTCTCCCTCGACTCCATTCCAGAACAGATAACAGAAGAAGTAATTAACAAAAGACTAGACATCCTTTCTGTGTCTCACCAGTGATTACATGCGACCGCGCACTTGCATCAGCTTTCATGCTTTATTAAACAGGGTTCTCTGATTAAAAAAATAGATTAACATGCTATGGCTAAAAATGTGCCGTTAAAACCTTCATTGCACTGCGCCGACGCAGGGAAATTTGCAGCACGGTGGATCAAGCCTCAGCACCATACCGTACTTAAGAAAACATCTGGCAAACCATGGAATCATGGGGAGCAGTATCATGCACCTCGTCTGTATAACTAAACTGTGTAACTGTAACTATGACAGAAACTTGAATAAATGACAGAAACTTGAATAAATAACAGTCCTGTAAGTAAACAGTATGAAGTATAAACTGTAGAATGATTTTTTAAACACTTGTGTAAAGTGTGCTTTTAAGATACATCGAGAAAATAATCACAAATTATATAATGGTAAAAATAGGCAATATACACAAGAAAAAGAGTGTAATATAACTATCATAAAGTTATGGCTATACTGATAGTACTATATGGCGCATAAGGTTGGGCATTAAGAATTAGAAGACATAAGAAAACTTGAATCATCAGAAACGAAGTTTCTTCGAACAGTGAAAGGCCGCACAAGAGAAGACGGAACAAGAAATGAAGGATTAAGGAAGGAGCTGGGATTACAGGCATTAACTGAAAAAGTAATCAAACAAAATCAGGATTGTAAAGAGCATATACTGCACATGTCATCTTAGAGAATCACTCGGTATATAATGGAATACAACCCTACTAGAATAAAAAATGTGAAATGGTTGAGGAGGAGATGGATATACAGGGTTATTACAAATGATTGAAGCGATTTCACAGCCCTACAATAACTTTATTATTTGAGATATTTTCACAATGCTTTGCACACACATACAAAAACTCAAAAAGTTTTTTTAGGCATTCACAAATGTTCGATATGTGCCCCTTTAGTGATTCGGCAGACATCAAGCCGATAATCAAGTTCCTCCCACACTCGGCGCAGCATGTCCCCATCAATGAGTTCGAAAGCATCGTTGATGCGAGCTCGCAGTTCTGGCACGTTTCTTGGTAGAGGAGGTTTAAACACTGAATCTTTCACATAACCCCACAGAAAGAAATCGCATGGGGTTAAGTCGGGAGAGCGTGGAGGCCATGACATGAATTGCTGATCATGATCTCCTCCACGACCGATCCATCGGTTTTCCAATCTCCTGTTTAAGAAATGCCGAACATCATGATGGAAGTGCGGTGGAGCACCATCCTGTTGAAACATGAAGTCGGCGCTGCCGGTCTCCACTTGTGGCATGAGCCAATTTTCCAGCATGTCCAGATACACGTGTCCTGTAACGTTTTTTTCGCAGAAGAAAAAGGGGCCGTAAACTTTAAACCGTGAGATTGCACAAAACACGTTAACTTTTGGTGAATTGCGAATTTGCTGCACGAATGCGTGAGGATTCTCTACCGCCCAGATTCGCACATTGTGTCTGTTCACTTCACCATTAATAAAAAATGTTGCTTCATCACTGAAAACAAGTTTCGCACTGAACGCATCCTCTTCCATGAGTTGTTGCAACCGCGCGAAAATTCAAAGCGTTTGACTTTGTCATCGGGTGTCAGGGCTTGTAGCAATTGTAAACGGTAAGGCTTCTGCTTTAGACTTTTCCGTAAGATTTTCCAAACCGTCGGCTGTGGTACGTTTAGCTCCCTGCTTGCTTTAATTGTCGACTTCCGCGGGCTACGCGTGAAACTTCCCCGCACGCGTTCAACCGTTTCTTCGCTCACTGCAGGCCGACCAGTTGATTTCCCCTTACAGAGGCATCCAGAAGCTTTAAACTGCGCATACCATCGCCGAATGGAGTTAGCAGTTGGTGGATCTTTGTTGAACTTCGTCCTGAAGTGTCGTTGCACTGTTATGACTGACTGATGTGAGTGCATTTCAAGCACGACATACGCTTTCTCGGCTCCTGTCGCCATTTTGTCTCACTGCGCTCTCGAGCGCTCTGGCGGCAGAAACATGAAGTGCGGCTTCAACCGAACAAAACTTTCTGAGTTTTTCTACGTATTTGTAGTGTGTCGTGACCATATGTCAATGAATGGAGCTACAGTAAATTTATGAAATCGCTTGAATCATTTGTAATAGCCCTGTATATGTAATAGGGCATCCTCCAGTCCCCCCCCCCCCCCCTTAATCACCCAATGGTAAAACCACAAATCGCATACTGCTGTAACCTAAAACCATGATATTAATTGCTAACTGAAACCTTGGCCAAACGAAAAAGCGGGAGAAGAATTTTGTCTTTTAGTTGTGTGTACTTCATGTAGATGATGTTTCAAAGTAACTCTGTCACTAGGTCTGAAATCTAGACAAATGTTAGTCTTTATCTAACAAGAAAATGGTTGAAACATAGGCTGAAAATGTTTCGAAAGACTTCCCTAGTTTATCGAAAATCACGGATGACATATTTTCAAAACTACAGTGGTCAAATGATGCTGACATATCGTTTGCGTCAGAACTGCACATCTTATAAGACAAGTTTAGTGATATTACTGTCTTGGAGGTGTGACAAGAAGTTACAGAGTAAAAATACACTGAATGTGGATGTGCAACAACATAAACTCTCTTACTGATCTGCAGTCTCAGATAAATTGTTGGACCGGAGTCGTGGAGAATAATGCTCGTAGACAAATGCATATTGAAATGTTTCAGGACAAACAACGACGTGATTTTTATTTCTTTCAGAGCCAGAAACCAATAATCTAAATAAAATTTGGCTGCAGTTCGTTCCATGTTTTAGACAGAACTCCCTAATATTGCGTAATATATACAGGGAAATATAAAGAGTTCATTACCCTAATTGCTAATTGAAACCTTGGCCAAACGAGAAAGCTTTAAGTACAGGTACATTTGTTTACTTGAGGCTTAGTCGAAGACTTAGATTGTAGAAGTGAAACAGTATTTTCAAAGATAATGTAAAATAGATGGTATTGAGACTTAGATGTTGATCTTACTAAAGGTAGGTTGAACACAGCAGAAGAAGAAGCAATTATATTGGGCAGAATAGAAGCTAATGTGTTATCGGTGGTAAACCCTTCACAAAAATGTGGTAAATGAAAATGAGAGCAAATGTTTCTTTTTTTTCCTCTGTGTGACGGCGAGTATCCCGTAATGTAAGAAATTAGCGATTCGACCGATTTCATTAGGAGTAATAAACTAGAGAAAATATACCATATAATTTACGAAGCCATACAATCGTTCGAGATCGTGTGATCATATTTACATAGAAGAAAAGTTCGACATGTGTAAAGAGACTGCTGAAATTAAGTCTGATTAAATAGAAGTGTTTTGTGGAATAATAGTTGCCTCCTACTACTATTACTATGAACTGGTGGTCCAGGTGAAATCTATTGCTTCAAGCAACCTTTTCGAAATAAAACTGACTGGTGTTAAGTGTTTTGAAGAATAACTTGTGTCTGATGCAGTGACAGTTTATTGGAAGGATAACACGTGTGAATACAGCTTCAGAAAGGCAGTAAGGCCACTTCTACTGGCCTCACTCCGATAGCCACTGATGATTTTAATTTTCTAACTCGTATTTTACAAAAAAGGAATCAGTGTGGTCACTACTTCACTCTGGCTTTCCAGCACTCTCGCAGCTGATGTTTGTTTGATAGTAGCCTCATGGGTTGCAACACCATTCGCTGATATAGCATACTTAAATCGAATTACGTATATGCTGGTCTGTTTGTTCATCTGGTTAGAAGCTGTTGTGATACTAATTACATGTTTGTTGACTGATGTACGGAATGTAGAAGAAACCACTGATCTGTTAGGACTTGTGGACAGTTTGGTTACTCATCACAAAATTTCGTACAGTGGAACAATAGTTCTGACACCACACTACAGCGAAACTCCCCTGTCACATATATATCGTTCGACTGTCACTGTCATTGCGAATATTCGTCATCCTGATGAGACACAGCTGACGTTTTGGTGCGCATTCTCATCGACTGCAGAGCGAGCTGTGCAGCCCCACCTGCCAGTTACCAGAGTTCAGGCGTTACTGCCCTCAGTAGGGAAGCAGCCTACTCATGCTATATTGAATTCATAAGCTTTCCACTGTGTGCCAGCCTAGTCCGCTGTAACTAGCTAAGATGTCACAAGTGTTGTGCAATACCTTAAAAGTAAAGTAAATAATCTGAAAAGTTAATAGCATGTCAGTAGTAATGCTAAAATGATAATGTGTTAAGTTTCAGTTTAATAAGTTTAACAGTTTTTGAAAATTTGGACGTTTTATGTAAAAATCATCGGCGCAATAGGAAGGAGCTAGGAACTTCAAAATTTATATTCGGATTCCTTTTTCATTGTAATTTAATGGAAACAGCATGCTGGATCTCACAAAGTAATTTTTGGTTGAAATTTATGATTTTATGTCTTGTGCCCTAAAAGTACGGAAGCAAGATAGAGTAAGTAAGTGATTAGATAAAGCTAGGATGTTTGGATTTAGATAGAATGGAGGTACGCCATAATAACAAAGATGTGAGAAGTTTCCAAAAGTTAGCTATGAAACTGTAGCTGTAGCGTCTCTCCAAAGGGCAAGTTCAGAGCTCATCTATTGCGTGTAGTGCAACTAAAATAATTCTCTCGCCAAAAATACACTCCTGGAAATTGAAATAAGAACACCGTGAATTCATTGTCCCAGGAAGGGGAAACTTTATTGACACATTCCTGGGGTCAGATATATCACATGATCACACTGACAGAACCACAGGCACATAGACACAGGCAACAGAGCATGCACAATGTCGGCACTAGTACAGTATATATCCACCTTTCGCAGCAATGCAGGCTGCTATTCTCCCATGGAGACGATCGTAGAGATGCTGGATGTAGTCCTGTGGAACGGCTTGCCATGCCATTTCCACCTGGCGCCTCAGTTGGACCAGCGTTCGTGCTGGACGTGCAGACCGCGTGAGACGACGCTTCATCCAGTCCCAAACATGCTCAATGGGGGACAGATCCGGAGATCTTGCTGGCCAGGGTAGTTGACTTACACCTTCTAGAGCACGTTGGGTGGCACGGGATACATGCGGACGTGCATTGTCCTGTTGGAACAGCAAGTTCCCTTGCCGGTCTAGGAATGGTAGAACGATGGGTTCGATGACGGTTTGGATGTAGCGTGCACTATTCAGTGTCCCCTCGACGATCACCAGTGGTGTACGGCCAGTGTAGGAGATCGCTCCCCACACCATGATGCCGGGTGTTGGCCCTGTGTGCCTCGGTCGTATGCAGTCCTGATTGTGGCGCTCACCTGCACGGCGCCAAACACGCATACGACCATCACTGGCACCAAGGCAGAAGCGACTCTCATCGCTGAAGACGACACGTCTCCATTCGTCCCTCCATTCACGCCCGTCGCGACACCACTGGAGGCGGACTGCACGATGTTGGGGCGTGAGCGGAAGACGGCCTAACGGTGTGCGGGACCGTAGCCCAGCTTCATGGAGACGGTTGCGAATGGTCCTCGCCGATACCCCAGGAGCAACAGTGTCCCTAATTTGCTGGGAAGTGGCGGTGCGGTCCCCTACGGCACTGCGTAGGATCCTACGGTCTTGGCGTGCATCCGTGCGTCGCTGCGGTCCGGTCCCAGGTCGACGGGCACGTGCACCTTCCGCCGACCACTGGCGACAACATCGATGTACTGTGGAGACCTCACGCCCCACGTGTTGAGCAATTCGGCGGTACGTCCACCCGGCCTCCCGCATGCCCACTATACGCCCTCGCTCAAAGTCCGTCAACTGCACATACGGTTCACGTCCACGCTGTCGCGGCATGCTACCAGTGTTAAAGACTGCGATGGAGCTCCGTATGCCACGGCAAACTGGCTGACACTGACGGCGGCGGTGCACAAATGCTGCGCAGCTAGCGCCATTCGACGGTCAACACCGCGGTTCCTGGTGTGTCCGCTGTGCCGTGCGTGTGATCATTGCTTGTACAGCCCTCTCGCAGTGTCCGGAGCAAGTATGGTGGGTCTGACACACCGGTGTCAATGTGTTCTTTTTTCCATTTCCAGGAGTGTATTTAAGCTAGCGACATCAGAATTTTATTATAGATGCTTACCTGTGTGCTGATTGCACAATTACATTGAGAGCTTCGTCGGACTTCAGCGAATGAAGCAATTAATTATTTAGTATCGTGAAGTGGTGCTCTACTAGCCCCGGCAGCTAGTCAGGAAGGCAAATTTTGTTGTCTGTGCTTTCGGCGGTCCGCACCGCGCCTATATAGAAAGAGCGCTCTGAGCTGGATTCAGGCCCCAGTTCTCTTCTAGATTCGTAACAGCGCGCACTCCATTTCGGAAGCCGCGTCGCGTCTGTGCAGTTGCAATGAACAGCCTTGGATGCCATATTACGTAACTCGGTATGCACGTAACAATGAGTTCGCATTGTGGTAAAGTGTTAATCATGGAACGAGTTCGGTGATTTATTCTCAGTTTGCGTATGTCGTATTTTCACATGTCGCCGCAGGACAGACATTCTACCATTACTAGCGTGGCGTTTGATGAGTATTAACATCAAATTTTGGCGAGCATTCTCTTTGAACATTTACATCGATAACGATTATTGAACAGTTTCGTTATCTAGGGATAATAGGATCCATGCAATAGACTCTGAACAGCTCTGATAGTACAAGAGCTGATAGTAGCATTGCTTGGGTAAACATTTGTCTGGGACTTTACGCTTTATCGTTTTCAGAATATAGTGAAAATTTTTATAGTAAACTGCATTTTCTATGAATCCCAGACATCATCCTAAATCCTCAGCATAATGAACTTCAATGATCAATAACTTTATTTTTCCATCAGAGTGGGCACAGTCAACTTTAATTACAGGAATCACGTTTTTGCTAATCACTTTCTGGTTGCAAACATTGTAATTAGACAGCCTATATTGAGAACGACAACAATGGAAATTTTTCCACCCACCGCCCCACACCTCGAGGGAGACGTTGGGCTCCATAAGGATATTTATAGATGCCCCGCAGTTCTCTGCCTATGGCTTCTTTAATGTAAACATGTCTCCCTTTGGATCAGTTGTGGGTGGAGCTGTGGCATACATAGTGATGTGTCTCCAATTTTCTGAATACACTATCAGTCAGGTTTCTGGATATAAAGTTTGAAGGCAACCTGAGTTAGAAATTATCTTTGCTTGTTGGCTTGTGTTTTTCCCTCTTATTGAGAATCATTATTATATATGTCAGATGATATATGTAAATTCCATATGTTCGACGTTCCATGCGAGTAATTTTAAGTAAACTGAGTGCTGTTTGTACAAAGAAAACGTTATTAATGCCAGTTTAATGAAGGGAAAGAAAGGACCTACTGAAGGAAAGTGGGAACGGAGCTATGTTTTTTATAAATGATTTTCTTTTGACATATGACCATGTGTAGACTTCGTCACCTACGTCAGTTACAACACACTTCAAAATTATTTATATTCTTTTTAAATTGTCTCAGAATGTTTCTTGAACGAAACTGTAAAACATCATTTGAGTCGTATGCGCAGAATTACGTCACTCAGTCCAATTGGTTTGCGCAAACTTTTTCAATTTAGATGTCGTTTGTTTCTCCTCAGATATTATATTAATGCACGTTATCTGATTTAATAAATACTAGAACCACATTGAATAAACTTTCGAGATTCAAACTCGCGATGAACGTTGTCAAAAATTAATAATCTTGTCAAATATATTATTAATTCATTCACATAATTCTTCATAAATAAATTCTCGGAACACGTATCTAAACGTTTGTAGCATCCACTAGTTTATTATCTTCCTACATATAGACGTGAACCTGAGCCTTGACGATACAGAACTGAACATTTACAACATGATTAAACTTTCTATGACGTCATTGTTGTACAAACATTACAAATTCTCAATTTTTTAATTTTTAGAAGCACGACGCAACAACTCGGTTTCAGGATCTTCTGTTGCTCTTTGGCTGTCGACCCGCGACGTATAGTGGCCAGCATTTTCTCTCTGGTCCCGGCAGCGAAGATTGTGTCTCCGTTCGTTGCGCCGCCCTCTCCGTACATGAAACATAAAAAATAAATACAAAACTTTAGATAATTCACAGCTATTACAAATATTACAAAAATACATAAACAAAACAGTAAATTAAACTTATATTCACCTGCAAACTGGGCTGACACTGGTGGATGGGGGACGCTTAAATTTCACGTCTCACTACACAAAGGATTATCTTAATTTTTGCAACTCATTTTTATGAATCCAAAACGTAGAGCCACCACATTAGGAGTGTTTAGAACTGGCGTAAAGCTTAAAGACTTCTTCGTTTTAAACATCGTGCTAGTTATTTAGTGACATTCTCGCAGGTACAATTACAATAATAATAAATTATTTTTATAACTTACTTAATTCGTCGTTATGTGCCTTAAAGTCTCCCCAGCTGATAAAATAATTTGTCAAATTTCGCTATTAGTTCACCGCTTTATGCTCTAGCTAGTGTTTGAGAGAAATTTGGATTGACGACCAGTTTGTCAAATAAGTTTATTCGTTTACAATTCCGTTTGTTAAACAAAAGCCAGAAGGCTATTAGACTTCCGAGATGCCAGGCCGATGGCATGTACATATTTCGTCGCACATTTTGATCGAAATCGAAACTGTGTTGCAGTTAATTTCGTTAATCGTCAGTTCAGAAAATTGTGGGATTTATGAGAATTTTAAGCGTTGACCGCTGGGGTAGACTTTTGCGTAAATGTGTCTCGTTTTCCGATACGAGGCCGTGAAGTAATTGCAACAAGTTTTTAGAAGGTTGTACAGTCTCACAAAAGTGAAGTAATAATTTCTGTGTGATATTTATTTCAGAAGATTTTCATGGGTATATTCATCCCTCATTTTTAACCATTCCTTGCAATAGCGTCTAATCTTTTTCTTCGTTATACACAGGGCTAAAAGCAATGTAAAAAGTGCACTGTCAGCATTAGAGTCTGCCTCCTCAGTCTTCAGGCTTGCTCGTACAGGGTGTTTCAAAAATGACCGGTATATTTGAAACGGCAATAAAAACTAAACGAGCAGCGATAGAAATACACCGTTTGTTGCAATATGCTTGGGACAACAGTACATTTTCAGGCGGACAAACTTTCGAAAATACAGTAGTTACAATTTTCAACAACAGATGGCGCTGCAAGTGATGTGAAAGATATAGAAGACAACGCAGTCTGTGGGTGCGCCATTCTGTACGTCGTCTTTCTGCTGTAAGCGTGTGCTGTTCACAAGGTGCAAGTGTGCTGTAGACAACATGGTTTATTCCTTAGAACAGAGGATTTTTCTGGTGTTGGAATTCCACCGCCTAGAACACAGTGTTGTTCCAACAAGACGAAGTTTTCAACGGAGGTTTAATGTAACCAAAGGACCGAAAAGCGATACAATAAAGGATCTGTTTGAAAAATTTCAACGGACTGGGAACGTGACGGATGAACGTGCTGGAAAGGTAGGGCGACCACGTACGGCAACCACAGAGGACAACGCGCAGCTAGTGCAGCAGGTGATCCAGCAGCGGCCTCGGGTTTCCGTTCGCCATGTTGCAGCTGCGGTCCAAATGACGCCAACGTCCACGTATCGTCTCATGCGCCAGAGTTTACACCTCTATCCATACAAAATTCAAACGCGGCAACCCCTCAGCGCCGCTACCATTGCTGCACGAGAGACATTCGCTAACGATATAGTGCACAGGATTGATGACGGCGATATGCATGTGGGCAGCATTTGGTTTACTGACGAAGCTTATTTTTACCTGGACGGCTTCGTCAATAAACAGAACTGGCGCATATGGGGAACCGAAAAGCCCCATGTTGCAGTCCCATCGTCCCTGCATCCTCAAAACGTACTGGTCTGGGCCGCCATTTCTTCCAAAGGAATCATTGGCCCATTTTCCAGATCCGAAACGATTACTGCATCACGCTATCTGGACATTCTTCGTGAATTTGTGGCGGTACAAACTGCCTTAGACGACACTGCGAACACCTCGTGGTTTATGCACGACGGTGCCCGGCCACATCGCACGGCCGACGTCTTTAATTTCCTGAATGAATATTTCGATGATCGTGTGATTGTTTTGGGCTATCCGAAACATACAGGAGGCGGCGTGGATTGGCCTCCCTATTCGCCAGACATGAACCCCTGTGACGTCTTTCTGTGGGGACACTTGAAAGACCAGGTGTACCGCCAGAATCCAGAAACAATTGAACAGCTGAAGCAGTACATCTCATCTGCATGTGAAGCCATTCCGCCAGACACGTTGTCAAAGGTTTCGGGTAATTTCATTCAGAGACTACGCCATATTATTGCTACGCATGGTGGATATGTGGAAAATATCGTACTATAGAGTTTCCCAGACCGCAGCGCCATCTGTTGTTGAAAATTGTAACTACTGTAATTTCGAAAGTTTGTCTGCCTGAAAATGTACTGTTGTCCCAAGAATATTGCAACAACGGTGTATTTCTATCGCTGCTCGTTTAGTTTTTATTGCCGTTTCAAATATACCGGTCATTTTTGAAACACCCTGTAGTTCGTTACCGCTGTGAGTCGAACTCACAGCCACGAAGTGCAGTGGGGACGGGCGAGCCCACTGCGGCTCACCTGCTATGGCTTCCTACTGCGCTCGTGAGGCTCGTAGACCCTCCAGTGTCTTTTCTTACAGAGGTATGACGACGAAAGAGCACGTTCTGCGAATATTAGCAGAGAGACATACGTTCTCCTCGACAGACCCGGAACAAGCCGGAGTAATTCCTGCTGGGATGAGTTCAATGTACGAGTTTAATTTTGTTTTGAATTTGCATCATTTCATCTTAGATGAACGATGTGCCACGATAATTTTATCCGATTTTCCCTAAGTCAAACAAGAGTGCTCAAGATTTATTTTTATATCTGTTTCACTTTCTCATAGTGACAGGTTAAAGCTTGTAGTATATTATCACAGCATACAGTATATTTGCGAATTTTACTACGGATGTGGACTTTGCGCACTCGTAACAGGTATGTTTTGCGGGCAAGTGATGCAAACTGAGTTAAAACATTCGTATTCATCATCATCATCATCATCATCCAATTCAATCATTAAATGATGTGGCCTCTTCGAGTCGTGGATTCAGGTAGGCTTTCAGCAGTCTTCTCCAAGTGGGACGGTCTTGGGTAGTTCTCTGCCAGGTGTTAACAGCGATCTTCTTGATGTCTTTGTCCCATCTGTCTGGTGGTCTTCCTCTAGGCCTCCGGTGCTCTCTCGGACTCCACTCCAGTACTAGCTTCTTCCATCTGTTGTCTTGCGACGTGGTCAGTCCAGTGCCATGTCAAGGAACCTACTGTCTCTAAGATGTCGTTAACCTTCGCCACACCGAGCGAGATCACGAGCGCCGTGGTCCCGTGGTTAGCGTGAGCGGCTGTAAAACGACAGGTTCTTGGTTCAAATCTTCTCTCGGATGAAAATTTACAGTCCGCTGTTAGCAGCGGTGGGGCAAGGTCGTCGTGCCTGTGTCCCCCTGCTAGCGCACCGCGCGCGCGAGTGTTTACTGTTTACCTTCCGCTGCGGCGAGTGTCACGCGTCCGTGTCTCGGTAGTGCCATGGCGCACTCGTATCGCAAGTCCACCATTAAGATCACATTTCAAGCGGACTATGCAAGACCTCGAGCACTTGACATTGAACGTTTCATCCGGGAAGAACTTCATATTGCACCTCAAGACATCATTGGGATCCACTTTTCTATAACACAAAGTGTCGTCTACATAAAAATGATCAATGAAAAGGCGTGCACTGATGTTGTGTGTCGACACGCTCATGGACTTAAATTCAAGCATTCTGATGGTCACATAGGAACTGTCACGATCGACCACGCTGGATTAGGCCTTCGCACTCTGAGGGTCTTCGAGCTGCCATTCGAAGTCCCGCCAGATGTTGTGATGACAGCTTTCAAACCGTACGGCAACGTGCTAAGCCACTTGGCTGAAAAATGGCAAACGTTTGAAACGTACCCCGTCTTAAATGGAGTGCGACAAATTAAGATTGAACTGGCGAAGCATGTGCCATCCTATTTAGTAATTGGCGGCTGCAGAGCCATTGTCATGTACGACGGACAACCGCGTACTTGCGCCGGCTGTGGCCAAGAAGGACATGTCCGATCGGCCTGCATTCAACGCCGACTGACTCAGACACCGGTTGGTGAAGTTCCATCCCCGGCGACGCCTACTTCACTCCCCATCACGTATGCAGCGGCTGCAACCGCAACAGCTGTTCCTGCCCAGGATCGAAACACCTTATTGCAGTCAGTGGTCGATGACAGTGTGGGGGACAGCATATCCCCCTCTACGACGTCATCGACAGACTTGCCTCAAGACGGTGATCAATTGTGCCACCACGACGAGCCTAAAGAGAAGATGGAAGTAGAAACGGAAATTGTCCCGACCTCTGCCTTCCTACCAATGGAGACCGCATCAGATGATTGTCGGCCGCATTCTGACTCAGAACAACATGTCCGGAAACAACGGTCCCCTCGAAAACGCAAGAAACGGCGCCATACGCCATCCGATGATTGCCTGCTTCGGATGTGTGACTCGGACGAACATCCGGCGTCGGACGACAATCAGGACTCTACCACCACAACTCACCCTTCCCGTCACGATGCTACGGCTGATACAATTTCTGAGCCTCAGTCTGACAACATCACTTCTGCTACTGAACATGCGCGAGAGCGCTCTACTGATAGCACTCATCAACAGTTACCAATTGCTGCATCTGATTCTTGGGCGGATGATGTCGAGGATGAGCCACAGCACCAGGAGGATGCTGACGGCAGAGATGCTCCCGCGGCTGTACCCAGCACCGACCAACAACAGTGACTACGGCTGTATCGTCAGCCTCTGTGGGGCCGCCCCTGCCGCCCACACCTGGCCTCCTACACAACCCAGTTGCCGACCTGGCTGACCAAACGTACCGTCTAGCGACGATTAACATCAACAACATACGTGCCCGACATAAACTAAAGATGCTACAGGACCTGCTCAACGCAGCAGACATCGACATTGCGCTCCTTCAAGAGGTGTATGTCACAGACTTCAAGGGACCCTATGGCTACACGACTTGGGTCTCACATGCGTCTGCCAATGGCAGTGGTGTGGCGATCCTCCTCCGCGAAGGTATATCCGCAGAAGACATCGAATATCTCCCTGACGCCAGAGGCATGGCTCTTACTATCCAAGGAGTCAAACTTATTAACATCTATGCACCGTCAGGATCTGGTCGGCGTCGCGAACGATCCACCTTTTTCGCTCATACAATCACGCCCCTCTTTATGGGCCGTCAGGACGCCTTGATAATGGGAGGGGACTTTAACTGTAGCCAAGCACCCAAGGATCAGTTACCACATCATTCTCCCTGCGCAGAACTTACGACAATTATAAATAATCTTCAATTGGTGGACTCGTGGGAACATGTTTGTGGCGATCGGCCCGGATTTACTCACTACACCAGCCATTCCTCCAGCCGAATCGACCGGATTTACACCTCGCGCTCCATAGCTGTGGGGACAAGAGCTGCCGAAGTTTGGCCCACAGCTTTTTCTGACCACGAGGCCTACATCTGCGCTATTACCCTCGGCCGCCAGAAGGTATGGCACAGCCGTGGTCTTTGGAAGTTGAACGTCGCCCACCTCGCTTCTCAGGAATGCCGCCGCCTTATAGAGACCACGTGGGACTCTTGTAGCCGCCGGCGTGGTACCTACCGGTCTACACTGTCGTGGTGGTTACTCTGCGCCAAACCAGCCCTCCGGAAGACCTTGATAGGCCACGGCCGAGATGTTGCAGCATGGAAGAGACATACCATGAACTTTTACTACAGCATCTTAAGGGAATGTACCACACTGCCGTACTCACCTGCACGGCAGGTGACGGTGAACCGTGCCAAGGCACAGATCATCAGATTAACACGTTGCCACCTTGAGGGTGCGATCGTCAGAGCGCGCACTCAAGACAGAGTGGCCCAGGAGGAACCGTCTATGTACCACGTCATTGCAGAACGACGGCGCCGACGCAGGACACTGATCCAAGCTATCACGACGGAAGACGGACGACGCCTTGATACCCAGCGCGACATAGGAAACGCCCTTCATGCTCACTACACTAGGCTGTACTCGGAACATCGACATCCCACAGAGGTGATCGCCGAAGTCTCTCAACTCACTTATGGCTCGATCTCTCCGACAGCAGCGGCGGATTTGACTGCAGATGTAACGGAAGAGGAAATCATTGAAGCAATACAGGCTGGGGCTGCTCATAAGTCCCCGGGACCTGATGGCCTTCCTCTGGAATTTTACCGGACGTATCAACAATTGCTGGCACCAGCATGGACTGATATTTGCCGCGATCTTATGTCTCCCACGACGCAGATACCTGGGGCCTTCCTAGAAGGACTGATTGTGCCAATACACAAACCACGAAGCGGATCCAGGATCAGTGACTATCGGCCCTTGACCTTACTCAACAGTGACTTGAAGATTTTCACCCGGCTTCTGGCGGCACGCCTAAAGCGATCAGTACGATGTGTTGTGTCGCAGGACCAGGCATCGTTAGGTGGTGACCATAATATTCGCTCTGCATTGTGCCGATATAGAGATATGATCGCGCTAGCCACAGCTCGCCAACTGCCAGGAGTTTTGGCCTCACTCGACTTTAGCCAGGCCTTTGACAGAGTCGACCACACATTTTTGATGGAGGTACTGCGACACATGGGATATCCGGCCGTCATAGTTAATGTACTGATGCGTCTCCTACGCGGCGTGACGTCCAAGGTGTTATATAATGGCCGTCTTACGCCGCCGATACAGATCCAGCGATCGGTGCGACAAGGCTGCCCTCTTTCGGCGATATTGTACGCCCTCGTCTTGGAACCACTCCTCTGCGGCCTCCGACAACGCCTGACTGGAATATCCCTTGGTGGACACACTTTTTGCTGCACTGCCTATGCGGATGATCTGGTACTCCTTCTTCGCAATAATGACGAAGTTCGTGCAGCACTGGCGTGGGTGGCGACTTACGGCGCGGCATCGGGGAGCCATCTCAATCTCCACAAATCACACGCCCTGTCTATAGGCAGAGGCCTACCCGACGAGAGTGTCGCACCGCTAAGAATCAGTGACACAATCCGCTGTCTTGGCATTGATTTCACATCTGACATGAAGCGTTCAACAGCCCTTAACTACAGGCGTTTATTGAATCAGATGAGAGCAGGAATAAGTGACCACCGTCTGCGACATCTAGACCTCCTGCAACGGACACGATATGCTAACGTCTATTTGGCGTCACGTATCCCCCATTTTGCACAGATACTCCCCGTACCACCTACCCTGGCTCACCGCATGTTGGCGGTTTTGGGATCCTTTGTTAATACGGGCATGTTATTTAAGATTCGTTACGAGTCCCTAACCCTCCCGAGGAGCAGAGGGGGTTTAGGCCTTTGTCATGTTCAGAACAGAGCGAAGGCCCTGTTCGTCAGCTGTCACCTGCAACTGTGGCGACGAAGTCCGACGTGCCTCACAAGTCTCTTACTGGAAGCCTTACGACCAATCTCACTCGCACCCCCTGTGATGATATCGGACATCCCAGCACCTTTCTTCTACATTAGCCAGTTCTTCCTTGAATTAAGCTACATCCGCACCGCACTACTACCCACACGCTTGATGATGACGAGGGCGGTATATGCTGCCATGCAAATGAACAGGACGCCGAATGTGATTGAAAGCAAACACCCCAACACAAAGTGGCGCGCTGTGTGGCAGGCAGTGAATGCCACCACCCTTGATACTAACGTGCAATCTGCATGGTACGTAACTGTTAATGGGAAACAGTTGTGCCAGTCCCGCCTACATCACATCCACCTAGCTGATTCACCCTTGTGTGCCACATGCCAAGTGATTGACACGGATGAACATCGTTTCGAATGCGGGTCGGCAAAGGACGTTTGGTATTTGGTGCGTCAGATATTGGCTTTTCTCACACGCACGACTCCCGACAGGATAACTACCCGATCACTTCTTTTCCCCGATCAGATTTATTTCCCAAGAGCAAAAACGAACTCTGTGACGTGGATCAGCGGCCACGCTGTTCACTACCTCTTCGGTAATGGCGAAAAGACGGTACCCGATTTTTGGTATTACCTCAACGAACGACATTGTGCGATCGTCAAGAACCCTAGATATAGGCAATATTTTTCTAATTTTCTTTGGAGCGCATTCCATAATCCGCCTCGCAGCTGGATTATCGATGACATGAGAAGATAACCATAGCACCTCTTCCCAGTTCCTTTTTTTTTTTTTTTTTTTTTTTAGAGCTTGAACAAACAACGGAAACAACACAGCAACGAGAAGACAGTCATCGAAAAATTCGCAGCGGACTCTATAGTATGGAGCATCCTTTGTCGTAACGGGACGGCTTCCTATTATTCTGTTTATGTAGCCGAAGAAGAACGGCCTTCCTTTTATCCATTTGTATAAAAATAAAATAAAATAAAAAGAAAAAAAGCAGAAAAACAAACCTTCCAAAATCATCTTTTTTCCTTTTTTTCATTTTTGTTCAAAAAAAGTAGCTAGGATAGCTGAAAAAAAGAGGGTTAGCTGCTCTCTATAAAAAAAACAAAACAAAAAAAAGGTGTAAGGTTATGAGTTCAAACCTTGTGCGGTGCTTAATATTTTAATTATTTGAAAACAATATCGAAATGCCTTACTTCTTGAATTATATTCGTTTGAATGCAAAAAAAAAAAAAAAAAAAAAGCGAGGTGGCGCAGTGGTTAGACACTGGACTCGCAGTCGGGAGGACGACGGTTCAATCCCGCGTCCGGCCATCCTGATTTTGGTTTTCCGTGATTTCCCTAAATCGCTCCAGGAAAATGCCGGGATGGTTCCTTTCAAAGGGCACGGCCGACTTCCTTCCCCGTCCTTCCCTAATCCGATGAGACCGATGACCTCGCTGTCTGGTCTCCTTCCCCAAACCACCCACCCACCCCTTCGTCACAGACCGTATGTCATCTGCCCTTTTCTTATCCCTTCTTGTATAGCCCAGCATTGATCTCTCCATGGCTCTCTGTGCTGTCTAAGTTTCCCTTTTGTAAATGAGTTCAGTGTCCATGTCTCGCAGCCATACGTCATCACAGGAAGAATGCATTGATCAAATACTGCTTTCTTCAGATTTACTGGCATTTTTGATCTGAATTCTGGCATTATGTCTCCCTTCATATTTATAATCTGGCCAAGGTAGACATATTCACTGACCTCTTGTAATAGACTGTCCTTGACTTTCACTTCTCCAGCTGGGACTCATTTGTTGGACATTACTTTTGTTTTGGAAAGGTTCATGTTCAAGCCAACCAGATGACATTCCGATGCAAGATCTGTAACTAAGTTTTGGAGCTCTGCGAAGTCTTTGGCCAGTAAGGCAACATCATCTCCCCAAAACTGTCCCCTGCTGTACTGGAAATGACTATTAGAATATTCGTATTAAACACTGCTAATTGCTCCCACTTGCTATCTGCAGAAGCTATTAAAACTAAATTTCATTTGATCTCGTACCTACTTCAAGTGTTCGCTTTGTCTGTTTAAGACTTCCAAAGAGAGGTACGATCTGTATTTAACAGTGGAAATAAATCAGTCTGCGCCAGGTATTTTGAATGTATGATTTAAATTATCACATTACCTCTTGAGTTGAATTAATTACTGATGCACTTCGCTGAATGCGCAGTTTTTCGAAAAGCCCTCAGCTCCACTAAATGAAATTTTGTCGCAGAGTCTGTGGCTATTAAGGTCTAAATTTCCTAAAGTGCCTTCTACTGTAATGGACTAATAATATAGTTGAATTCGTTACCTGTTGTGTGTTTATTACGATCAAACGACACAGTTTTTAAAATGCACTATATTTTTACGAGCCCGATACCAAGGTCACTGACATTTAATTGATAGCTTTAGAAAACACGATTAACGACATATAGCCAAGAAGTCAGACTGATCTACAGCTCCCACGTAGGGATTCTTGATAAGAAACCATAAGACACAGGTAAACAAGAACAAGTGTTTATTACGATTCAGTGGAGAGATTTAATAATAAAGGAAAACTTTTCTTAATAAAAAATAATACAACTTCTCAGACGCTAACAGGCATACGCCTGGAACACAGTGAATAACAGCAGTGGGACGTGAATACTATGCCATGATAATTCCTATCGACGGAGATTGAGCATTCGTCGTAGTTGTCCAACAGGTACGTCTTGGGATGTCGCTGAAAAGTCGTACATCCCGCTGTAGTGTCTTCCAGCCAGACTTTGACTGATGAGCTGCTATGAGTTGGTAAATGAACTGCCCGAAAACTCCGGTGGAGCGAACTACTGTCGTGTAGGCTTGCGCCGCCCTATATAGCCGGGACACGGAGGAATTCGAGTCGGTCCAGTTCCGCACACGTGACACAACGCAGGTAATAAGTCCCTGGCACAGAGGACCTCTGGTGGCGCTTGTCCTGCTTTCTGTCGACCTTGTTCTGAACGACAGATTCCGGGGAGGCAACGCCCTGTGCACATGTGAAACCGTCATTCTTTAGTGTCTGAGGGGTTGCCGGTCCGTTCAGGCGAACGGCAGTTACAAATCAAAGTGCACATTACAAACTATCAAAACTGATGCTTTATCTTTTGCTCATAGGCTCATTCATGTTAACTCAGTACTATATAAAGCTGGAAAACTCAATCGCAGACGATGGTCGCCGTTAAAAATAATGAAATAAAATATATGGTCAGTACTTTTGGGAACGGATTATAAAATGTGTTACTTTGACTTCATCGAGTTTTGGATAGCTACAATGTATTAGCGGCACTGTCCTCCAGATTTGGGGTTGGGGCGTTGTGGGAATAATAACCATAAAATTTTTCGCTATATTTTTTTCTGACTCATAGTTTCCGAAAAAATTACTTCATTATGTTAAAGAGAAAAAAACTAGGATCTGTATTCGACGGAACAGAAGCTTCTTGTTGTTGTTGTTGTGGTCTTCAGTCCTGAGACTGGTTTGATGCAGCTCTCCATGCTACTCTATCCTGTGAAAGCTTCTTCATCTCCCAGTACCTACTGCAACCTACATCCTTCTGAATCTGCTTAGTGTATTCATCTCTTGGTCTCCCTCTACGATTTTTACCCTCCACGCTGCCCTCCAATGCTAAATTTGTGATCCCTTGATGCCTCAAAACATGTCCTACCAACCGATCCCTTCTTCTAGTCAAGTTGTGCCACAAACTTCTCTTCTCCCCAATCCTATTCAATACCTCCTCATTGGTTACGTGATCTACCCATCTAATCTTCAGCATTCTTCTGTAGCACCACATTTCGAAAGCTTCTATTCTCTTCTTGTCCAAACTAGTTATCGTCCATGTTTCACTTCCATACATGGCTACACTCCATACAAATACTTTCAGAAACGACTTCCTGACACTTAAATCTATACTCGATGTTAACAAATTTCTCTTCTTCAGAAACGATTTCCTTGCCATTGCCAGTCTACATTTTATATCCTCTCTACTTCGACCATCATCAGTTATTTTACTCCCTAAATAGCAAAACTCCTTTACTACTTTAAGTGTCTCATTTCCTAATCTAATCCCCTCAGCATCACCCGATTTAATTTGACTACATTCCATTATCCTCGTTTTGCGTTTGTTGATGTTCATCTTATATCGTCCTTTCAAGACACTGTCCATTCCATTCAACTGCTCTTCCAAGTCCTTTGCTGTCTCTGACAGAATTACAATGTAATCGGCAAACCTCAAAGTTTTTACTTCTTCTCCATGAATTTTAATACCTACTCCGAATTTTTCTTTTGTTTCCTTTACTGCTTGCTCAATATACAGATTGAATAACATCGGGGAGAGGCTACAACCCTGTCTCACTCCTTTCCCAACCACTGCTTCCCTTTCATGCCCCTCGACTCTTTATAACTCCAATCTGGTTTCTGTACAAATTGCAAATAGCCTTTCGCTCCCTGTATTTTACCCCTGCCACCTTCAGAATTTGAAAGAGAGTATTCCAGTTAATGTTGTCAAAAGCTTTCTCTAAGTCTACAAATGCTAGAAACGTAGGTTTGCCTTTTCTTAATCTTTCTTCTAAGATAAGTCGTAAGGTTAGTATTGCCTCACGTGTTCCAACATTTCTACGGAATCCAAACTGATCTTCCCCGAGATCCGTATCTACCAGTTTTTCCATTCGTCTGTAAAGAATTCGCGTTAGTATTTTGCAGGTGTGACTTATTAAACTGATAGTTCGATAATTTTCACATCTGTCAACACCTGCTTTCTTTGGGATTGGAATTATTATATTCTTCTTGAAGTCTGTGGGCTTATTCTAGAAACTAATTCCATGTGGTGGCTCAAAGGGATTCTTTTGATCCACCGGGCTATGTTCAATGCCGAAAAGAGAGATGCTAAGTGTTAATCCTATACAAAGGAAGCACCACGAGCATGAAAGACATACGTGCAAAAGTATCACACATTCGACATCTACAACAGTTTCGAACTGCAACAAAGAGACAGTGAGGAACAAGCGTGCGCAAATGTGCACGTTGGATCTACGGCCGTTCAACATTGTCAGAGAGGAGTGGTTTATTAGCCTTTCACAAGAACTCGTTGATATTGGTGACAAGTGTGGGACACTGAGAGCACAAGAAATTTTGCGTTCTCTGAGAACTGTCTCTCGACATATACAAGACATTATCTTAGCGGCCGCTGCTTCGCTCGCGTAGACTGTATGGCCTGCAGGGATTTTTTGTTTTTATTTAATCCAATGTTTATGTTGTTCACAAATTGTAACACGTTCTAAGCTTTTCACGCTAAGTAATGCCACATAAGCATTGTCTTTTCCGAATGCACTTCTAACCAAGAAGCGATTCTGGTGGCTGGAACCCAAAGTTTTTCTTACTGATGCCTTTTGCGTCCTTATGGAGGTATTTCCATAGTAGCTTTTGTACCCTAACAAACATTTCTTTACATCTATCCGAGAAGTGAAATAACAGTTTTCATAAATTTCACTTTAAAATTTTTTATTGTAACGAAGTACTTTCTTCAAATTTTTCATCCCCTGTTGCACTCCCTTAGGCGTAAAATTTCCAGATACGCTAAAACACTATTTCTTTTTATTGCTAACTAAGAGGTCAAATTATTTTCAAGAATATTTTCACCCACTAATTTACCTCCACATTGGTTGAACTTCCAAAATTTTGAAACACGTATTTTTTTATTTACTGAGTGAGAAACCAAATACCAGTTTTCGTATTTCTAGCTACAAAATTCCCTTAATAGCGACATACTTTGAGAAAACCTTAACCCCCTATTTCATGTCCTTTCACTGGAATTTCGAACAATCCCTTATTAAACCGTGCCCACGAAATACGATGCACAGCCTTTCCAAACTTCAAGTTTCTATCCTTAGCGATTTGGGCTGGACGATGACGAGTCAGTTAATCAGTCTGACCCTATTTCACCCCCTTAGGGGTTGAATTTCCAAAAACAGTGAAACAAGTATTGTAACCAAGAGGTCAAACACCACCTTTCTAAGATTTACCTTTAAAAATTTTTTCGCAGTGAAATATTTTCATAAAACGTCTCACCCCACTTTTCGACCCCTTAGAGGTTAAATTTCCAAAAACAGTGACGTGTGTGTTTTATTTGTAACAGAGAAGCCAAATACAATTTTTCGTAGATTTAGATTCAAAAACGCTTGCGCATTGAAATATTTGCATAAATATTTTCAACATCAATTTCACTCCTATAGGGGTTGAATTTCCTAAAATAGTGAAACACACATTTTTTCTTTTTAACTGAGAAGCCAAATTTAATTTTTTATAAATTAGGTCCAAAAATGCTTTCATGATGAAATATTTTCATAAAAAATCTCATCTATCTCACCTCCTTAAGGGTTCAATATCCAAAAACACAGAAATACATATTTTTTTACTTGTGCTCGAGAAGCCAAATACCAATGTTCATAGCTGTAGCTTTAAAAACATTTTAGTAGTTCTTTAATAATATGTTTTCGAAAAAGTTTTCACCCACCATTTCACCCCTGTAGTGTTAAATTTCCTTTTTTCTGACCGATAAATCACATGCCAACTTTCTTACGACTAGTGATAACACCGGTTCCCGTCAGATCACCGAAGTTAAGCGCTGTTGGGCTGGGCTAGCACTTGGGTGGGTGACCATCCGGTCCGCCGAGCGCTGTTGGAAAGCGGGGTGCACTCAGCCCTTGTGAGGCAAACTGAGGAGCTACTTGATTGAGAAGTAGCGGCTCCGGTCTCGTAAACTGACGTACGGCCGGGAGAACGGTGTGCTGACCACATGCCCCTCCATATCCGCACCCAGTGACGCCTGTGGGCTGATGACACGGCGGCCGGTCGGTACCTTTGGGCCTTCATCGCCTGTTCGGACGTAGTTTAGTGTAGTTTTTAGCTTCAAAACTGCCTTCATAGTGCTAGCAGATAGTGTAGCATACTGCCTAGCGAGAAGGAATCAGCACTCTGAGGATTCTGGAAATCCGATGACCAGCACCAGTTGACGCCAGCTAGAAATGGTCTCCTAAAATCTGGCTGGACTTTGACCAGTTAGGGTTGAATATTACTACGACAGACAGATATAATTTTAATAATTCTGAATACGTGCCGTATCTAAAACTCGCCATCAAACAAAAATATATGACGACTGGAAATGTCAAAAAAATCAAAGTGCATTATTTTTTCACAAAATGTGTTTTTAGTGCTGTTGTGATCTCAGTATCCTGTTGTACGTTGTTAGACTTGTTCCAAGTGTCAAAACATTGAAAAATGTTTCAAGCATTTATTACTAGATAGAAGATGGACGTTTTACCAAGTAGTTATTTCCCCTGGAGGTCCTAGAGTCTTCTCTATTTAGTTAACGCACAGTTTGTATGGTACGGAGAGTGCAGGAAGACTTTTGTTTTTTGCGCTCAAGGTTCATCCACAGATGCTAGATAAGATGGTTTGGAAGGCGATGTAGCAAGTAAAAAAACCAGAGACAAATTTTCATTTAAAAGTGATTATTAAACTTGTCAGAGACATTTAAAATTATAATAACTGAAGTATATAACATAACATTATGTTTCATTACACAGAAAGCATTGAAGCACTAAACATGTGCAGAAGTTATATTTTATGTAACACTATCTTTATTTAGTAGTATAAATAGTATATACACCAAGTCGTCCTACTAAGTAATTCATTAGTAGAATAAAAGCTGTTGGTTGTCAGTAAATGTAGGCTTTCTCAAATTGCACTCAATAGTAGCTAAAGATTTTATGGCTGCTAGCAATTTATATAAAATGTATGTTCTTGAATAACGAAAACCTTTTAGGACCAAAGTAAATGACTTTGTATCTTAATGTACATGCCTCTACTTCTACTACAAAGTCGGAAATACATGTCTCAGCTACACAATTTCTTAAAGGACTGAGTATTTTCGAAGCATTTTAAGAAATATTGTTCAAATTTCATTGCTAACATACCAGCTGCAAACATAAGCATTCTGCAGTCAGAAACAGTACATTTACATGTGTGCATTTACATGTGTGTTTTGTGCGACCACATCGCACTAAAAGAGAATGAGAGAATCTACTCCTGTAAAGTAAATTCGGACAAAGGTACAGTGCACCTAACTCGCTCACGCACATAGTATGCAAAATAACTCATGGATCGTACACGCACACATCCAGTCTGTCTCACACATGTAAATAGTTACATCCAGCCTCTAATCGACATGACCAGACTGAAGATTAACTTGATGCATTTGTCCACCTTCGAGCGGCACATGATTCTGTACATTTTTGACTGTTCACATATAATATCCACAATATGCAGGCCACTCGTGTTTTGCAGAATACGTTTTCTCAGTATGACACTGGAAGTTACGTTGGTGATAACGCACATATGAAACTGAAATGAATTTGAAGTTATATTTCTCTCAGCATGAATGTTACAAGTAAGATTATTACTACTCCAAAGAATGAAGAACGCGTCTGAGAATATTTAACCCTTCCTTAAAATGAAAAATCCCCTCTGCATAAATCGTGAATAAGTTACTGATGCCCACAAAGTTAATTCGTCGTTTCAAGAACCTAATCTCTATTTTAAACTGTTCTCCCTCTACTCGATTCACCTCTAATCGTAATTTTGACATTTAACCAGTTTCCGATAGCTGAAATAGATAAAGAGTAGCAGTGTGTGTTCGTTCTTGTACTGGGAAATGCAGTGAAAATTTCAGTTCAGTGCATCAGTAACATGTGCCATAATGAAGTAAATAACAGCCTTCGCTAAAGCGAGGCAGACATCTATTTAAAATACTGCAAAGTCGTAGAATGATAATGTGACTGGCAAGGAAGAATTGATGTAGTCAGCTTCAAAGGGATTAACGGAATAGCAGCATAGTGAAACGTTCAGCTGCACCTTTTAGACATATCACTTAGAAAAAAAGTGCTAAGAAGTCTCATTGTGAACTGTAAAAGTACAAAGTGAGCTACACCATATACGTATAATTTAATGAATATACGACACATTAAACATTTAATCCATAACCAGGTAGTTTGAAGGAGAGAGTAAGATTACACTACCAGTTTCATCCATAGGCAAATACTTCTAACACCCAAAACTCCAGATCGTGGACACTCAGAACGGTACCAAACATTGTGTGCCAATAAGAGTACCAATCAAAACACCAATTTTGCTCGTGCTGTGTACTGTTGTCCAGCAGAAGATGAGTAAACGGCAATTAAAAGTAACACCAGAACTACGGAGTATAGGCACATCGTATCTGTAATCTCTGGATGTTAAGATCTCTGGTAGGTGAGTTGGTAGAGCGTCCGATCGTCGTACTAAAGGTCACGAGTTCGGAACCTACTGATCTAGATTTTAATTGACAGATCAGGTGTGAACCTATTATATGGGGAACGTTTTTCCGCCATGTGAAAGGACGTTGCAGAGTTTGTAGCAACGTTCTTTTGGCCGTCTGCTTTCGCTTCATTAACTGAAAGCAGCAAACCTGTAGCGTACATTTGTATAGGTAACGTGTTATCTATACAAATATGCGTTAAAGGTTTGCTACAGATAAGGTGTTATCCATACAAATGTACGCTACAGTTTTGCTACTTTCAATTAACGAAGCGAAAGCAGATCTGTAAAAAACTCAACGTTAGTGGGTTTCGAACTCGGGATATTTAGCACGACAATGCGACGCTCTACCAACTTTTTTTTAAATTCTTATGTCTCATCTTGTTCACTTTTGTTCGATGCATTTGTGTAGGGCGGACGTCTCATTACACCCGTCCAAGTTCATCGTTGATCCGTTTACTCAGTTTTTTATTACAGAAGACAGCTAACCCTCAAACCAAACACGTTGAGCTACTGTGCCGGCGGTCAACCCACCTACCAGAGATCTTGGTCTTAAATCTCACAGATACGGTTTACCTAAACTTCTTAGTTTTGGTGTTACTTTTAATTACCGTTTACGCATCTTCTACTGGACGACAGCATACAGCACGAGCTAAATCGGTGTTTTGGTTGATACTCTATCGACAGGTGACGTTTGGTACCGGTCTGAGTGTCTGACATCTAGAAGTTTGGGTGTAAAGGTAGAGAGTAAGGGAATACATCAGAGCTTAACAGCCACGAACCAGTAGGACACCTGAATATGTGTTAAAACTCTACAGCTCAAAGTAGGAAACCTATGGCATTTGTAAAGCTATATTTCTCGGTTCTATTTACTGTGGTGTACTTAAATCCAACATTTCAAGTTTCCGCTCACTGTTTTCCACACCTCTTATTGAAATTACTACATTATTATGAGTTCAATGAAACCGAAATTGTGCGGCTAATATGACTGACTCGCACTCCAAGACATAATAGCAGTGAACCTGTAGTATAAACTGTAAACTACATGAACTGAAAGTAGACCTCATAGGCCCAACTAGCAGGCACCTCGCACACTCTAACAAACTATTGTTATTGATGAAAGTTATGAACTGCAAATTTGTCATCGGTGTGATAACGTTTGGCAGACAAGCAACAGAATTGGCATATCATAGTTGCTGACTGTTGTCTGACAAGTCACATATCACTTGTGTTATGTGACTCGGAATCTTTTTCTCTTCTTCGCCTGAATGAGAATATTAGGATTAAGGTATTTCAGTTCGTTTGATATCACCTGTCAGTAGCACTGTCACATAATTATTAAAAAAAAAGTAGTGAGTTAAGGCATTAAACAGCATCTGCTACACAGAGAAAACTGTTTAATTTTTACGTCTTTCTTACTGGTGAGCTTCTGCATACAAACTGTTCCCAATATTATACAAAAAACTGTGTAAGGATCACAATGTAGGTTACGACAGTGCCAATCACGGCAACAAACAAGTGCAGATCTATGTCGAAGAAGCCGACAGCAGAAAACGCGAGCTTCCCCACTGGCAGTTGGAGAACACCTGGCGTCGAGGAAGGAGGTGGCAGAGCCAGAATCAAATCCATCAGCCTGCCTGCTGTGGCAGCACGGCCAGTGGCGGAGGAGCAAGCCCAGCACATGGCTAGAAGGTTGCCTGCTGCGCACACCAGCTCCACGGAGGTCACATATGCGACGACAAACAACTTCTTCTCGAGGAAGTCATTCCACTTCACAAACAGCACGAGGAAGTAGGTCTTTAGCACCATGCGAACCAAGCTCTTGAGCACAGACAGCAGCAGCGCGACTCCAAAGTGCTGTCCGCAGAGTCGGGCGACGCGGTGCAGGGACAGCCTGGCGCGCTGCAGCCGCCGCAGTTCACCCTCCGCCACCCACAGCCGCCCTCCGGAGGACGCCGCCTCCTCCAGCTCCGCCTCCCTGCACAGTGGCGGCCGCACACTCCTCAGCAGCTGTGTACAGACGGCACCCATCCGGTCTCGCACTGCTAGCACTATACTGAAGAATTGCACTTGCCACAGATGAGAATATGGCAAAAGGAAGTAGATAACATTTACTCTCCGCCCTTCAGTTAACACGATGACATTGGCTGTAGCCACAAAAAGCATTATAACGGTAGAAGAGTGGACATTATTCTCGTTTTCTTGAAAGTTTGCTCACTAATTTTACCATATTGGCGTGGAAGTAAAATATCCACCTTGTCTAACAGATCAGTAAGTTCACATATAAACTGCTTCCTCGTAATAAGGCACGTGATTAGCAGTGATGTGGGTTCCAGCCAAACCAACAGAGTCATGACCACCAACGGAAACTGTGCCGCTGAAAACCTGGAAGCAAATACGTGCACGAGTGGGTGTAGCTGCAGTAAGAGCCAACACCCGTGATGACAGCTAAACAGACTGCAGTTATAGCTGCACTAGGAGGGCGTCTTACCCTACGTTTAAATACGTTGTTCCTGTTGGAGCTCATTACGGGATTCAGACCACAGATGTGGCTCACCGTGTACAACGGTCTTATAGCTCTTTGGAAACTATAGGACTCCATCACGAAACACGTCTGACTGAGATATGGCCGTTAGTGAAGAGATTTTGGTAGATATTATGTACAGCTAACCATGCAAGATATTAATCATACTGTTTCCACATATCCAATTTTAGAGAGATACAACTGTATAGTGTGATGCAGTCATTTTTCTACTCGCACTGTTTCCACTAGTGGGTAGTAACTCTGATGGCTGCAGGCAGATTGGAACCTGGTGTGCAGTATTCTAACGACGCTCAGTATTGCGGAAGACGTGATAACTAGATGGCTTTCCGATCAATATATCGTGACACTGTATTAAGAAAAGCTGTTCGCGACCACTAAAATTAATTACTCATACCGATCTTTACCTCAGTGAAATGTCGCACATAAAGTTCATTCCTGATTTCGATCGTGTCGGGGCAATCTTAATAATTGTACCCTCGCGTACCACTCCATATCAGCAGACACAGTGTTGCTAATTAATTGGAGACACGTAGTAGTGGACTGCAGTCTTATAGAACAGCTTTTCCGTTTCGCGACGACATTTAAGGTGAAATCTCAGTCTTTCTTTTTCATTTCGTACTCCATCTATATCCACTGACTACAGTTTTCTTTGTTTCTGGTACTAGCGTTTTTAGTCTGCCATATCTGTCAGACATGCTTCCCTTAACACTCCTGTAGGTGTCATAATCGTTTTACAACTTATGAATGACAGCAGCAAACAATAAGCACCTAACAAATCTTCGTTACAGCCGAACACTAATGGACGTTGTGAACGTAAATTGAAGAATGTAAGAGTATAAAATCCATAAAACGTGACTTGAGAACAAAGCAAGCCAGTGGATAGCGTTCCTAGGAGATATATACGATGTGAAAGAAAATATCAGGCGGTGTGAAGCTTCGGCGACAATTTTGGAAGACGATTACTTCTGAGGAAGCATTTCTTCAGTTCCGTGTCAACAGAATCATTCCGCTAGCATGATATTTAATGCTTGACTCACTACAGAACCGAACTTACCATACTGGAGCCTTCACTCATCTAGTTCTTTATAATTGCAATTGTATTCATTGCAGATTAGCTAGCGGAAGATAGGTAATAAAATAGATATTGGTAACGAATATCGACAGAGATGGCGAAGTATGACGAACATACGCTCTGTGCGGCTAGGCGGGAAATGCTTAGGAGTAGTCACCAGTCAGGCTCTGTGATGAGGCAACGAGTAACTCAGTCGACTCTGGTCCGTTGTGATGCAGAACATAAGTAGTCTATCTCGGTAATCATTAGGAGGGAACATATAATTTGGATCAAATGGGAGAGTTAAGTTTCTGTAATTAAAAGCGATATAAAAGATAAGGCTGCCTCACGCTGACTCGGAAGGAGAAACAGTGAAGTTAATGTCTTACGTCTGTATTGTTACATTGATTTATGGATCAGGTCAAAACCTAGAATTTGTAAAGTAATGCACACCGTGAGTAACATTATAACTACAACTATACAGTGCGTCAGTGAGTAGGCACAGAGTTTAGCAGAGGTTTCATTGATACCGACACTGGACGTTGTTTTACAGGTACTAAGTTTCGATATGATCATGGCAGGAGCCGAAACAACTTTATAAATGAAGAAACATATTATGCGACCTCCACGGTTTTACCCACAAAATACCCACAGAGTAGCCAAATTTATTGGTGTAGAAGGCTGACAAATTATAGCTGCAGCTGATTTACCGAAAAAAAAGATATTCACAACGTATCTTATGTTACATCTGGGAAAGGAGTGCGACAGCAAAGACAAAGAGGAAATGTTTAGTTAGCAAAGAATCAGCTTTGGCTCAGCAAGAGAAATTTCATTCTCTCATCACTGTGTGAATTTTCCTCATCCCAAGTTCTGGGTGGTGAAGAGACTGCTCTTAATTTATGTCTTTTCAGAAGTGACGCGCCATAATGGATGTTTATTTATACTTTCTACAACGTATATCACAATATGTGCACTCTGCTTTGCTATTCTCTTTAATGTCACGGAGAATAGCGAATATCTTCCATATGACTCGCTTCATTTAGTGCTAAAGGATTAGAAAAGGGCACAGGTTGTAGTGGACTGACAAGGCAGCCAGTCCACAGTGACGGGTAACCGGAAGGCACGCGTACACACACACCGACTGGCGTTAAGTCTGAAACAGGATACGTGATGAAAGCTATAAAGAAAAGAACGGAGCTTCTCGTATACTTAACTTTAATTCATTGTGGTACATTTCTCTTGATAATACAAGTGAGACTCTCTCCAGATATGGTTAATGCCCTTGCTAGGTCGTAGCCATGGACTTAGCTGAAGGCTATTCTAACTGTCTCTCGGCAATTGAGAGAAAGGCTTCGTACGTGTAGTCGCTAGCAATGTCGTCCGTACAACTGGGGCGAGTGCTAGTCAGTCTCTCGAGACCTGCCGTGTGGTGGCGCTCGGTCTGCGATCACTGCCAGTGGCGACACGTGAGTCCGACATGTACTAATGGACCGCGGCCGATTTAAAGCTACCACCTAGCAAGTGTGGTGTCTGGCGGTGACACCACACAGGTCATCCCCGTTTTCAAGAAGGGACGTCGAACAGATGTGCAGAACTATAGACCTATATCTCTAACGTCGATCAGTCGTAGAATTTAGGAACACGTATTATGTTCGAGTATAATAACTTTTCTGGAGACTAGAAATCTACTCTGTAGGAACCAGCATGGGTACCGAAAAAGACGATTGTGTGAGACCCAGCTCGCGCTATTCGTCCACGAGACTCAGAGGGCCACAGACACGGGTTCCCAGGTAGTTGCCGTGTTTCTTGACTTCCGCAAGGCGTTCGATACAGTTCCTCACAGTCGTTTAATGAACAAAGTAAGAGCATATGGACTATCAGACCAATTGTGTGATTGGATTGAAGAGTTCCTAGATAACAGAACGCAGCATGTCATTCTCAATGGAGAGAAGTCTTCCGAAGTAAGAGTGATTTCAGGTGTGCCGCAGGGGAGTGTCGCAGGACCATTGCTATTCACAATATATATAAATGACCTTGTGGATAACATCGGGAGTTCACTGAAGCTTTTTGCGGATGATGCTGTGGTATATCGAGAGGTTGTAACAATGGAAAATTGTACTGAAATGCAGGAGGATCTGCAACGAATTGACGCATGGTGCAGGGAATGGCAATTGAATCTCAATGTAGACAAGTGTATTGTGCTGCGTATACATAGAAAGAAAGATCCTTTATCATTTATCTACAATATAGCAGGTCAGCAAGTGGAAGCAGCTAATTCCGTAAATTATCTGGGAGTAGGCATTAGGAGTGATTTTAAATAGAATGATCATATAAAGATGATCGTCGGTAAAGCAGATGCCAGACTGAGATTCATTGGAAGAATCCTAAGGAAATGCAATCCGAAAACAAAGGAAGTAGGTTACAGTACACTTGTTTGCCCACTGCTTGAATAGATGCCAGACTGAGACTCATTGGAAGAATCCTAAGGAAATGCGATCCGAAAACAAAGGAAGTAGGTTACAGTACACTTGTTCGCCCACTGCTTGAATATTGCTCACCAGATAGGGTTGATAGAAGAGATAGAGAAGATCCAACGGAGAGCAGCGCGCTTCGCTACAGGATCATTTAGTAATCGCGAAAGCGTTACAAAGATGATAGATAAACTCCAGTGGAAGACTTTGCAGAAGAGACGCTCAGTAGCTCGGTACGGGCTTTTGTGGAAGTTTCGAGAACATACCTTCACCGAGGAGTCAAGCAGTATATTGCTCTCTCCTACGTACATCTCGCGATGAGACCATGAAGATAAAGTCAGAGAGATTAGAGCCCACACAGAGGCATACCGAAAATCTTTCTTTGCACGAACAATACGAGACTGGAATAGAAGGGAGAACCAATAGAGGTACTCAAGGTACCCTCTGCACCACACCGTCAGGTGGCTTGCGGAGTATGGATGTAGATGCAGATGTAGATGTAAATCAGTTGCCTTAGCTAACAAAAAAGGTAAAATAAAAATAAAGGTACTTAATGAAAATCAAATATCTCTCATGAAAGAGACATACCTTCGATACAGCTTCTAACGTTACATAAAAATGTGTACACTCAGAACGATTAAATGAAGTGACATGCACTGAAACTAAATAACTCCTTGCGATGGTTTTCGCCGCCCTTCATATGTATTTGTTTTCTTTTGCGTGAGGCGTAATTTAAACTGTGGGGAACTTTCTTGAGAGCCAATAGGCAGAGACCCACTGGCACTGCTGACAGATGTTCTCCTACCTGGAGGCTCCGCTAGCTGGGCAGCGAATGTGTGACCAACCCTTCAGAGCGTGAGGAGAGAAGCCGACATATCACATTACATAGTGATAGCCCGACATTTAACAGCTAGATGAGTCAGTTATCGCAATAGCTGACTCTAATAAGAAAATAATAAATTGTGAAAACTGAGGGGGAGACCTAAAATCGATGATGGTATTGCATCACTACCAGAACAAAAGTACAGTAGAACTAAATTATAACGTACCTATTGAACTATTTTTCGTGGTAATCGAAGACTTCCGGCGTGTGTAAGGAAACATTTTCCTTGCTAAAGTTCACCAAAGCTTAGTGAAACAGTCAGCCACATTCTTTCCCTGAACAATTCTAAAACCCTTTGCCTCTGATTGAAACTGCTGTAGTAAGGAGAAGCTGTGTATCAAGTAACCTGGCTAGTTCAGTCATCTTTGAAGAGAGAACTTCCAGTAGTCTGACAATAACGTCCGTGTTATTCTATTGTTGCGTTGGCGTACTGATTCAGATTAAAAGGTGTCTTCTATGTTGCTAGAAACTGCAGCATCAGATTTGATTCCAGTAATTTACTCTCTCTGTAGTACTCCTAAAAAAGAAACTACCATACCTCCGGTTCCATGCCCTTTGAATGGCAAATCTCGTTTCTTCTCGCATAGTACGAAAGGCAGTCATTTAGTTGCAAATCTTTGTTTTGTCTGTGTTTGACTTCACATCGTCCCCATTCACTTCTGCATCCTCAGTTAGTACGAGTTCTGCTCAATCCAGTATTTCTTTATCCACATCGTCACTCGAATCTTCATTTGATTCATTACTTGATATTTCATCTGTCGTAACATCAGTATATGTATGTTTTCTTCAACTTTCTTATGTGCTCGGTCGCATGTAACTCATGACTAAGGCGATAGCAGTACTGGCACCATCACAGTCACTATATTAGTATTGTTACTACTACTACTGCTACATAAGAAGTATTTCACAAAATTATACTTAAAATTCTTTAGATTTACAACCTAGATATTTAATGTGAGCTTTGGCAAGTTCACTGTAACATAAAAAATACCTGGTGTGTAGCTGGAGGAGCTAGTTCCTAATGCGTCATCTGTATGTGTGTATGTGACTCTATCAGGCTGTATCGCTAGTTATTCTTGATGATGTTCACAGATGAAAATGCAACCACGCAAAAATATGTTGAGCCAAAACAAGTTTTCAAAACATCGTTAATGATCATGGTATACTTATTCGTGTCCAGCAGAGTCCAGAAATTGCTTTAAGTTGCAATACATCATCTCAGAGATATATCTTCATGAAGATCTGAAATTTCAGTTTCTAATTCAAGATTACGATTTCCGAAGATTTCACATATCGCGCTTCCACATTCAGTAATGTCAACTGAAACGGATGGATTACTGATGAACATGATCACTGGTTCAAGTGTTGAAACCTGGTGCATGCCGAAGGAGACAGATTCGTGACATGAGAGAGAACACTTAATTTAGAGACTTTGTCTGGAGATAGGGCAGAGAACTGATACATTGCTGTCTGCAGACTGTCATGGTGTCCGGCATGCTCCACTGATGTCAGTGCTGAATGTGGTGAGAAATTGCAGCTTGGGCGAGCAGGGCAGGAAAATCAACGTGCGTTTGTCGAAGGACATTTCGGAATAAACGTTTATCGCAGGAAATTTAATGCTCGTTACCACTCAATCGAAAATGCTGGTTATTTGTGTAGTTTTCAGTTTTCTGGCGGGTTCTAGCATTTAACGTGCGACCACCTCGGGTTTTATCTGCCCTTAACTCATGTGTAGATTACGGCCTTGTCCTGTTCTTCGATCCATCAAACCTTTGCTGAGATTTTTATGTGCTAAAGTAGTACTAATTCACGTTACCAACTGATAATGTCTTTCTTCCCTGGATTTCTTGTGATCGAACAGATTCTGAAATAATTTGATATTCATGTATGCTAGTACGGAATTTTTTAATAGGCATGGAGTAATGTGAACTATTGTTTCATTTTATACTTTGTTATCTTTTGCGAGGTGCAGTACCTATATCTCATGCCTGCTAGCGCCACCTGTATCGTAGTCATTATACGTTGCGTGACATAATTTTCATTAAATGCGTATGAGTACGTGGGGAGGAATGTGACTTTCAGTCAATCCAGCCGTCGTAGATCATCCGGACATCCACAAGGGTATGTCGAAACCTCAATTGTACTTTCACACTGGCTCATAAAAATACAAAACAGAAGTACAAATGCAAATGAGGAAACTGTATGCTACAAACGTAACGTAGATAACGTTCTTACTTTAAAGGCAGGCAGTGAATACGACAAAAAAATTTGCTTCCCTTTAAAGTAATATGTACTCCAAAATTAATTTCAGCCTTTAGCATGAACAGAATTGTTCTATTAATTACTTGAGTTTTTTAATCGCTGGAAAAGATAATAAGGCTACATTTTGGATTTTCCAGAAATCGTAATGCGTTAATGTCATTATTACTACAAAAGATTCCCTTTATTCTATGACACGTCATCTTTTACATTTTCCATTACCGCAGTATGAAACTGAAAAAGAGCGTAACATCTTAATACAAATTTCAGTAGCTAATGGATAAAGGGAAACTAAGGTCACCATATCTAGAAAAAACTTCACAGACACCATTAAGAACCGAAAATCTAAAACTAGGTTTTTAGCTACGACCTCAAACGGCCACGTATAGTACATAACTGAGTACTGTCTCCATAAAACCACTGTCAGGTTAGAATTCCGAGTAACAGACACTAATTAAAAGCGTCTCTGACATCGTACAGTTGCTAAGTAGGATATCAGTGTGCGTTCTAATCAAGGTAACGATCTTAAGTTCAGTGATAAGATAAGACTTACGATAATCTGCAGCCACAGCCCCCTGCCCCCGATAAACCCTGAGTCTTGGACAATTGCATGTGTTACCTGGTGTGACTTGATACCCATGTGGCGTGCCGCCGCCGCTGCCACCTCTAGCGAAAAAGTGTGACCTAGAATTGGGGGGTTAGTCCTCTACTGTCCTCCCCCACGGGCCACAACAAATTGACAGGCACCCCCCCCCCCCCCCCATCCTCCTATTTTCTCTCTAGCCCCTCGTTTGCGATCTATATCCCATTATGAAAGGATCATGGTCTTTCTTTGTACATAATAAGAGTACAATTTAGTATTGGAGGGCAGCGTGGAGGTTAAAAATCGTAGAGGGAGACCAAGAGATGATTTCACTAAGCAGATTCAGAAGGATGCAGGCTGCAGTACGTACTGGGAGATGAAGCAGCTTGCACAGGATAGAGTAGCATGGAGAGCTGCATCAAACCAGTCTCAGGACTGAAGACCACAACAACAACAATAATAAGAGGTGTACAAATACCTGGTTTATTAACAATATTTTTAAGAATACACTATTTATTTTCTACCTTACTAGAAAACTTATGTACAATGAGCGATTTAAAAGTTTCAGTTCAAAGATCTTACAGGGTAGAATCGGTATTTCAGTAAGGCAAAATCGCCTTTAGCACTGAGGCAATCTTCCCAACGACCCACTAGGTTGAAGATACCCATTTGGTAACACGCTGTGTGCTGCTGCATGAAGAAACCCAAACCTGCCTGCTGCACATCCTCATCCAACAGCAATCCCTTCAATGCCTTTTTAAGGGATTGAGGTCATGATTATGACTTGGGAAAAGATCGGGACTATAGAGTGGTTGCTAGAACATCTCAAAGCCACATAGGCGCAACTTCTGCACTATGACATTTGTGACATGGTGACGAATCGCTATTTGTCCTTTGGTAGCCATGAAAACAATAACAGCCCGATTGACGTGTTTTGACGCCTTTCGCCGAGCGGTTCTAGGCGCTACAGTCTGGAACCGCGCGACCGCTACTGTCGCAGGTTCGAATCCTGCCTCGGGATGGATGTGTGTGATGTCCTTAGGTTGGTTAGGTTTAAGTAGTTCTAAGTTCTAGGGGACTGATGACCTCAGAAGTTAAGTCACATGGTGCTCAGAGCCATGTTTTTGACGCCTTTCGTAGCAATGTCATTGTGGTTTACGCTTCTGCATTTACCGTGTGCATGTCAGTAGGACAAAAGTGCCACACTAATCCTCTTCTTATACGTCTGTGCTTATATACTCACATTGGAGTCTCACTAAATTGTATATACGCTACTGTAACACCTAAAATTGGAAGCTTTATGATTTCCCTTACAAACAGATGGAAATAATGGTACATCTTATCCACAGAGAGAGTTACTTCTAGTGAAGATGTTTCTTAGTCAATAATTCTTTTTAGGATTTTTTTTCCATATGCACTGTTTCATTCTTTTATGCAACACATGGGGAACGAGACTAACATGTACAACTAGCAGCAGTTGAAACCCCCCAGCCCCCGCCCCCCCTCCCCCATTCCCACGTACAAGCAGTCACAGAGATTTGTATGTATTGTAGCATATGATTCTATACACACGCGCGCACAATGTGGATTAAACCAGGTGAAACCACCCCCCCCCCCCCCCCCCCACTCCCACACACAAGCAGTCACAGAGATTTGTATGTATTGTAGCATATGATTCTATACACTTGCGCGCACAATGTGGATTAAACCAACTGAGACACACATACACATACACACACCTACGACAATCATTCCATACTACTATTGGATGCACACATCCCCTGCAAATACATTCATTCCCTCACTATCACCCATTTGAACTGTGTGGAAATAGGAGGATGCCAAACCCATCCCCACACGTTAACCATTTGTCATCATGGAATGACAGACGAACTCTCATGTGGAATTAAGTATGCATTAGATGGTCTGAGATCAAACAGTACTTGGCACACCATGTGCATAGGCTGAGATGGGGCACAGCCAACAACGTTGAGCATACACTATCTATAATTTTCGATCGTGAGAACCATGGAGACCACATGATGCACAACGTTAGCCTAACATTAAGTATCACCTGCATGGCATGTGTACATTTTCGTTCTGGGCCCCACAAAATCACTACAGTATGTGACTCATTCTCCTCGTCTTTTATCAGGCCAAAAATAATATTGTTTTGAGATGTGACGCATTAATGATTATCAGCCGCACACACAGACATGTCAGATGCATCGCATTTATACAGTATTACTTCATATGGATTGCAGCCTTTCACCTAGCAGATGAAACTCTTTGGACACATAGAAAGTAACTTTGTATCAGAGACGTAAGGTTTCAGAAACTCATAGGGGAAATGGTATACATGGAGTTTGGAAATGTTGTGCTGTACAAAAACTCACTCATAGTGGAGTCTTCGGTTTGGTTTGTAGGAGATTGAGCAGAACTGTAGCATGTAAAATATTAGTTCACTTTGTTAAAATATAGATATGAACATTTCCCCAGTAATGTCAGAGCATTTACACCTCTCTCTGAATATTAATGTATCAATTGACACAGACAAATTTGAAGAGTCTTCAGTTGGAGAATAACTCACATAATGTTCGCATAAATTCTGATTATGTACGCTACCTAAGAAGAAGCTGTCGTCTTGATCGTTGTGTGTGAACTGTGAACAGCGTTCCTCTGCTCAGCTATAAGTAGACCATTGATTGCTGTGGCTTACGGAAGCACTAGGAAGCGTGAAATCACCGGCGTCAATCATTTGGTGGTGCGACATGCTGCGAATATGCTCGTCTATGGTTTCATTGTGAGTTAGCAACCTTGCTTTCGCACCCAGTTCTTTGGTCAACACTACTTTTCTCGCCTTCAGGCCTCCGCACTGTCATCGTGTAACAGAGGGAGGGGCTAAGACTAAATGTGAATGCAGATGAGGAGACAGGGAGTATACCTGTAGCAGATGGCTGCTCCCTGCCTGCACACTAGTATTCACCTCCCGAGAGATCAGGAACCCTGGCCAAGAAACCAATTACTGGATGCTCGACCACATCCAGAGATGTGACTGGGGTAGCGCGATGACTTTCCATGGGTTGCTCATCCATGGACATCCGTTCTGACTGTGGGTGGGCAACAACCTAGGTGACGTCAGTAGTGATGGTGATGGCGTTGGGGTGTCGACTTCAAAGGACACCACAGTGGATGCTGCAAGCTGCGACTTGCAGAAAGAGTAAGTGATAGCTGATGTGGACCCCAGCGATGTGCTGAGTCTGTGGACAAACATTCTGCAACCGAATCACTGACACACTCGGAAGTGCACCAGAATTGGGTTTTATGGTGCTGATACAGGCCTGCAGTGCCTTGAATGATGTAAGAAGTATGTTCAATGGTTCTGCTAATGACTCCACACTGATAACGTTTTGCTTTACAAAAAACCTGTAGAAAACTTTGTGTTGTGGACCTGGTGGAATGAACTGTCTCTGTAGTGACCACAAAAGATGCAACTGGTTATGATGTCTGCAACCGTGTAACAAAGTCCTGTCATATGGTAAGGAGCTGTGGAAGCACAGAATAATCTTTACAGGTTGCTCTCATGTGTGAGAGGAATGGAGTTTATCCATGTGATTTTTTTGCATGTTGGAACGATCCGCTCAGCTTCACCTTTAGACTCCGGGTGAAAAGGTGCAGTGGTCATATGGTGTATGCCACTGACGGGACACAACTCTGTTCAGCCGAAGTGAATTGTGTTCTATTAACACAATCACCTCAAGAACACATTCAATACAAAAAAATAGAAGACAAAGCCGATACCGTACATGCAGTAATGGTGTGTGTCATAGGCACACTAAAAGGAAACTTAATGAAAGCATCTACAACTAACAACCATAGCACGTTTTAGAAGAGACCCACAAAAGCAATATGTAAGTGTTGCCATGATACAGACACAAGTGGTCATTCAATAAAGCATTGCGGCGAAGTTGCCTGATACTCCTCACAAATTTTCCAATGAAAGGTCTTTTGCTCAAGCTGAGCATCCATGCCCTTCCAAGCTCAATGATGTCTGGTAAGTTGCTTCATGCGAACTACGTCCCATTGATATTGGTGTAATAAAGACAAAAATTGGTTCTAATGGCTCTAAGCACTATGGGACTTATCATCGGTGGTCATCAGTGCCCTAGACTTAGATCTACTTAAACCTAACTAACCTAAGGACATCACACACATCCATGCCCGAGGCAGGATTCGAACCTGCGACCGTAGCAGCAGCGCGGTTCCGGACTGAAGCACCTAGAACCGCTCGGCAAGAACGGCCAGCTGAATAATAAAGACGAAATGTCCCGCTGTACAGAAGGAGGAATCGCAGTACACGCGTTGTCATTTTCTGCATGTAACAGCGGAATTCCTGAAAACAGAGACATGCAACTGGGAGAATCTATTTCATACTGCATGGCAACCCATGGTGCACACATTGCAAAGCAAACTGAAGAGCTGCAGCAACACTATGAAAATCGAGTGGAAAATTTTGAAGACATTCAAAATCCTGAGAATCTATTTCAAAACGTGATTCCTCAGATGAATCAAATACTGTGTCGGTATTAAACCGATAACCGAGACAATAAGTCAGTGTTTGAATATTGGACTTTGGGCCTCTACAACATCTCATACTGATAACCAGATAATTTCAGAGCCTAACGTTGCATGGTTTACGCAGTCTGAAGTTTGACAGGCATGGCACGACTCAATAAGGGCATCAAAAACTGATGATCTTGCAGAAAATCCAACATCCAGTATTACAAATATTGCACAATAGACGACGGCGGTAGATAATGGCGAACGCCTCTTCTTAGGCTAACTTCGATTAACAAATGGTCTATGAGAAGGAAAAATTCCATGGTACAGCACTGCCCTAATCCTGTAAGAGACTGCACCCACAACTAATATGATTTGTTTCGCTGGGCCAAAATGAAGCAAACATTGATGACTTAACTATTCGTCATATAATTGCTGGAATGTGTTCTTTGGACCACACAAAAAGAACATATTTCTGGCGCAGCTAGCTCAGCGGTGCAGCGATTTGCGCAGCACGGTGAATAAATATGATGTAATATGAGAGATCCCCACGACTGATAGGAGCTACTTAATGTTAAGGATGCTGACAGGTCTCTAATTGCATCCAATTGTGATGTAGAAGGATGAATACTCTGTGCATTAATTACGTGACCTAAGTAGTTCAGTTCTTCCTTGAAGAATAAGCACTTTTCTTTGTTGCATTTTAAGCCAGCCACAGAAAGAACTTGCAACAAAGCAAAGTAGGACTACTTTGCTTAATGCTCGACAACCCCACGACCCGCCGCTACAATATTGTCACGTGGAAGAAGGTGTAATTACATGAATGACGAACACTAACTTCACTTTAACGAAGGTTTATTCAGCACATGCACATACAAGAACGCGGATTGAACTGCCTCCGGCCAGAACACATGTAGTATATATATATATATATATATATATATATATATATATATATATATATTTACAGAACATTCCAGTACATTGATTCTTGACATGTGGATACTTCTAGAATGTACACGAAGCGAGTACAAGAATTAAAATTTTACAGTTCAGTTGAGTTTTGAACTCAGGACCCTCCATGCAACAGTCCAGTATCATAACTACTATACCACAGTGACATTGCTACTCAACTTCATCTGCGTCAATATCATCCAAACAGTTTATGCAAGAATGAACGTTTGCTATATACTCCGGTAACCGTTGAAAAATTGCAGAAGCTAAAACACTTCCTAACGGTAGTCTTCGAAATTAGAAAGAACTTAGGTGAGTGTTTATCACAAAGTATTACTTCGACTGCTATTGCAGTAGTAACTGTAAATATGCCTCACGCAAATCAGTCTTTGAAAAGAATCTGACCTGTCCCAAACTGTCCATCGGTTCCTCCGGATGTGGAAGAGCACAAGAGTCCACACAGTCTGTGGATTTACTGTTGCATTAGAATCAGTACACAGACAAATTTACAACGCTCTTCAGTTGAAGAATAACTGTCGTAATGTTCACATAAATTTGGCCTACGACATGTAAGATGATGCTGTCATCTTGATTGTTGACTGTTAATTGGGAAAAGCATTCCTCTGCTCAGTCGTAAGTGGACAAACTGTGGTGGCGTAGCGAAGCGCTGGGGAATGTGGCTATGCCAGCGCTTTCTTATTCGACGGTCCACCATACAGCGACTCTACTCTTCTGGGTTTCACTGCAAGGTGCCAAGCTTGCTATGGTACCCTGTCCTTCGGATGATACCACAAGAAAAATCCAGTATACAAATACCAATGTACAGGTTTTATAAACCCCATCTCCAGAGCAAAGGATCCTTGACTAAGCAGAAATTATCGACACTCCCATCGCTGTTCAGATTTAGAGTTTTGCTCCATAGTATCAGGGTGGACGTCGCAATGTTTTCTTGGTGTAATGAACGCCCAACCTGGACTGTCAGAGGAAAAAGACAAAAACCATTACAATTTGGTTGGCTTTGGAAAAAGATTTAGAGTAACATATCAGTTAAGTTGAATAAAACACACATTTGTGAAAGCCTGTTTTCACGGTAACATTTGTAATGAGTAATATTTGATTCCAATCACGATAAGGTTCCAAGAGACCGCGAATATTTTACAACTGTCTGATTTAGTCTTCCAGTGGAGCTCCCTTAGGTGGAACATTCATTGTTTCCAACGTGTTTCCAATGTATGATAGCAGTAGGGTACTGCAGCTCCAAGGACACTTTTGATATCAAATTGATATGCAAACTAACTAATTTGATCAACTAATTACCCCCACAAACACCACACCCCCCAATCGGATGCCATCATCCGTTTTCCCCCGCCGGCACGTGGGCCCCACCCTTTCCCCCTCCCCACCCCTCTCCCTGACCTACCTGTTTTATTGACCAGATTTTAGAATTTTGGTAGGAATTCCGAACTTTAGCCGGAATTTCGAATTTTGGTGGAAATTTCTTTGTATTAGGGCAGTGCTGTCGTCCGACCCCACCCGCCACCCGGGAATTGACGGGAAGTTAAAAATGGTGGTGCCCTTTGTGTGACACGAACCTTGGTCCTTCTGGACAGAAGGCCCAAACCTCACTCCGAAACACATGGAAACTGCCCACATGCATGAGACGAAGGTTATGTTGCATTAATTTATTTTGGTTGGGAAACCGAAGTAATGATTGGTAATAATTACGTAATTAATCATAAAGTTCTGATCTAATTACACAACGATATGCATAGCGCTACACAACGAACGCCTGAACTCTCTATACAGCTTAAAAATTGATGGTGCCATACAACTGGTGTTATCCTGCTGGAAAAAAATTCACAATACCACTCAAGGCTAATGGTTGACGTACTCAAACTCTACCCTTCACCTAGAAGGTGGTGGCAAAAAGGCTGGTGGGAATTGTGGTCAACTGACGAAATGCTGGTCTTGGACAGAGAGGAGTTCAATATTTGTATTATCTGTAAGCATACAGCTGAGGACGGTACCTATCGCTGTCTGAAGTTAGAGGTTGCTACAGCCGCCTCTCCCTGCATTTCTCGAGAATTACCCTGCAGCTCCGGAAATCGAAGACAATACACACTACTACAACTGGTAGAAAATGTTCTATTACACATCGAAATTGTCGTGAAAAAAAACCAGCAGTCATAATCAATGGGTCTTAATGGAACATATATACTGGGGACTAGTGATAATCGTCATCCCAAAAGATTGCAATAGGAGCGAGGGGAGGCAGTGAAACGTGCGTTCTCCTCCATGTGCGATCAGGAACTAGCGAAATTAAAGTTACTCTTAGTACCCCCTCATTCCTCCCTCCCTTCACCTGCAGTGGCTCTTTCAAACAGCCAATGGCTACCATGCAATTCCCTCTTCTTTGTGGGATACCGGCCTTCTGGGGACCGTAGTTCGCACTGAGACCACACTGGGACCACAGCAGTTGACGGTTCAGGCAGTGGCACTTCGCCAACACAGAAGCGTCTAACGCTCACCTACACTATGCAAGATAAATGAAACTAAATTGTAGCTATGCCTTAGTCAGATAATATTGGCCTATGACGACCACATGCGCAAAGTGGCTGCACCGCCACACCGGTCCCAGCAGGCGCCCACCGTTCTGATTGTGAGAAAATTTCATTTTAAGAATTTTATTTAGCATCAAAACAACTATCACCGAGCATCTAACACAACCGTGACGATAAGAAATGTCCTCTTTCGACGAAAATAGGAGTAATCTATATTCCTTTAGTTTTATGAGCATCTCTCTCTCCTCCACACCACCTCCCCCCCCCCCCCCCCCCCCTCACCGTCACCTATTATTTTGCAGTCTCTGACCTTTTTTTTGCTCCATAAGTCGCCTCTAGTGATCTATGTGTAAACTTTCTGTCATCCAGCAGACAATCATTCGAAATAACAGCAGATTCTGGCGTTTTAGTTTCGTAAGCATTTTGATCATCACAGAATAGAATGTTTCAAGCAATCTATTCACATGTCGGAGAAAACACTATCATTCCTAGGTACCACAACGAGCTGTAATTCAAGTGGTGTCTACTTTATGATTAGAGGTTGCGATGTATGAAATAGTACACCGCAAACACCTATTTTTAAACACGCCTCGTAACGATAATAATAAAAGCAGTCACGATTCCATGAAAATATATACAGTCGATTTCTATCAATTTTATAAGCAAAATTGGTATAGTTTGAGAGAATTCTGCATGTTCAAATGACAGACTGTCATGCATGACGGCATTACATTCACTTCAGATGCACGAAATACCGATACAGCTCAGCGTATATACAGTCAGTTAGTATGCTGAAGTGCACTCTTCATCGTTATTTTGTAACATCCAGAGTAGATAAAAAACTATTACCTATCTGCATCCTAACTTTAACCATCGTACTACTACTTGCAGTAGAACATCCTATAAGATATTTACCACTTCTCTCTCTTTCGATACATCGAAAAACAAAGACTATCTGCATGTTGACATCAAGTGTATTACATCTACACCTACTGGAGTAGGTGGCCAGTGGTCGAAGTCGCTTGGACATACCCGTTTAAAATTTTGTCAGCTGTAGTGGGGAATGACCATATCCAATAGACTATCAATCACAAGAGAAGAGTCCTGTGTTGTTAATTCATAGGCAGTGCAATACATTGTTTTTGAGCTGTAAAACATCCAAGAACATGACTAAAGCTTTTTACATCAAGATACACTTTGTTTTTCCACCATGACATCAACGTCTGTGTCAGATGCTAAACTGACATTAGCACGTTTCGATCCACTGGCTCTCACAGAAAGCTGAACATCGCTTGGTGAAAACTATGTACGTTCCACAACAAACAGGATGGTATAAATAAAACACAGAGGCAATGTTTCTCATTAACAGAAATGTGTAAGACATCACAACATATGGAAACTCGGTGAGTTTGCGGCACTGTAGAGCGTTTACAAACAGATATCCAAAGGTGACGACCTATATAGTTCATCTCATCTTCCACAGTGACAGGGTAGCAGACGTCTTGGTGTTCCCTACTGAAGAGCATTATTTCCTCATTTTGCAGTCATGTTCATGATTACTGTTTTGGTAGTGACCATCCTCGGAAGGTTCTGTCCACATCATGTGTGAGGTAGTAGAAATAAATATAGGTACTATTATATTATTGGTGCAAAAAATATGGAGGGCATCTCAGCAGATGGAAATGGGATGAGTCTGCAGCATTGAGGAATGCATCCAAGCAACTGTCTGAAAGTGATCAATCTGCCGAGGGTCTCTCGATCTCAGCCAAGTGGTGTCAGTCAATCACTATAAAGTAATGAACAACATACCAGTGGTTGGATGGGATGGAACACATTATTAGTGTGTAGTAGACATGAGAGTGTTGAGGTGATATAGCAGATGGTTATGAAGAAACAAATACTTATACATGACGGAGCTCCAGAGGCATCGACCTTGAAATGTTTCACGTAAATCAACTGTGCTATCAATTCTGAAATATTATTCCATTGTCTGGAGTCAGTACCAGGAAGGCACCAGCATGAGAGAAATGATCATAGAGCATACTCACTCCTATGGCTACACGGTTCGGCATCTAAAAATGCTATATCATCAAAGCGAGATGGTTTCTGAAGTACTAGTAGTGCAGAATGCAGCGCTCTTAATACCCTAATGCAGGTATGTTTGTCCAACATCAGAAGTACATCCACCCTACCTCAATCACTACGGTGACAAACTTTATAATGATAAAACTACTTCCTTCTATACTACTCTGTTGTTTTACGGAGGCATTGGCCGCTTGTTCTGCTTGTATACAAACTACAGTGAAGTCAGGAGACTGCTGTTCTGTATCTTAGGAAACTGATGGATTTTATATGTCTTTTTAAGTCAGAAACCTAGGAATGTACATACCTTCAATCACACTTGCCACGACTGGTGTGATTATTATCAACAGTAGTAGCATGCGTGGAAGTGAGGTGGATTGGGGTACCTAGGCACATAGATCGGGAAAAGCTTAAAAATTGTGCTCTGCCTGCATTCAGATCTATCCTTCCACCTCCCCCTGTAAACTACGTGGGGTTACGTCACACATACTTCAACAAAGACGATATAAGTGTTACACAGAGCACTATATAAAAGCAGGTGAAACATATGTATCCCAATCCAGGACTGCGTTCTCACACATGCAGTCGAATGTAGGTACTACCGAACTGCAATTGGCTCTTACAAGCAATCTTATTCCTTAAGTATTATTATTTATCAGGATTAAGCTGTTACTTAGAATGTTCTGTAGGACAGTGGACCGATGCACATGTATCACATTTAACAGTGTGATGAGGGTCTACTCGAGAGATTTGGTGTTAAGACGAAAATGCTACATTTCCCCAGACTTGAATAAAACTACTTAACATCAGACTGCGACCTCTTTGTGCAAGACGAATGCTACCAGGGTCGGGTTGGAGCTACTGTAAATAGCAAAAAAATGGTTCAAATGGCTCTAAGCACTGTGGGACTTAACATCTACGGTCATCAGTCCACTAGAACTCACAACTACTTAAACTTAACTAACCTAAGTACAGCACACAACACCCAGTCATCACGAGGCAGAGAAAATCGCTGACCCCACCGGGAATCGAACCCGGGAACCCGGGCGCGGGAAGCGAGAACGCTACCGCACGACCACGAGCTGCGGACTGTTAATAGCAAGAAGACTGTTACATCCCTTTGGCTAGTGATCGTGTTGCTTTCCCCCTCATAAGAAGTTGCTGCTCCTTTGTGTGCAATTAATGCAGCAAGGCATGGGTGGTAACACAATGTATCAACTATCGAAAATATTCATGTCCATTTTTCCTCGCTCTCTTTTCTAGTGAGGCATAGCTGTATCTATCAAAATCGCTGCTTCTTCTACCAAAAATAAGCATGACTGGCGCGGGAAGTGTGACAGAAGATATCTGCATTTCTGACTAAAAAAGACACATAAATTCCATTAATTTTCTAAGATTCAGAAGAGCAGTCTCCCGACTTCGTTCTAATTGGTTTACAAGCACGAAAAGCAGCGGATGAACACCAGGACACCAGAGCAGTGCAGAAGGAAGTAGTTTTATAATTTTAAAGTTCGCAACTGTAGTGAATGGGGGAAGAAACTTCCAGGGTGGGTGTATATCGGATGTAGGACAAATATACCCTGCATTACAGTATTAAAAGAGTTGCATTTTGCATGACTAATACTTAAGAAATCATATGGCTTTAACAATATAGCATTTTTAAATGCAGAACCGTGTAACCATAGGAGTGTGTGTTAATGCTCTACGATCTTTGTCTCGTGGCAGTGCCTTTCTGGTTCTGACTCCAGACAGTGGAATAATGTTTCGGAATTGACAGCATAGCTGATTTCCGCAAAACATTTGAAAACCGATGCCTCTGGAACTCTATCATCTATAAACCACATGCTTCTTCTTAACCATCTGTCATATCACCACAACATTTTCATGTCTACTATACACTAACAAGGGGTGCTACCCAGTTCGACATGCACAGATCTTGTGTGCTTGGATGGATGCTGTGGTTAAAAGTGGTGCAGAACTGTCTTCACTTAACAGCAGCGCTCTTGTACACTTGAATGGGTGCCATGGGTAAGTTTGGTGTGGAACAATTTCCACTGAACAGCAGTTACAGACACAGCTCACTCTGTTCCTTCATGATACGGTGGAATGTAGTGGGTATAGGATCCTCATACATCTGATCAGTTGCGGATTAAATTGACGATTGTGTTGCAGGGAGGATTAGTCAAGAAAAATGGATGAGGATCTGTCAGTCTCTGACTTTGTCCTACGAATGCGAGAATACTTTGTGATGCCCGTCCACGTAAGGAAAAGTGGCCAGTCGTAACCGCAAATAGCACTATGATCGAATGCTGGAAGTATGTAGATACCCTAACTGCATCGGTATAGGACACTGTCTGGTATAAGTACTAATGGTACTTGAAAAGTAGCGGAGGGGTTATTTAGTGACGATACAGAAATTGGGAAGCATTCTGCTGTGTCTTTGCCTGGTGTTGACATTATGAAACAATTGGAAAAACTGCTAAAATTCATCACACTATCAACTGAATCACGTGTTATATGACATCATCAAATATCGACAATGTCTTTCCCATCCCATCCATCCACTGGTATGCTGTTGATACCTTGTAATGACAGACTGCCACCACTTGATTGAGATAAAGAGATCCTTGGCAAAACACTGGATTTCTACTACATATCTCTGCGTGGGGCGTTCATCAGTGCTGCAGACTCGTCCTATTTCCATATGCTGCGATGCCCTCCTGATTCTTTTTTGCACCAATAAGATGATAGCACGTATTTTTATTTCTACTACCTCTTGCATGTAGTGAACAGAACCTTCTGGGATGGGCACCACCGGAACAGTGGTCATCTACTACTCTGTCTTAATGGAAGATGAGGCATGACTGCAAAATGAGGAAACAATGCTCTTCAGTAGGGAACACCAAGACATATGCTACCCTGTCACAGTGGAAGACGAGATGAACTGCCGGCCGGTGTGGCCGTGCGGTTCTAGGCGCTTCAGTCTGGAACCGCGTGACTGCTCCGGTCGCAGGTTCGAATCCTGCCTCCGGCATGGATGTGTGTGGTCCTTCGGTTAGTTAGGTTTAAGTAGTTCCAAGTTCTAGGGGAATGATGACCACAGATGTTAATTCCCATAGTGCTCAGATCCATTTGAACCATTTTTTAAGATGAACTGCATAGGTCATCACCCTCGGATAGCTATTTGGAAATGCTGTACAATGCCACAAACTCATCCAGTTTCCAAATGTTGTGATGTGTTCCACATCTTTGTTAACGAGAAACATCGTCTCTATACTTTATTTTTACCATCATGTTCATTGTGTGTGGTATGTAGTTCCACTAAGTGATTTTCAGCTTTCTGTGAGAGGCAATGGACTGAAATGTGTTGAAACGTCCCCTTTTAATAATTTTACACGACTGTGCTTAACCTGACACACAATATTTATAGCGCAACGCAATCTGACTTTCAAAATTCCCTACAAAAGAATGGCCCTGACTAACATTAAACTATACCTTTCACAAATCACTTACCTCACAAAAATCTTCGCTGCTCAAGCTACTGCAATACAGCGAGCGCCACTACTGCCAGCTAAATAAAAGATTCAAACTATGGAAGGCACTAACTACTGATAGGGATAGTTAGCAAATGAAAGATATTAATAGAGAACAAAGAATGTATTTACCTTGATATCATCATATATATATCAGTTCATGACAAATTACAAAACTCCGCCATCTCTCTCCCCACATCCACCACTGCTGGCGGCTCACCTCCAACTGCCCAACGCTATGCACTGTTCACTACAATGGCGAGTATTACAACAATGCAAAGCAGCCACAGACTGCACACCGCACAGCCAGTGATTTTCTATACAGAGGTGGCGTTACCAATAAAAAAACCTAAACAGCCTACTTACATAGCCCCCATGCTCCCCACAAAAAATTTTACAAATTGGTTTGGGCAGTGCCCAATACAGATTTGAAAAAAATTTTCATAATTACAATAACAAAGAAATCAAATGCACGCACTTATTGATACAATGTTGGTCAAAAGCTAAAATTTTCTCACAGTCCATAAAGACAGTCATAATCGTTCATCACAGTAAAATATCAGTCTTTTTCTCAAAGTCTGAGCAGTAAAAGAAAATGCACACGGAAGTAGTGGATTTCCATGCAGTATTGAAGAAGTATTGTTGTCCTTCCAACGAAAAGAAAGTGCTGACTCTACATGCAGACAGGTAATGGGCCACAACAGAGTAAACCCACAGCGGAGTCAGTCGAAATTTTGAAGAGTATTGGTGGGTAGGTCATCACAGAGCAGACCCACTGCAGTCCTTGTAGAGATTACGGTATTGGTGGGCCACCAGAGGCGCAGACCCACTGCAGTCCTTGTAGAAATAATGGTACTGGTGAGTCAGCAAAGACGCAGACCCACTGTAGTCCTTGTAGAGATTACGGTACTGGTGGGCCACCAGAGGTGCAGACCCACTGCAGTCCTTGTAGAGATGGCCAGCAGCCATCTGTTGTGACTGTGCAGGTGCACAATCACCATTGAAGAGTCTTGCGGATAATATAGCAAGTCCATAACCACCACTTGTGCACCCACAAAGTTTTTGGAATTGTCCTTAGAACCAGCAATGCTGTTATCCAGTCCCTTGCGGAATTATTAACACACGTGCAAACACTATCAGTCCCTACTTCTCACATATTGTCCATATACTATGACCAACAAAAACGTGTGCAGTGAAATGTAACTTACAAGTTGCTTAATTTGATGAACTGGTGTCAATTACAATTTTATAACTTAAGAACACAATAACAAAGGTACAAAACACATCAGTAAAGAACATAACAGTACAGATAACATTTGTGGTAATAGGGGCTTTACAAAAGAATAGAAATAGACATATACGTCAGTGTTACAGGAATTATGACACGAGTACATACATAAAAGATCAGAATAACTTTCTAAACATCAACTTCACACATGAGCATTAAAATAAAACAAAATAAATAATGTCTAAGCATATTTACAAGGTAAATAACATATTATTAATGCCAATTATATTTGAGGATGACAGTATTCCTCATCATAGTGAATGTAGCTTAGTATTAGAAGAAGAAAAAATTCTATGAAACTACACAGAGACAGGAACAAAACAAATACACAAGGGTACACAAACACATAGTGGGATAACACAAAAGGAAAGGACAGGGTTTGTTTTACTGCAGTATTTTGCATGGAGATCTCCCTTCGTTCATCATTATTCCCAAAAGTCCTATCTAAGCCTGTTTTCTGTATTCTGTTCACATCCTCTGTCAAAAATAGTTTTTCTCCACTGTACAGTATCCTTTTTTTTTGCCAAACCATTTTCTGATAGCTTCTCAATGCATTTCTTATAAATTCATCATAGTTAGTTTCTGTATTCTGTTCACATCCTCTGTCAAAAATAGTTTTTCTCCACTGTACGGTATCCTTTTTTTTTTTTGCCAAACCATTTTCTGATAGCTTCTCAATGCATTTCTTATAAATTCATCATAGTTACTTTCTTATATAGTCTACCCCCTCTTAAGCTAACTTAAATCTACTGAGCTCAGATATATATACCAAGGGACGAGGCAATGCAGCATCACATAAAACAATTAATATAAACAGCAATGAAAAAAAATGCAAATTTGCGAAGCAAGCAGCATTAAGAAATTAGCAAAGCAATTGTAATATTACAACTAATCTAAGGTAATGTGCAGCAAACAATAAAAATAAATCATTAGTAAAACTGGCTTAACAGAATAATACAAAGTCAAATTCAATAACACTATGCCTGGCAAACAGCAGCAACTTATACCTAAACATGACATAGCTCAAGCAGAAAAAATATTACACTAAAAATGGCCATGTCTAATACCTATGTCACATCTTAACACTAGAGTGATGCATCACAAAAAACTTACTCTACGAAAAAAATTACCAAGCAGTTGAAAAGAAAATTATGTATGCAGTTCCTGTTATTAGTCCCTTCTTATTGTTCTTTCCATTCCAAGAGCTCCTTTTTCGAAGAATGTGGGTCATAAAATAATTATTTAATAGATCTGTTGACAGAAAGTGTTCACATTAGCAAATGAATTTTTTTTTATAAAACCCATGCTGCAACACAGCTGGAAACTAGATATCAAATGAAATAAGCAACTATGAAAGGCAAAGCATAAAAATATCATTCAATAGTCATGTGACATTTCATAAGTTAGTAGAAATTCTCACAACTCTCGTAGAAAGACGCTTGTCGTAATCAGGTGTGCAGATGTAAAAATATTTCTCGTCATTTCATTAGGCATTTCAGTAAATATCATAAATTACAAGCTCCACAGTATGCTTTCAACAAGGAAATGTCAATAGCGAGGATAATGGCCTCCCCCTTTTTTTTTTCTACCTGTGCTTCGGGAAAGGCACACCCTAATGGCTTGTTCTCCAGGTGTCTGACACAGCTGTGTGCCCACGACGCACATGCAGGTGGTCACTTAACTTTCTTACGGAAATATTTACGACAGCAGTTTCCGCTACAGTGACAGTCTCATATAAAAATTTCAGAGGTCGAGAATTTACGTTGCAAATGTGTAGAAACAAAATCCTATGAATATAACAGTGTCCAAGAAATTTTCGCCGTCATTGTGATACATTCACGCATTTACACACATTTCATAACTCTTAAAGTACGATTCTTGGTTTCCAACATCCTTTTTCACAAGTCAAGAGTCCCTAACTTCTATCCATTATTCATATACATATAAACACGTAATCACATTCCTTATATAGCACCAGCTTATTGATCATAAACATACCTCAACAGCATAATACACATCGTCGTCGTAAAAATAACATCATAACATCTCAGTCAATTCTCAAAATCGTCGTAGCTTCCTCCAATAATTTCAAAACCTAAAAAAATTCTCTGCTCATTTCAATAGTGTCATCTACCTCAAATGTACTTTAAATATTATGATCCCATACCAAATATATCATTCAAAGTTCTCATAATATCACAATGGGTCCGCAAAAATATGAACAGTTCACAAAGTACAGACAAAATACAATTTCATAAGTGTGAAGTTACCCAACTGTGTAATTGCGTAAACATGTGTCACTGATGTAGTAAAAAAAATGTTTATCTCTGTCAAATAATCAGATAGCTGTGTAATTATGTGTTAGAGAAATATGGTACCGATGTGTAAAGTTGTGTAAGCAAATACCATATTAGCTAGGGCTCCTTGTGCATGCCAAACACATGGTACACAAAGTAAGCGTGTACCCCCCTGAGGATTAATGTAATTATACCCTCAGGTGTTACAGATTACAGCAATGGAATGAAATGTATCACGAAATACCTTTGTATCATTGTACTTCAAATATCTTTAAAAATAAATGTTTTAAGTACAAAATTAATCACTCAAATGCGTGTACTGTAGCGCTAAACTGTGCGTCTTGTTGTACGATAATCTCTGTGGAAGTGTCGTAGTTATCGTCCTCCGAAAGCTAAGTTCTGCAGAAGTCAATGTACTTACCTCACGATACACAAAAATGAAATGCTTTGCGTATAGATATCGTAGTTATTACGCTTATTGTTGTGATGAAGAAAGTACTGTGCTGTAACGTATTGTTGTGCTACAGAAAAAGGCTGTCTCATTGTAGCTATACCACAAAAGTTACTACTAAAACATGTTTTTCTTTCCAGAAGAATTCAGAAAACTGTGCAGATATAAAACAGATACACCGCAAAAGCAACATTGTAAATTGTCACTCATTAGTGGCGTCGTGATATAATTGTGTAGCTATCAAAGAAACCAAGTGCTAAGTCATCTTTAATCTCACAGAAAGTACTTCAAATAAAGAATATCTTTTCAAGTAAACCAAAATGTTACATGAAAATCTCATTAGCAGTGCTGGTAAATGTTCTAAGTATGTGAGCCTTATAGTCGTTACGTAATCGAGCAACTAACAAGCAAGAATGTACACACACAATAACACTGTGTCGTCTGTTCACAATAACAATGCATTCGTAATTTCTGTTTAAATAAGATCTCTTGGTTCTTGACTGGATATTTAACTTCAAACATTGTTGCTTGTTAACAGATTCTACGTCTGACAAGCATACTAGTAATGTAAAGTGAAAAATTTTATGGCAAAGACTAAGTTAAAAAGCAGATTATCTTTCTATAAACGGTTTTACATGTGAAATGTGGTGTAAACCTTTACTCTTCCTAGTACGCAGAGTTTCAACTTGAATGCAATTATCATGCGGTATACGTCGGTAAAGAATACTGGAATTTTTCTCAAGGTTAGCGTCTATGTTATTTTTCTCGGAGCCAGCGGGAGCACGCGGCTGCCTGCTGTGCGAGTCATTGTCTGTCTCTTTGTTGGCGCGCACCGTTATTGGGATTAGGAGACCTAGCTTCTACAAATTCACGTTGTCGAAAATGCCCTGCTCTGTTTGAATCCCGCCAGTTCTGATGAAATTCAGGTCTGTCGTTATGATTATCTCGTCTGTCTTCATGTCGGTAGATTTGATAATTTCTTTCTTGTCCGTCACGTTGTGGAGGATTTCTCCCTGAATCATAACTGTGCGCCGAACTGTTGCGTCTGAAGGTATTCTGTCTCCCTTGATAATAATTGTTTTGGTTCCCATATTGTCTGTTTATGTGGTTATCTCTGTCATATTTATTACTACGGAAATGCGATCTATCTCTGTAACTATTATTCTGCCAACGGTTGTCATAAGGGTGATGTCTGTTTTGGTCACGATTTGCGTTGTAAGAATAGCCTTGTCGTGTCCAGTTATTGTTTCTGTCGTCACGGAATTGTGACGTATGTGACCTGTAGTGTTTGTTTTCCTGTTTTCGCATCCGGCGACTGTCTGTGTCAATTTCTAATTCTTGTAGGAGTCCCTGGAAAGCTTCAATGTCGTCTTTGCAACGTCCTGCTAAAATAATATGCCGTAAATGTTCAGGCAATTTGAGTAAGCAAATGCGGATGAGTTCTGAGGGGCTGTATGGGTTTGAAAGATACTGATTCTTGTGCAACATGTCTTCAAAATATTTCACAAGACTGGAAAATTCAGATTGTTCAAAGTGTTTCATCATCATGATGCTATGTTTTACTCGGTCTTGTGTGGCTTGAGACCAATATGCTGAGAGGAAGGCATGATAAAAATCCCCTTCACTGTGACAATCGTGAATGACCGATCGGATTCTTACAGCTGGTTCATTCTCCAAGTAGCCACACATAAATTCTAACCTGTGCTCCAATGACCAGTTGGGGGGAAAACAATGAGAGAATTGATGGAGCCATGCTTGTGGATGAATGTCGTTGGCAGAATTCTTAAACGTTTTGAATTTACGTGTAGTAATGAACAGCTTATAGTCAAAATCATCGTGTCGGCGAGTAGCATATCGGTCATTGTTACGTCGTGTCGGCGGTTCCATCTCAAAATTCGGTGCACATTGCCAATTTCTTTCATAATTTCCGAAATGCGCTGTGTTATTATTTTGTGGCTGTTCCGTATTTCTATGTCCCTCTTCCTGTACTGGAGCGCGAGTGTCCTCTGAAATATGTAATTCTTGTATTACCTGCGTCAACTGATCTTGTACTTCCCGGATTTCTCTTTTGTACTGTGTATTGATTTGATTTTGATTTTGTTTGAATTTTCTAATTTGTTCATACTCTTCTGTGTCAGTGAAGGCTACAGGTCTTGTGTCATTCAGATCATCATCTACCTTTGTAGATAAGTTAGTGACCTGATCCGAAAGTTCAGCTACTTTCTCCGATAGTGAACACATTTCCTCAGTGTGTTTTTCTGAACCAAGTTTCAGAGTGTCCATTTGTGTTGAAATCGAATCTACTGTGTCCTTCAAGTTTTCCTGAGTTTTTGCAAGTTGCGTAACCGAATCGGTAGATGCAACTGAGTCAAATTTAGCTTGCAAGGTCTCATGATTTTCATGAACAGTAGTTTGCAGTTCTTTTATGGCTGCTTCGTGATTCTGTAGTGCATTTTCATGACGCGAAAAAATAGGTTGAAAATACTCACAAATTTGTGTTTTTACGTCACTACAGACTTTTTGACATTTCGATTCAATGTGATGTAACTCAGTAGTTAAATCCTCGCGTGTTTGTTCAAGAGTTTGCTCCAACGAGTCTAACTTTTGAAGATTTTGTCCTATTTGTTTTGATTTTGTTCAAGTGTTGTGTCTAACTTTTTAAGATTTTGTTCCACTGTGTCTAACTTTTGAAGATTTTGTTCCATTATGTCTAACTTTTGAAGCTTTTGTCCCATTTGTTGCATTAATTGTAATAACAGTGCACTGGTGTCTGAAACATGTTCCTCAGTGCTATTCGGCAGTGAAGTTGCACCGGCAACATTCACATTTTGACAAGCAGAAAATGTGTCTTGACTCATTTGAGAAAACGGTGAGGACCCAAAACCTGAGTCTACAATATTTGCGAGATTGTTTCCTGTCATTTCAGATTCCTGAGGCGAGCTGTTGCCGACCGATCGATCGATAATGCTTCCCTGTTCTCTAATTGTTTCACTGTCTACACCATTGTTTGCCGCCCGCTCCATTTCCCTATGCGCAATTACCAAATTACTACTGTGAACATTAGTTAATTCATTACTCTGCGGCGCTAACACACTGCTTTCGTCTTCACTGTCATTTCTCAATTTAGTTTGGAGCCTAGTATTACGTTTTCCACGCCATTATTGTCACAATATTTCACACGACAACACAGAAAAACACAATTTGAAGAGCAAAAATAGGGGAACACATTAACATAGCACTGAAAATAATATCTAGTTAATTGCAGCTGAGAAACACTTGGTGCAAATCTACATGCGTGCCACACCTGTTTTACTGTACAACAATGAAAGACTGCAACTACAAAGGAGATTCTCTCTACAATTACGCGCTAGCAATAAACAAAATCTACACTAATTACACAAACTACAAGAAAAAATCAGAAGATTCCAGTGAGGTATCCTAGGCTAAGGGTCGACATATGAAACGTCCCCTTTTAATAATTTTACACGACTGTGCTTAACCTGACACACAATATTTACAGCGCAACGCAATCTGACTTTCAAAATTCCCTACAAAAGAATGGCCCTGACTAACATTAAACTATACCTTTCACAAATCACTTACCTCACAAAAATCTTCGCTGCTCAAGCTACTGCAATACAGCGAGCGCCACTACTGCCAGCTAAATAAAAGATTCAAACTATGGAAGGCACTAACTACTAATAGGGATAGTTAGCAAATGAAAGATATTAATAGAGAACAAAGAATGTATTTACCTTGATATCATCATATATATATCAGTTCATGACAAATTACAAAACTCCGCCATCTCTCTCCCCACATCCACCACTGCTGGCGGCTCACCTCCATCTGCCCAACGCTATGCGCTGTTCACAGCCAGCTGCCTAACACTACAATGGCGAGTATTACAACAATGCAAAGCAGCCACAGACTGCACACCGCACAGCCAGTGATTTTCTATACAGAGGTGGCGTTGCCAATAAAAAAACCTAAACAGCCTACTTACAGTGTTAATATCGGTTTAGCACCTGACACAGACGTTGAAGTCCTGGTAGAAAAACAAAGTGTATGGCTGTGTAAAAAGCTTTAGTCATACACTGCTTGGATGTTTTTCAGCTCAAAAGCAATGTATTAAACTGATTATGAATGAACATCACAAGACTCCTCTCTTATGATTGATAGCCTTTCAGATATGGTATTCCTCCAGTACAGGCGACAAAACTATACACAGGTTTGTGCAAGTGACTTCAATCACATAGCACTGGATACCAGAGACAAGTATCTCTTCAATACAGAGGAAGTCCTTAATAATGACGTTGAAATACTATACAATTATTTCAAGAAATGGAGACTCAAGCCAAACCCTAACAAAACTGAAGTATCTACATTCCATCTTAATAACAAAATGGCAAATGAAATTATTAACATAAAACTCGGAAACACCAACCTCAAACATAATAAGTTTCCAAAGTACTTAGGTATAACATTGGATCGCACTCTTTCTTACCGAAAACATCTGGAGAGCACCACTGCAAAAATTGGAACACGGAATAACATCATCCAAAAACATAGCGGTACTACTTGGGGAGCTAACGCGAAAACATTACGCACTTCATCTATCGCCTTAGTGTTCTCTGTGGCTGTGTACTGCGCTCCAGTCTGGATTAATAGCTGTCACACCAAACTTATTGACAGGCAATTAAATAACACAATGAGGTTGATTTCTGGAACTGTTAAATCAACGCCCACGTACTGGTTACCGGTGCTATGTAATATCCTGCCCCCGGACCTGCGTAGAAAAGCGGCCCTACTGCACGAATTCAGAAAGATTGAGACAAAACCAGAACTACCAATTAAAGAAGAATTCTCACAACTGCGGCACACTCGATTGAAATCAAGAAAGCCACCCATACGCACAGCTGAGCAGCTTGAAAATAATAACTATGACCACATGAAACAATGGAGACTAGATTGGAACCAAAAGACAAATGACCAACTACAGACCTGGTTTGAGAGCTATAACTGCAACATCTCTGGAATGGAACTAACACCGCAAACATGGTCCGCATTAAATCGAATACGTACTGGACATGGCAGGTGTGCGGATTCACTACACAAATGGGGAAGAGCGATGTCACCAGAATGCGACTGCGGTGCCCCTAGACAGACGATCCAACACATCCATGGTGAATGCTCCTTGCGAGCATATGCAGGGAACTGGTCCGACTTCCTGGAGGCATCCCCATCGGCGCTAGAATGGATCTCAAACCTCGATATAAACTTTTAACTGACCAATATAAACATAAATTATATTTATGATTGTTATAAGATTTTAATGTCTAACACTTGATGTATTAATGTTGCATGTATAGCCACACGCTAAATAAATAACCACAGGCCACCTGCCAATGGAGCGATACATGTATATGTAATATGCTTGATGACCACACGCAGACAGTATTTGTTTTTCAATGCATCGAAAAGCTGAGATGGAGTAAAATCTTACAAGTAGTCATATGACTGGTTAAAGTTGGGATGCAGAAACTTTGTAGTTTTTTTTATCTACTCTGAATGTCACAAAATAACGATGAAGAGTGCCCTCGAAGATACTAAATGACAGTATATACGCTGATTTATATCGGTATTTCATACATCTGCAATGAATGTAACGCCTTCATGCATCACAATTTGTAGTTTAAACACACTGAATGTTCTCAAACTACACCAAATGTTTCAAATGGCTCTGAGCACTATGGGACTTAACTTCTAAGGTCACCAGTCCCCTAGAACTTAGAACTACTTAAACCTAACTAACCTAAGGACATCACACACATCCATGCCCGAGGCAGGATTCGAACCTGCGACCGTAGTGGTCTCGTGGTTACAGACTGTAGCGCCTAGAACCGCTCGGCCAGCCCGGCCAGCAAACAACACCAATTTTTCTCTAAAACTAATAGAAACTGACTGTATCTATTCCCATAAAAACCACATTTTTTCATAACAACTGCGGATTTAAAAATAGGTGTCACCACAATTCCTGTGTTATTTCGTACTTTGTAACCTATAATTATAAAGTAGACACCCATGAATAATAGCGCATTGTGGAACCTAGAAATGATAGTGTTTTTCCCAAAATCTGAGTAAATTGAGAGGGACATGCTGTTCTATGACGATAAAATTGCTCACTTCACTAGAACCCAAGACTCTGCTGCTATGTAGAACGATTGTCTGCTGGATGGTAGAAACTTTATATACAGGTCGCTAGTGGCGAGTTATGGGGCAAAAGAAAAGTCAGACGCTTCAAAATTCAAAATAGCAGAAGGTAGGGATATAGAGTGATGAGAATAATATCATGTAGTCACACATAAAAACTGTAAAGATTTTGATTATAAAACTTATAGAAATCGACTGTATCTATTCTTGTTGAATGATGACAGTTTTTATTATTATCGTCACAATTTCATGTTTAAAAATAGGTGTTACTACAAGTCCAGTGTTATATCATACTTTATAGCCTCTAATTACAAAGTAGACACCACTTGAATTATAGCTCAATGGATAACCTAGAAAAGATAGTGTTTTTTTTCCTAAATGTGAGTATATTGTGCGAAGCATGCTGTTCTATCACTATCAAATTGCTTTTGAGACTAGAAATCAAGAATCTGCTGCTATTGCGAATGACTGTCTCTGGATGACAGAAACTTTACATACAGCCTGCTAGAGGCGAGTTATGCAACAAAATGTAAAGATCAGATGTTGAAAATAAACGGGTGGCAGGGGGAGAAAGAGATGTGAATTGCATCCTGCATTTAAACGTAAAATCTATACCACTTGTCCTCATAAAACTAAAATAACATAGACTGCAGCTATTTCCATGCAAAGAGGACATTTATTATAGTCCCAGTAGTGTTTCCGTTTTTTATTACATGCTCGCTTGTAGGAGGTTCACTGACATTAAACAATATAGTTACAGTTAATTGTTTTCACACTCAGAATGGTGAGCGCTTGCAGGCACGATGTGGGGGTGGGCCCATTGTGTGCATGTGGTTGCCATAGGTGGCTATGATCCAACTGGGGCATGACTACAGTTTAGCGTCATTTACCTCACCTTGTATAGAGTGCGTTATAGGCTTTTGTGTTGGCAAAGCGCCGCTGCCTAGACCTTGCAAACGCTGTCACCTCGTCGTCCACTGGCGGGAAGCCATTACGCCGCAAACAGTAGAATGAAGTGGGTAGCAGTTGGTAGTTTGAAAAAGGCTCCCCGCTGTAGGTGCAGGCGGAGGGAGGGTGAGAGTTGAGGGGTGGTAAGAATGCCTTTAATTTCGCTAGTTCGTGACTGCACATCAAGAAGAACGCATGTTCAACTGCCACCCCTCTCTCCCCTTGTAGTGTTTAGGATGAATATTTTCCCTTGCCCTCGGACATGCACTATGACCAACTGATTACGACTGCTGATTTTTTCAGGACAATTTCGATGAGTAATCAGAACAGTGCAGTATTTTCCATCAGATGTGGTAATGTGTATTTTCTTCGATTTCGTGGGCTGCAGGCAATGCTGCAAACAATGCAGGGGGGAGGCATCTGTAGTGAACTCTAATGTCAAATAGTGATAGATACAGTCCTCAGCTATATGACTGCAAGTAATACACTTATTAAACTCCTCTCTGTGCGACCAGCATCTCGTCAGTTGAACAAAATTTCGGCCAAAAATAAAGATAGTGCCTTCCACCCCAGCCTTTTTCCCACCTACTTGTAGGTGAAGGGTAGAGTACATCAACCATTAGTTTCGAATGGTATTGTGAAATTTTTTCCATACACAGTTGTATGGCACCATAAAATTTTGAGCTCCATTGCTATTTTAGGCGTTCCTTGAGTAACGTTATGCATGTCATTGCGTAATTAGGACCGATCTTTACGATTAATTATGTAATTATTACCAATTTTTACTTGTTTCCTACCAAAATTAAGTAAATTATATTAACATATTCTTCTTCTCCTGCATCTGGGCAGTTGCCATGGTTGAGGGGCTCACTTTGGCTTTCTGTCCAGAAGGACCAGGGTTCGAATCCCTGAAAAGGCCCCGCCGTTTTTAATTTCGTGTCAATTCCGAGGTGGGGTGGGATGTCATCACTGCCCTGTGGAAAAGAAATTCCCATCAAAATTCGGAATTCCATTAAAATTCGAAATTCCTGCCAATAGCGTTGGTTCGTGGGTATAAGAGGTGGGGAAGGGGAGTTGGTGGGGAACAACATGCTGGCTGGGGATAACACATGATGTCATCCGTGCTTGGTGGTGGAATGAGGGGGGGGGGTGGCAGTATATGTGTAATTAATTGATCAATTTAAGTAATTTGTATATCAGTTTGGTATCAAAAGTGTACCTTGGTACCCCAGTACCCTACTACTTATAGTAAAGTTCAGTACCATCGCAAATTATTAAATTACTATAGGTAAACGCATTCAACAAAACCGTCAACCATATCTACACCATTTTGTGTTTTTGTGGCTCATATTTTCGATGTAGAATACATTACAACAAAGCTTATCCAGCAGCATTCCTACTCGTGATAACCTAGAAATGCTACCAGCATGTAACTGATGCCATCTGCTATGTTTTAAAAAGTAGATAAGCACCACAGCTCACAATAAAAAAGTTAATGTTACTTTGAAAGTTCTCCTTAAATAAATAATATTAGTGAAAGTTCTCTTTAAATAATAAAAAAAACTGACGTTCTGTTTCTGATTGCAAGCTCTGAGCTGTAATAATAAATGAACTGTTGTAGTGAAAGTTGTACTGTTGTAATGTGGAAGCAAAGCTTCACTGTAATAATACTTAATTCCCATAATCAAAAGGGAAGTCTTCGATACTGTAAAAGTTAGCCAATGATTACAAGAATTTTGAACGGTATAAACAGCCTGAATAATAAAGTTGGACATGAAACCTACAATAATTAGTTTTGCAAAAGTGATCTCAAAAACTGTCTCCGAATGACAAAAAATTGATCCCTACCTCTGTTCTGCGCAAATCTGGATAACACATTGCAGTGCTGCTCTTTCTTAAGCTCTGGCTTAACTTGAAACTCATAAAGAAAACCACGAATAGTGCCTGGTCATTATCAAAAACATGAGCATGAGTTTGTAAGGTTTCCCGTAATTGTTGTTTACGAAAATCAGAGGTGGCTTTACAGTTGCCAATTTTATTCTGAATCCTGTCGAAAATGTCAGTCACAGTGTCGTCATCGTTGTGCTCATAGTACGGGTCAGCTGAATATAACTGTTTGGCGTACCAGTCGATAATCCTGCTTGAAGAAAGGAAAATGTTAATGTCTTATTCCCCGCTAGAGAGGATCTGGTCAAAATATAAAAACATCGTACTGTCGCCGATTTGTAACGTAATACAAGAATGTTAAAATCCAACACTATCTTATGTCTGTTTGATAAATCGATGTCCAGAATGACTTCAGTTGTTAATAATGGAACGATAAGAAAGTTACGAAAAATGTGTGACCTTCAGTAGAAAATTGTAAATGGGTTTGAGATTTGACTTCAACGCTTTTACCAGGTACGGCACCATTTATTTTGATTCCATTGAGAGGTAGCAGCGCACAAGAATCATCAGAACTGCAGCGGTTGAATGCTGCGCCACTCATGACAGTAACGGGAGAACCAGAATCCACAGCTGCTTTAAATACGTGTTTGCCAACTTGAATGGTAGTAACGGGATGATAAAAATGTTTCAGAGGCTGCTCAGTTTCAAGCAACAGTAAATCCCTGATGACTTGTAAGCGGATCACAGTATGCTCTATAATGTGTGCAGAATGCGATGTACCGTGTGTTGGCGCCCCGTCGGCATCATCTGACGCCAGGTCGTTAGTCGTTGCGTAGAATCTGCATCTTTGGGTACGTTGTCAGATTCGACATCAGTGATTTGAGCAGTGCGCTGGGAATCTGAATGTTTTTGATATCGCTATAGCGGATGAAAACGTGAATCCGGTTCTTTTAAGCATAAGGAATGGTTGTTATTAAAGTGCCCTGTATTCCTGTAATTATGATTAAAAGTTCTATTTCCGTGCTTATTCCCATTGTGATGTTGAAAATGCTGAGGATTTCCGTAAGAGTTTTGCTGGTACGGCTGTAGTTACCGAAAGAGTTCCTGTGTACAAAATGTTACCAAAATCCTTTTGCGAAAATGACTGCTGTTGTGACAGCTGTTGCGGGAAAGGCTGATTTATGTGTTGTCTGGTATTAAAATATGGCTGATTAGACTGCTGAAAATTGTGATTCAACTGGTGGTAGTTATTGGGAAGACTATGGGTCTGCTAAAGATGTCGTTGCTGGTTGCCATTAAAATTCTTGTCATTGTTACAAAATTTCAGTTACATCTTTCATTCCCAAAAATAGTTACACTTATTGTGATTGAAAAACGTGCTAGAATGACCACCCGTTGCGTTGGTAGTGAAAATTGCGGTTGTTGTCAGAAAAAAATATTATTATTCTTCTGCTGAGTAAACGATTGATCAATTTCAAGTAATTGTAAAAGTCACTAAAAGCACGTATGTTAAATGTTTGTTGATCTGCTCGTAAAGCACATTCCAAATTTCCTGTAAGTTTTAAAATACAGATGTGGATCAGACCTGACCGGCGGAATGGCTCATGTAAATGCTGATTTTGTTGTACCATGTATTAAAAGCATTGTGTTAATGTTTCAAAATTCGAGTTGTTGAAATTCGGTAAATTTAATTTGTCTTTCACAGCAGAATGTGTCTCAGTCCAGTATGCTGCGAGGAAAGCAATTTGAAATCATTCAACTGAAAAACATTTGCGTACAGCAGGTGGCATTCTCATAGACGATTCCTCTTCCAAAAAACTACAAATAAATTCAATTTTCTAACAGACAGGCCAGTTTGGCGGCACAGAATAGCTATCTTGCTGCATCCAGTCCAAGGGATGCAGACAATGAGGGGCATTACGAAATACTTTGAATTTTCTGACAGATGAAAAATGCTTGTCGAATCCAACGGTTCTAAAATTATCAAGAAAATGCTGTCGGCTGAAAAAGGTGTGAGAGTTGTCATGTGATTGTAAAAAGTCTCTTTCTCTGACCGATTTAGTAAACTGAGGCTGCGGAGAATGTTCTATATTTTGATTGATACAATGCGTGCAAAATTATGTGAACAGTCTTGAGAAATGGTATCGTTTTTACTGTCAGATAAGCGAGCATTAAGTTTATTAAGTTCCTGTCTGATTTGAAGATTAATTTGCATCTCTTCCTGTCGAAACTTTTCAAGTGATTCAAATTCTTCTGTGACAGTGATGTGTACCGGTTGTTTAGCTTCAAGTGATTGTCATGATTTAATTTTGATTGTGCTACAGTGTCGGCGAATTCATGATATTCAGCTTTCAGAATGTCGTACTGGTCGTGAATTTTGGTAGTACCATCTTTAAGGGACTGTGATTGTGCAGCATGAATACGCGTTTTCTTTTGAAAAGTAGCAACAATCTCACTGGGTACCGACTTTCTAATTTTAGCAAAGAGTAGGGCTTTGTCTTGCCGCTGAGTTTCATAAATAGTATTAAGTCGTTCACCAACAGCTACTTCTCTGTCTGACACACGTTGATTAAGATTATCACGACCTGTAGTTAGTTCGCTTAAATGAGATGTGACAGTGGTATCCTCGGTTGAAACGTTGTTTATACGGTCTGTTAAAAATTTGTGGCTGTCTCTTAATTGGTCAGAGAGTGTTTTTTGATTGTCACGGAGAGCATCTAAGGATTTTATATGCTCTTCGAATTTGTGATTAAACTCTTCCAAATGAGTAGCCTGTGTATCAAAACGTTCTTACGTAAGGGATTCATGATTTTTAGAACATTAATGAGTTAAGTTCTAGAAATTACTATGTAAGGGACTCGTTACTATTTTCAAGTTACATTTTGCAAATCATATTTTTGCGAACTCATCGTACAGCGTGATTTGCTGACAAACGAACTACGTGGCATGATAATAGAGAAATATAAAAACAAATCAAAGATGTAAAAGACAACGTCCAGAACAATAGATGTCAAATCTGAAAAGAGATGTATAATGTTAGTGGAAAAATTCGCGTTGCGCCAAAATTATAATAAAAAATAAGACGGAGCAGTACACAATTCCTCACTGTTTCTCAAAATATTCCTACGTCGCCTGTACTGTACAAGGATATCGCCATGTGAACGTTCTCTTTAAATAATAAAGGTAAGAGTGAAAGTTCTCTCTAAATAATAAAAACAAGACTGAAAGTTCTCATTAAATAATTGAAAATAACAACTGAAGTACTGTTTCTGATTGTAAGCTCTGAGCTGTATTAATAAATGAACTGTCGTAATGAAACATGTACTGTCGTAATGCGAAATCAAAGCTGCACTGTAATAATTAATTGTGGTAAGGAAAAGGGAAGTCTTCCATACTGTAAAAGTTAGCAATCTGACTGCAAGAATTTTGAACAGTATAAGCTACCTCAATAATGAAGTTGAACATGAAACCTACAATAATTAGTTTTACAAAATTGATCACAAGAACTGTCTCTGAACGACATAAGTTGGCCCTGATTGAATAAATAAAAAGGAAAACATCAAAATATTTTGTCATTACCTCTATTCTGCGCAATTCTGGATAACGCGTTGCAGTACTGCTCTGTCTTGTACACCGCTATGCTAAAGCTGCAAATTACTGTATCTACACAGAGACACTCGAAAGGTGCAATGAGTTCTCTTTTAGTTGCAAATCGAAGTATTTTCCGGACACACTCGATTTATTGATGAATTAATACACTGTAAGAGAAAGGTTGGCAAAAATGAAATACGCGCAGTTTTTTTGTATACCGTGAAAAAGTGCTCATTGCTGATTTTAAATTTAATGAACGTATTAACATCAAAATAATACACTTCCCTATCTCTCATATCTAGCAACTAGTACAATAACCGAGTTAGTCCGATGACGTAGCATTATAATATTTACCTCTGACATTCCATTAGATCTCAGTTTCTCTTACATCCTTTAATTAATCATGTTGACTGAACAAAATGATAAATTGAGTCATTAGTTTTGAAACACAGTGTCGCCTTTGCTTCTTCGTTCTAGCACAGCTTAACTTTGCCTGACCCACAGCGGCCTCGTGCACATCAGAGATACTAACATCTGCAATACAGGTATATAACATCGCTGCTCGATCACAATCGATTCAGATACCAAAATTATACATGACACCTAACAACTTGTATATATTACAATGACAAACACCGGCATATACAATTTCGATACTGTTGCCTGACTTACGCAAAAACTATGCCGAAGGCTTAAAATTTCAATTTTCGCTTCGTTTTCCATACCAACGACGTTACTTTTTATGATGTTACTGATTATAAAAGTCAGTCTCTTAGTCACATGCTGCTTTCATAAAGCTGATAACTGGTTTCGGCTTTGTAGCCGTTATCATATCTAAAAACAGCAGCAGCTACATGTACTCCTGTAGTCATCACTTAAACGTGTAATTAGCATTAACCAATCCTTGTAACACTTAACACCATTCTGATTGTGGTTTTTAAACATGTAGCCAGAATAGGGAATTCCAATCTGTTTTCCATCTATACTTCCTAAGTCTTTAAAACATATTGTAGCAGCCATCCGCTGTTTTTCAAAAATCATCAAAGTGTGCAATTTTTATTGTGTACAATTTGACAATATTTCCAAACAATTGTCTTTATCCCTCTTATCATTTTCGCAACAGTTGGAACTACAATGTGAAAAGAAAATCACAGACTTCTACATGTCAAATAGACAAATATCTAAAAAATGGAATTCAGTGAAGCACATGCGTTTTTCCTGTTTATCGTGTGTTACACCTGTTTAGTGTATTTTTCAAGAATAATGTATTGTTGATCACAAATCTTTAGTTTCCAGTGATGGAAGTTCAAAATAAATGAAAAAGATTGAGTGATAACTGTATGAATACACTGGTTTCTATTTCAAATACAAAACACATACATTGCTCGGAACTCGGCTCCATTCTGATCTTAAGGCTCCATCCTGTATCTCTCGTCTGTATTGCTAAACGTTTAAAATGGTTAATGGTTTAGTGAGCAAAAGGGCGAGATCATCAAAGCACGTGCTTGAATTAGATGCAGATGATGGTGAAGAAAATCAATAAAAAAATAAAAATAAGCAGAAAAGTAAATAAAGTAAAGAGTTAAAAAGAGGATAGGTGCTACTTAGAAATTTTGGGTGACGAAGCTACTCAGCGACACATCGAAATCTTACATCCAGTATTTTGGGAGGATTTCCCGACATCAGTCAAAACCTGAAAGCACCTACCACACTTGTGTTAGTATCAGTTAAAACAGAGGAGAGGTCCTGTAGGAGAAAGATGGTTGCCCTCAGATCCTCATATAAAAAGCATTCAATCAAAATTTGTCGTATTGACATCAGTGGCACATTGGATGAGGTGTAAACATCTATTATCTCAGATAGATTAAAAGTTCAAACGAGTCTATATGTGTGATCAAGATTTAATTACTACTCCATCCAGTAAGATTAACCCACACTTTGTCACACAATCTGTTAATAACATAAAAAGGATGCTATTAGCACGAAATACTTCATTATATCACGTAAGAAGTAAATTTAGTGGTTATTGTTGTTCAGTCTCACTTACATTAATATATACGTCTTAACAGTGCAAGACCAGGAAGAAAATAGGTGAAGAAGAAAGTAACAGGTGAATGTGTCAGACAAAAGACGAGTATTAATTTTAAAAAGATGGTCCTATTGTTCACTTCTCCCTCCTTAGTTGAACTGATACCATATTTATGATTCTACGTTTTAAAGCCTTGGCTCCTTTTCTTACTACAGATAACATATTTCACAATCCATACGACTATATCAGCTGTAAAAAGAAATTTTCGTCCCCCTACTTGACTGAGGCAAGGAAATGATATTTACGTGCGAAATCAAACTTGAAGTCTTTCACTGATTCTAAGTGTCCATAAATAAACATCTATTATCGTAGATAGGTAAAAAGTTCAAATGAATGTCTGTTTGTGGTCGTGAGTTAAGTCCTTCATAATTTTCTTCGTCTGACCCACACATTGTACGATTACACAAAGACGAAAGATAAAACAGTCGGCCATTATATTGAACATTCAGTGGGTCTAGTAGTCTCATATTTCATAAAGTCACAGCACTTTCATTAGCGAATGTTTCGTCTAAGGACAACTAATCATAGGTGCTGTATACAGTGTCCTTGTGCATCGTTTTGTCATTTTAAAACGCCTCTTGTTTGTCCGTTGACTGTTAACAATGAAGGTGTCTGTATAAGGACACCGACAACAATTAAGTCTTATGTCACCACACCTGGAAGCCGACTGTTTGGACTGAGCCATGATGTTACACCGACGGGCGTGTGCACACGTACTTTGCATTTAGCGAACGTTCAAAACGTGTGTATTATCAGCAATTCACAGTCTTTCGTATTATTCACTGGACGAAGAGAAGACTCCTTTTGTTACTAGAATTACTGCTTCTTCCGCAACGTCTCACCACTGATAAGTGAAATGTACTTTCTTCACACTGACATAGTTTATTCAGAGTGCAACAGAGTTACTTCGCACAGTGAGCTATAATCGTTTCACTTTTTATCCAGCACAAAAAGCCTTAGATTCACATAACACAATTAGTTACCAAGTCTCTATCAAACTAGTTTATTCTCTCCTCTGTGCTTTACTTATAGAACATTTTACACGTTAACTAACGTCCCACCAGGAATTGTGTAACAAATTTTATTTACTCACAGCTCTCTTTCTTTGTATACGGAAATTATCCAGTTATTCGGAAAGATAACGTTTCGTGCTTTAATTCTGCTTAATCCTCGGGCACAGTAATCCTGCGTTCCTGCCTCTAGTGAACTTCTCACAAACACTAGCACAAATGAAACACGCATGTGACGAAATTATAGGTTTAAGAACTTACAAGTCACCTAGCCACGCGTGGTGCCAACGGTCTCAGACTCAGCTAAGCGGATTGTTGATATCCGTGTGCACTCTCAAACTCTTTTAGACTTTCTGTGAAGGAAGTGAAAATGTACGTGTAGGACATATATGGACGATCCAGTAGTGCTTGTGGCATCACTTTAGTATTAATGTGAGTTTAAGAGGCCTTTTTGCTCTAACAGGCAGCGTTGTTGATTTAGGTTAAATGTTTTGAACGTTGTTGATATTGCAGACAGGTCGTATATTACCAAATTACGGTCTGTGTGTAGAAAAAACAAGTCCCTAGTGCATAGGATCTTCACCGAAGTTTTACGTAGAACAAAAATGTGTTTATTGGGAGAGGCATGATAGCTTTGGCAGCATTGGGCGAATGAATCTCTATTAAGCACTGAAGCTGCGATTCGACATCTTTCATAAATCCTGTGGAGTACTGAGCAAACAGTTGGCAACAGTACAAACCTTTCCAAAGTGCACCTGCGCATTTGGCGCATGTTACTGCTGCTTACTGCCGCTACGATGACGATGTGGGCAGAAGAGCTGCCTGCGATCATCAACCAGCGGAGGAAGCGACCTTACCACTCTTACTTCAAGAGTTTTTCACGGGTGCGCAGAACATTTAAACAATGAGCCTACATTGAGTTTATATAATCTAAGCAAATGTTTATAAACTACTACAACACATGACCACGACTATATTGGTGTTGCATACATGCATTTTTTATGAGTATTTCACAACTACTCAACATGAGAACACCTCAAGTGTACTTTGCTTTTGTATAAATTCACCAGATGTGGACGTTCTCCCCATCACCACCGTCAGAAGACTATGAGTCGACTTTGAGTTTATAGATATTCAGTTTTATTTGAACGAGATTCCTAATCTACCAACCAAGGACATCGATTCTATGTTGCTTTTATATAACATTAACATTTTATTTGGACCACCACTGATCGTTGATCCATTGAGACGTCGAGTCTGCTTACTTAGTACTGTATCGAGCCAAATTTCTGAAATTAGTTATGATCTGAATCGCAGTTAATCCAGGGCTCATTTTTTCTACACACGCCTACGGTTTGAAATTATTGAAATACGATACACTAAGTGTAATTTACAACAGGGTAAGTTGTTCATCATTTGTTTGAAGCACACTGTATTTCTGTAAACATTTTGATCATTTGAATCTCCGATGCATGGATCAATATATTACCTGTAAAGATCAAAATTCTTTAAGAAGTGGAAATTAGTTGTAATTTTCTGCACAAATTACAATATGTGTGAATAACTGATAAACTTTGTTATTTGATTCTACTACATAGTACTTTCTTAGTTTCTTACTGTACAAGTATATTTGACCACTGCCGATTGTCATTACTTACTAAGGTAGCTTGTAAGATGAAATCGATACATTTTATGGTACCATGGTTTTTATCCTAAAGTTGTCCAAAGACTAGAAGTTATTCCGCGTTTTGTATACCTTCAAGCCTTCATGGCGCCCACGTATTATTACATTTTGTCAGCCAGAATTTGCACGTATGAATTATTCATACAATAACAATGTAAACGATGCACCTATACACTTACTCTGAATTTAATGACTTATTCAGATTAGATTTTTTTTTCGTTCCATAGATCCGTGCTGAGGACATCCTCGTGGATGTGGAACATGTCATTTTTTTAAAAGCTGAAATAACAATACTAATAGTATGAATATATACAATACATCATTTGTTTCTATTAAAAAATTCATCAATAGAGTAGAATGAGTTGGCCACTAGTAAGTCTTTCAGACTCCTTTTAAACCGATTTTTATTTGTAACTAAATTTTTCATATTTGCTGGCAAATTATTGAAGATGAGTGTTCCTGAGTAGTGGACCCCTTTTTGAACTAAAGTATGTGCTTTTAAGTCCTTGTGCAGATCATTTTTGTTCCTGATGTTGTATGTATGAACTGAGCTGTTTGTTGGAAAAAGAGATATATTATTTACGACAAATTTCATGAAGGAGTAAATATACTGAGAGGCAGTAGTTAGTATACCCAGTTCATTGAAGAGGTTTCTACAGGACGTCCGTGAATTTACTCCACAAATAATACATATTACACGCTTTTGGACTCTGAAAACATTTGTTTGATTGGAAGAGTTACCCCAAAATATTATACCATATGACATTATGGAATGAAAGTAGGCAAAGTATGCAAGCTTTTTCATTTTTATGTCGCCTATGTCTGCTAACACTCGAACTGCAATTACAGATTTGTTAAGGCATTTCTGCAGTTCTGTGGTGTGCTCCTCCCAACTGAATTTATTATCAAGTTGTAATCCCAGGAATATAAGACTGTCAACCTCTTCTATCTGCTCTTCTTCATACTTTATGCATATGCTGCGTGGAAATCTCTTACAGGTTCTGAATTGCATATAGTGAGTCTTTTCGAAGTTTAATGTAAATGAGTTGGTTTTATACCAATTATTAATATCCATGAAAGTATCATTAGCAGATCTTTCTAGAACTACACTCGACATACTATTTATTGCAATACTTGTGTCATCTGCAAACAAAACGAAATCAGCTTCTGGCAGTGGAACTGATGAGAGATCATTAACGTACACAAGAAAAAGCTATGGCCCTAAGATGGATCCTTGTGGGACACCACATGTAATTTCTTCCCATTCTGATGATGACTGATGACTTAATTCACTAGTCTCTTGCACTGACACCCTTTGTTTCCTGTTAGCGAGGTATGACTTGAACCATTTTGCATTTGCAATTTATTTAAAAGGATATTGTGGTTCACACAATCGAATGCCTTTGACATATTTGTTTTATCGATCGTTAAATCCTCATGTCTACGAGTTAAATGCAAATGCTGTACTAATTTCGTTCGTCCGTAATTCTTTTCCTTCTGATATTTCGAATAATAATCTTGTTAGAGCCGCGTTTCGTGTGTTATTTTGGAAAGGTATCACAGGCATTGTGCTGCACTCCTGTAAAGATTCCTATGAAAATCTTATATATGTTTTCTTAATATAGTACAATGGCAAAATTGTTCTGCCTTTCAGTTATATTTTAAATCCCTTCATTTCTCTATGTTTTTTAGCTCATGTGATGTGTTCTCAGAGAGGTGCGGCTGGAACAGAGGAGTCGACAGCACATTTTTAGTGACCGTTAATGACGGAACACTCGCCGTTGTCTGATTTTGATTCTCATTGGGCATTACGCGGTATCTGAACCGGTCATTTCTTGTATCTACTGGAAATTTTCTTGCATGTCATACATTGTATGTTTCAGTCATTCGTCCTCTAAGAATGATTTTGTCGTACTGCCTACACTGGTCGGACACAGGCCCCACGATTAACTGAATTTGATGGTGGTTTTAGTATCTTAAGTAGTCTGCTTCTCCCTGAACCCGTACGTATATACTGCGGACGACATCGGGTGACGCCTACCCTGTTTACAAATTATATTTTAATTTGTATCAATATTGACCCAACGACTTATCTTAGAAGAAAGATTAAGGACAGGCAAACCTACGTTTCTAGCATTTGTAGACTTAGAGAAAGCTTTTGACAATGCTGATTGGAATACTCTCTTTCAAATTCTGAAGGTCGCCGGGGCAAAATACAGGGAGTGAAAGGCTATTTACAATTTGTACAGAAACCAGATGGCAGTTATGAGTAGAGGGGCATGAAAGGGAAACAGTGGTTGGGAAGGGAGTGAGACAGGTTTTTTGCCTCTCCCCGATGTTATTCAATCTGTATATTGAGCGAGCAGTAAAGGAAACAAAAGAAAAATTCGGAGTAGGAATTAAAATCCATGGAGGAGTAATAACAACTTAGAGGTTCGCCGATGACATTGTAATTCTGTCAGACAGCAAATGACCTGGAAGAGCAGCTGAACGGAATGGACAGTGTATTGAAAGGAGGATATAAGATGAACATCAACAATACTACAACGAGGATAATGGAATGTAGTCGAATTAAATTGGGGAATGCTGAGAGTATTAGATTAGTAAATTAGACGCTTAAAGTAGTAAATGAGTTTTGCTATTTGGGGAGCAAAATAACTGATGATAGTCGAAGTAAAGAGGATATAAAATGTAGACTGGCAATGGCAAGGAAAGCGTTCCTGAAGGAGAGAAATTTGTTAACATCGAGTATAGATTTAAGTGTCAGGAAGTCGTTTCTGAAAGTATTTGTATGGAGTGTAGCCATGTATGGAGGTGAAACATGGACGATAAATAGTTTGGACAAGAAGAGAATAGAATCTTTCGAAATGTGGTGCTACAGGAGAATGCTGAAGATTAGATGGGTAGATTACGTAACTAATGAGGAGGTACTGAACAGAATTGGGGAGAAGAGGAATTTGTGGCACAACTTGACTAGAAGAAGGGATCGGTTGGTAGGACATGTTCTGAGGTATCAAGGGATCACCGGTTTAGTATTGGAGGGCAGCGTGGAGGGTAAAAATCGTAGAGGGAGACCAAGAGATGAATACAGAATGCAGATTCAGAAGGATGTAGGTTGCAGTAGGTACTGGGAGATGAAGAAGCTTACACAGGATAGAGTATCATGGAGAGCTGCATCACACCAGTCTGAGGACTGAACACCACAACAACAACAACATAACAGCCTAGAAATTTCAGTTGTAAAATCTATTTACCGGTTGACAACGTGTCAGCATGACAAGAAAAGGGTTCAAACAAAGGTTGTTTGGTTTCAAAAGACCTACCTACATGTTCAAATGGTGTCATGGTATAGTTATCCGTCAGAGCTGCATATGTATGTAACACAAGTATAGTGACATCACTGTTTTTCTTATGTGAACAGAAATTGCAGGGTAAAAATGCATTGATTGAGGAGATTTTTATACCTTTCAGCCGATTGAATGAAGCGTTTCACGTAAGTTTATTTCACATAAGTTGATTCTGCTCTCTTTGAAGGATCCCCATAGCGTTAAGAATGGCATTAAATATGCAACCACATAACCTCTCTGACTGACATACCTCTCTGACTGGTCTACAGCCTTAGAAAATTTTTAGGAAGGAAGCGGTGGTATATGTATATAGACAACTGTAAGACTGCAAGTATTTAAAGAGAGACAATGGTGTGATTTTTATATCTTTAAGTGCCATAAATTAGTAATCTTAAGAAAAAAGGAGGGCCCTGTGTTCCATTTTCGAGACAGATCTCGCTACCATCACAGAAAATGGACAGGGCAATATAAAAATTTGGCTTCTAAATTAAACAGAAAAATTTATATGTACGTTAGTATGTTTGTTACAGACTTAATGAAAGACTAATATTCTAAAGTGAAAGGGCACTTGCAAAGTAATTATCTAATATGCTTTGAGTGGCAGACCTTTAAAAACGATGCAGCAAATGAAACTGATGGCAAATGTTTCTTTTTTTTGTGTGTGATAGCGAAAGCCCTGTACTCTAAGAAATTGGCGCTTCGATCGCTGTTTCATTAACAGTAATGAACTAACGAAAACGTGCAGTACAGGTTACAAAGCCATAATGACGTTAGCTGTCGTGTGATCACATTTCTGCAGCTTAAGGTTTGATATGTGTAAAGTGATTGTTAAAATTAAGTCTGGCTAAATAGTAGTGTTTTGTGCAGTAGTAGTTAGGTGTTACTGGTATCTTTATATGCTGGTGGCGTGCTTTCTACTGAGCAGCACAAATACATGCTCTTTCAATAACGTCCCCAAAGCGAAATTATCTGGAGTGTAGCGTTTCGCCAAGAAACTTTGTTTGATGCAGTGACAGTCTCCTTGAGGGATCAGAATAATGTGTGAATACAGCTTCAGAAAGGCAGTGTGGCCTCTTCTACTGGTGAGTCAGATAAGTGGCCTTGCTCCGATAACCAATGACGACCATAGTTTTCTAACTTTGAGTTCCTATCCGCATTACAACAAAGTCATTAGTGTAGCAACTACTTCACTCTGGTTGTCCACCATTTTCGCAGTCAGTGTTTCTTACATGGTCAACCCATGGAACACGGAACCTTACTCCAAGATAAAGGTGTTACATCGAATTATCTATATGCTGTACTGTTTGTTTACCTGGTTGGAAGCAGTTGTGATACTAACTACATGTTTGTTAACTGGTAAAAGGAATGTACAGGAAACGTCTGATCTTTTGGAACTTGTGGACGCTTTGGTTGCTCATCGTGAAAATTCGTACAACAAGACAATATTCATGAAGACGCGCTTGATGACTTATGTGCTCCTGTGTATTCTCGTAGTCCTCGTTTGCGGTCCAGTCGCCTGTAATGTATGCAACTTTCTCGACTTTTACCCAGCAGCAGGGTTCGTCTTCTGTCTACTGGCGTTCTGCAACGTGTGGCACGTTCAGTTCATCGGCCTGTTGCTCACGTTACGTCACCGGCTGGGCATTGTGAACGCGCAGCTGCTGAGAAGCGTCCGTCCGCCAGTGACCAGCGAGGCAGACCTGGAGGACCTGGTGCTATTGGCTGGACTTCCGGGAGCCCCTGTGGCGCTGGGGCGCGAGCTGCGGCGGTTGCAGCGCGCCCGGCTGGCTCTTCACCGCTGCGCTCGGCTCTGCGGACGACACTTCGGCCCCGCGCTACTGATGAACGTGCTCGGCACCTCTGTGAGCCTCGTCAATCTCTCGTTTGCCATAGCAATGACGTCGCGCCATGGTGACGCTTCCTGGTCTCTTAAATATATCATCAGACTGGCACTATCCTTGTGGATATTCGTCATCCTGACCCGACTGCTGACGTTCTGTTGGGCCTCCTCGTCAACTGCAGAGCGAGCCCTCCATTCAGAGCTGCTGATGGCCAGAGTTCAGGCGTTACTGCCCCCGTGGGAGACGGTGGACGCCCTACGGCTGCCTATGGATGTGCTGCAGTTCTCTGCCTGTGACTTCTTCAAAATAAATATGTCTCTCTTTGGCTCAGTTGTGGCTGGTACTGTGGCATACTTCGTGATACTTCTCCAATTTTCTGATATCACTATCAGTTAGACTGCAGTGTATATTGGCCCACCATCAAAGTCAGAAGAGAAATTTTCTTTGTGCATTGGTCTATATTTTTCACACTTGTCTTAAATTAATGTTATTTACGTTATGTGGCATATATAAATTTTATATGTGTGAAGTTTTAGTCAGGTAAATTTTAAGTAGTTTGAGTGCCATGTGAATGGAGAAAATATTATCTACAGTGAAGAAAAAGGAGGAGACAACTGAAACAGAGTCGGTGTGATGTAGTTGTTTTAGGGAAAGTGTGTGAATTTTGTGTGAAAGATGATTTGCAAATGTATGAAATAGATTAAGTTGTGTGGGAAAGCGCATGACACAGAGGTTTAATGGTATTGAACAAAGCAGAATGATTCGGCCGAAAATTCCAGAGAGAAGCCAATGAACAGATCGTGTTCAGAATACGTTGTAATTGCACTTGCCTCTATTGTTGGCTGTGTGAGATTTCTATTTTTGAAGACATCAAGGACTTCTTCTCCTTTTGTTCGCATATGGGATTTTGGCCGAATGATTGCGTAAACCTTTCTGTGAGCACAGCAACTAGTATAGCCTCATCATCATGAAACCTATGGGAGCAATAAGAAGAGGGTGTAGAATACCCCTAGATTTGGCTGTATGGTTTTCCAACCAAACAAGGAAAGTCTATATATCCCTCAATTCTACACTTGAAACTCTTCTTTAAACTTTGTAAGCATACTTCCATGGGATGGTTTGTGTCTTTCTTCAAGTGTCCCTAGTTCAGTTTTTCCAGCACCCCGTGACGCTCTCCATAGCGCCAAACAAACCTATGACTAATATTCTAGGCTGTATCGTGCAAGTGATTCGTTAGCCACTTCTTTTCCAGATTGCGTTTTCCTAGTGTACAACCAACGACCCGAAGCCAACCACCTGCCTAGCCTATGAGTGACAGATTCCAGTCTTTACTATTTTGTGCTGTAGTTGTAAGATGCCACATTGTTCTGCTTTGTCTTCATTGAGCTGCTATTTAATGAAGGATGGCGCCTCAGCGAAAAGAAATATTTTGAAAACCTATGTTGGAATGAAAATTTTAGTTCCTCCCTTTTTGAACATTTTTCAGCGCTGGATTAGCCTAGCGGTCTAAGGCGCTGCAGCCATGGGCCGTGCGGCTGGTCCCGGCGGAGGTTCGCGTCCTCCCTCGGGCATGGGTGTGTGTGTTTGTCCTTAGGATACTTTAGGTTAAGAGGGTGTAAGCTTAGGGACTGATGACCTTAGCAGTTAAGTCCCATAAGATTTCACACACATTTGAAAATTTTTTGGTGAACCTTTTATCCCAAATTGCTTTTAAGTATTGTTTTAAGCTGAAACTGTGAATTTTCGGCAGCACTGGCTGTCAAAGCGACTACCTTCAACTTAACAATCGATTTTTATAAAGTGAAAACGAGGTGCCACCATACTGGGCGTGTTTAGAACCGACACAGTTTAAAGACTTCTTTGTTTTATGTAATGACTCAAGGTATTTTTTCAACTGCCATCTTGCAGATGAAATTTGTAACGGAACTGAAATGATGGTGGGCTGACAGTAATTTGGAGCCCGCGCGTCGGAAACGGGCGCGCTGGTGTGAGACTGCCAGGGAGTGCACCCTGATGCCATCTATTGGCGAAACTGGGAATTAGCGCTACCTCTCAGACAATGCACTAAGCTCTCGGAGTCAAATGTATTCTTTTTCTTGGTAATTATAAGTTATTACTGTATGATTTAATGTTATAAAGCACTAGTAGTAAATTATTATGACTGGTATGAACTCCAGGGTAATAAATATAAATATTCTTAAATACTAAATGATTTCGGTAAAAAGGTGGTAGGGGAACGCCCCCACTCTTGGTGATACGAGTGTAGCTAGGGGTAGCTGGAGACACAGGGACTGAACAAGGGGATGGCCTGTGGAGTGTTGACGTGATCGGACGTACGTAACTGTGCTCACGCAAAAGCGATTGTGCAACAGCGAAGAGGCGAATATCGTCGCCGTTTGTGGAGTACAACGCGACGAATGGTTGTTGAAGCCGCCTCTATACCACTGGGGCTGATTGTAAGAGTTCCTGCGCCCAGATTTTATGGCGGACATGCAGTAGCTAATACGAGTGCTACAGCTCGTAGTTCCAGCCGCCATTAAGGGCATGAGGCGTGAAGAGCTGCGTTAGCCACATGCATCTCACCACCAGCACCGACACGTCTACCCAAGGCAAGACTGCTTGCAATTGTTAAGTCGAACTTTGTATACATGTAAAAGGAGAATACCAGTTTTCTTTTATACAAGTGCAGAGAACTGAATATAGCAATGAGTAAAATTACGACGCATGTTGTTCATTGTAAAGTGTAGTAACCTCAAACATAGAATAGTGAAATCAGACTGAGGCCACCATCGCCTCTTTCATTTACAATTCTTTTGGTTGTAGAATACTTTAGCGTATAGGAATGTTGAAAAGAGCAATGGTCACACCAGAATGAGTCGCCTATTTATAGTTACTTAAATTTTTCAGAGTAACCTTTCAAGTAAAGTCACTTAACTAATTCTATATCAATTGTCCAAAGAGTATTATCCAAAATCATTAAATAAGTTGAAGGATAGCATTTTGTTAACCCAAGTTGCATAAATTGTCTTAGTAGTAATTACCAAGCCAACTCACAGAAATTGAGAGAGTATTTGCTTTGTAGAATCATCTAGAATGATCAGAAATAGTAATATTCAGAATTAAGTTTAAATTCAACTCAAGCCGTTTCACTTTGAAACGAGCCAAAAATTGATTTATTCTTTTGCTCCTTCAGAGCTGGCGACCGTAGTTATAAGTATTTTCAGGAGGATTCGACGGTAAGTCTGCTGCTCTCGTCGTGCTGATAGGATTATCCACTGCTGCTAGCAGTGGTGATTGGATACATAAGCTCACTACCAAGTTAAGTGGGTCAGGTAGGCAGTGTTACCGTGTGAACTGTAGGGCACTGTAGGCCATGGATCGAACCCGTTCAATCATCACAGCTCTTTGTGAAATAGTCCGGTTAGGAGTGTACTAATCATTAGGTAAATACTGGCGAGTAACGGTCAAAATTGTATACGCAAGTAAATTTAGCAAGGTCCACGTAGCACCTAGTTAATGTGGTGCAATGGCGAGGGTAGGAGTGGAGTACAAGTGAGCTGAGCTTGTGGCAGCTGTGCTGTATGCAAAGATTAACAATGTGAATTCACTACTACCTCTTACCATTAGGACTGAGCTATTTACGGTTAAAACATGTAGCAGTAAGCGCAAAGGCGTGACAGCTACAAGTCCGTATTGGCTTTATATATACGGAAGTAGGAAGTGGGTCATTCCGTCAGTGGAGGGGGTTAAAACAACCGAGTCAGTTGAGAACATACCCCATTTACTGATGGAAGGATTCGGCGGTTCGGTCGCAAATTATAATATCAATAATTTTGTCACTTAATTTGTTGTTATCGATTTCATATGTCTTAAAGTCTCTCCAACTGATCAAATAATTCTTCAGATTTCGCCTATTGGTTGACAGCTTGCTGCTCTGATGCTGACTGAGAGAAATTTGGACTGATATCCAGTTTGTTAAAGAAATTCAATAGTTTTCACTTACGTTTGTCAAACAAAGACCAGTTTCTTATAAACTTCCGTGATGGCAGGCTGTAAACGTGTTGTGCAGCTGGAGCAGACTTCCACATAGAAGTGTCTCTTCTTCATTAACAGGGCCAACTAATTGTGACAAGTTATTAGAAGGTTTTATATTGTGAGAAAGTTGAGTATTCATTATAATATATAATTATTATAATTATATATTATATTATAATTCATTATAATATTTTCTTCAGCAGATTGTCGTGGGTGACCTTGTCTCTCATCTTCAACCATGCACTAAATGGGTATCTTGTTTTCTTGTTCTTTATGAACAATGCTTACATCATTGTAAGAAATGAACTGGCTGTGCTGGCTGCCATTCCCACTTGTGTCAAAATACTTCGACTCACAGTAATTACGCAACATGAAAGCTGCTCCAAATAGGATGTTAAAATTGTCAAACTCTATCTGTATGTATATGTGGTTATTTGACAAACCCCTGGAAAACAAAAAGCGATTTATATCAACTAGTTTCATCGTTTAAAGGCGCCTAAGAATCCTCGTACTTTTCACTAAGTTCACAAGCAAGTTTTACTAACAACCAATGACTCATTATTTGGACGACAATAACGAAGAAGAAAAACACACTTTTAGACCAATAAACAATCTGCACTAAAGTTAACGTGTTTAATAACATTTCAGATAATAAAAGTATTCCAGTAATATTCTTTTATGCATTAATGTAATGTGAAAAACTGAAACAACTGCTTGAATGTTTGTGAGTTGACAAGCTAGATATATGGGCAGAGAGGGTGCATTGGTCTGCAAGTAGTTCCCAGAATGAACCGTGACTCGACTCTCACTGAGATAGGCAGAGAGGCCGCTAGGAGACTCGGTTAGTATACTACCCATATGTAGAGAACAACGTTCCTAGGATGCTGGGAATCCTATGACCAGCACCAGTTGAGTCAGTTAGTAATAATCTCCTAATTCTGCTGGACAATGGCCAGTAAGGGGTGAACATTGCTACGACAGACATATATATCTTTCTTATTTTGAAATTCAAGTTGAGGACAGTTTGTGAATGTAAACCTTGTCATCAAATAAAAATAACTGAAGAGTAGAAATATCAAATAGTTCAAGTGTAATTAATTCATAAAACATGTTTTTAGTGTTGTTGTGCCATCAGTATTCTGTAGAATGTTCCTAGACATGTTGCAGGTCCCAAATCACAAAAATTGTTTAAACATCTATTACCAGATAGAGCATACACTATGTTCCAAGCGGTGCTTGCCTGTGGAGTTCTAAATGCTATGTGTCAATGTCTTCTCCATTTAGTTGATGCACTGTTTGTGTGGTACACAGAGTACATGTAAACTTTTGTTTGTATATGCTCAGGGTTCATCTGCAGACCCTGTACAGGATGCTCCTGAAGGCAATGGAACAAGTGAAATATCTGAAACAAATTCTCATTTCAACGATAATACTGGAATCGTCAGAAACATATAGATATATAATCACTGGAGTGCATAAGATAAAGATGAGTATACTACAATTGCTTACACTGAAAGCATTAATGCACTGAAGATGTGTAGAAGTCAGATTTTACATTACACTAACGTTACTTAATTCTATGAATTATATATAACAAATTTGTTCATGGAATAAAAGCAGTTGGTCAGCATTAAATCTTTTTTGCTGTTCTTAAATTATACTCATTAGTACCTGAAGTAGCAGGTAATATAAAATGTGTGTTCCTGAATAATTAAAACCTTTTTTGGACCAAAGTAAATGACTTTTCATTTTAATGTAGATGACCCTATTTGTACTACATAGTGGGAAATACATCAATCAGCTATAAAATTTCTGAAAGCATTTTGTATCTTCGAAGGATTTCGAGCATTTTGAACAGATGATGTTCATATCTCATTGCCAACATACCAACTGAAACATAAGTATCCTGCAGTCAGTAACAGCACACTTACTTGTGTACATAGTACTACCACATCTTTCCAAAATAGAAAGAGAGCATCTACTCACATTATGTACAGCTAATGTGCCCAGATAGTATGTGAAACACATCTATACTGCATGGGTCATACACGTGCTGATTCAGTCACTCTCACACATGTAAATAGTGCGATCCATCCAGTAATCGACATGAAGGGACTGAAAATTAACCTCACGCTTCACATGTGGCAGAGCACCTGCCCATCTAAGGGCAGCACATGATTCTGTAGACATGGAGCTCCCCGATATGCAAGCCATTCTGTTTTCCTTTTTTGTTACACTAGGTTTTCTCAGTATGACACTGGAAGTTAACTTCGTGATGGTCCATACATGGAAGCGAAATTCATTTGAAGTTACACTTTCTGAACATGACTCTCACATTGTAACTCTCACACTGTTACTGCTCCAAGACACGAAGAAGGCATCTGACAATATTCAACCCTTGTCTACAAGGAAACAACCCATGTGCATACAATTATGAACAAGTTACTGAGTTGCACGAAGCTAATGAATTATTTCGTGGGCACTGCGTTTCTCTCTCTCTGGTTCTCTCTGTCTCTCTCTCTCTCTTTCTCTCTCTCTCTCTCTGTCCGTATTCATTTCACCTCCAAATGTAACTGTGACTTTTGGCACAGGGTGTGATAGCTAAAACAAGTGTAGCAACATGCGTACTTCGCTTGTTTGTTCTGAGACATGCAGTGAACACTTCAGTTCAATCCTGCAGTAACATGTGCCATAACGATATCAGTACGAGAATTTGCTGAAACCAAGGCTTGCAGCTATTTAAATGCTTCATAAGGACAGAATAATAATGTGATAGCCAAGGAGAAGCGAGTTATCAACACCATCCGACTTAACGACATATTGAAAAGTTTAGCCACAGCTCTTAGACAAACCACTTAGGAAAAAAAAAAATAGCCGACGAGTGTGAAGGTGAACTGCTAACGAATAAAGCGAAGAACACAGCTATAATTTAAGCAGAACCAGATAGCGGCGGGCTAGTAGGACACCTGATCATGCGTTAAATGTCTGCAGCTCATAATGTGTGAAACAGATAGGATGTGGAAATCTACATTCTAGGCATCATTTAGAATGCTGTACTTGAATTCAGTGTTTCAAGCTTACCGTCATTGTATTCCGCAGTTTTTCTTTGCGGACGAACACCTGAAAGGTGTTTATTGTGATAGATTCAACATCACACAGAATGGTCTGCCACAAATGAATGACTCATACTCAGTGTTATTTTACAGTAAATAAACCTTCTGTGGAAAAGTTATGAGCCTGCTAAGATTTGGGTTAATGTTATAGCTACAACTCCTCCTCGAAATAACCAAATAAAGGATTAAGATCACTATTCATGCACGAATATCTGACTTTAGGCTAGTAATATGGAACTGGAATGTGGTAAAGTTACTCAGTCCTTTTAGCAATGAAGCTGGAGTAGAAACTGTAAACTATACGATCTCGAAGTGGACCTCATAGGATCAACTAGCAGTCATGTACCACACCCTAATAAACTATTCCTATTGGTGGACGTTATCAACTTCAAATTTGTCGCCAGACTGATATATTTGGCAGATAAGGAACAGAAGTGGCATATCACGATTGCCCATTCGAGTAGTGTGTGACGTAATACGTGGCTCAGAATCAGTTTCTTCCTCAAGCGAATAGAATACATTTGTATTAATGTGCACTGAAGAGACAAAGAAACTTCTACACCCGCCTAACATCGTGTAGGGCACCCGCGAGATATGCAAAAGTGCTGCAATGCGACGTGGCATGGACTATACTAAAATATGAAGTAGAGCTGGAGGGAATTAACGCAATGAATTCTGCAGGGCTGTCCATAAATTTGTAAGAGTACAAGAGGGTGGAGATCTCTTCTGGACAGCACGTAGCAAGGCATCCCAGACATGCTCAATAATTTTCACGTCTGAGGAATTTGGTGGCCAGTGGAAGTTTTTAAGCTCAGAAGAGTGTTCTTGGAGCCACACTGTATCAATTTTGGACGTGTGGGGTGTAGAATTGTCCTGCTGGAATTGCCCAAGTCAGTCAGGATGCACAGCGGACATGAATGGATGCAGGTGATCAGACAGGATGCTTACGTACGTGTCACGTGTCAGAGTCCTGTCTAGACGTATCATGGGTCCTATATCACTCCAAGTGCACACGCCCCACCATTACAGAGCCCCCACCAGCTTGATCATTCCCCTACTGTCATGCAGGGTGCATGGATTCATGAGTTTGTCTCCATACCTGTACGAGTCCATGCGCTCGATACAATTTGAAATGAGGCTCGTCCAAGGAGGCAACATGTTTCCAGTCATCAACAGCCCACTGTCGGTGTTGACAGGCCCTGGCATGGAGTAAAGCTTTGTGTCGTGGAGTCATCAAAGGAACACGAATGGACCTTCGGCTCCAAACGCCCATATAGATGATATTTCGTTGAACGGTTCGCACGCTGATACTGGTTGATGGTCCAACATTGAAATCTGCAGCGATTTGCGGAAGGGTTGCACTTCTGTCACGTTGAAAGTTTCTCTTCAGTTGTCGTTGGCCCGTTCTCGCAGTATCTCCCTCCCGCCACAGCGATGTCTGAGATTTGATGCTTTACCGGGTTCCTGATATTCGTGGTACGCTCGTGAAATGGCCGCACAGGAAAATCCCGACTTCGTCGTTACCTCTGAGATGCTGTGTCCCATCTCTCGTGCGCCGACTATAACACCACGTTCAAACTCACTTAAATCTTGATAAACTGCCGTTTTTCAGCAGTAACCGAACTAACAACTGCGCCAGACACTTGTTATATAGGCTTTGCCGACCGCAGCGCCGTATTCTGTCCGTTTACATATCCCTGTAATTGAGCCACACGGGGTAGCCACGCGCTTTTAGGCGGTTCGTGCGGCTCCCACCGTCGTATGTTCGAGTTCTTCCTCGGGCATGGGTGTGTGTGTTGTCCTTAGCGTAAATTAGCGTAAGTTAGATTAAGTAGTGTGTAAGCCTAGGGACCGATGACCTCAGCAGTCTGGTCCCATAGGAACTTACCGTAAATTTCTGTATTTGAATACGCATGCCTATAGCAGTTTCTTTGGCGCTCCTGCGTATTACAGTTCATTTGATATCACGTCACTAGTAACTTTCACATAATGTTGAAAGATGAATAATGAGATAAGACACGAAACTGCATCTACTAGGCGCTTCAGTCTGGAACCGCGCGACCTCTACGGTCGCAGGTTCGAATCCTGCTTCGGGCATGGATGTGTGTGATGTCCTTAGGTTAGTTAGGTTTAAGTAGTTCTAAGTTCTAGGGGACTTATGACCACAGCAGTTGAGTCCCATAGTGCTCAGAGCCATTTGAACCATTTTTTTTGTCATCAGTCTCTAAGCTTACACACTACTTAACCTAAATTATCCTAAGGACAGACACACACACCCATGCCCGAGGGAGGACTCGAACCTCCGCCGGGACCAGCCGCACAGTCCATGACTGCAGCGCCTTAGACCGCTCGGCTAATCCCGCGCGGCAGGAATTTTAATAGTGGCAACTATTTATTTACAGCTCGTACAAAATAGATACGTTTTTCAATGTTTTACTGAGCTTCAAAGTAGTCACCAGCTTTGTCTATAACCCGTTGCCAGCGATGTGGAAGTCGTAGGATACTCTTAGCAGTGCCAGATGTGTTGTCAGTTCGAGGGCGCGGTCTATTGCCCGACGAATTTTTAGCAGTTCTGAAGCGAATGCCGTGAAGTGTTTCCTTCAGTCTAGAAATCGAGTTGAACTCACGAGGGCTTAAGGCAGGGGAGTGAAATAGGTGGTATAGCACTTAGCAGCCCCATCAGTCCAACAAATCAGTAACAGCTTGCACTGTACGTGTTTGCAAAATGATGGCCAGGTCCTGCAGAAAGAGTCATCACTTCTGTCTCTAAAACTGGTCGTAGGTTGTGTTCCAAAAATGAACAGCATGGGGACACAAGTGATGAGACTTTCTGCAGGACCTGACCATCATTTTGCAGGACAATGCTCAAGCATGTACAGTACAAGCTGTTACTGACTTGTTTGACCGATGGGGCTGCTAAGTGCTATACCACATAGTGCATTCCCCTGACTAAGCCCGCATAAGTTCAACTCGATTTCTAAACTGAAGGAAACACTTCACGGCATTCGCTTCAGAACTGCTAAAAATTCGTCGAGCAATAGACCGCGCCGATCATACTGTCAATACAACTGACACTGCTAAGAGTATCCTAATACTTCAACATCGCTGGCAACTGGTTATACACAATGCTGATGACTACTTTGAAGGTCAGTAAAACTTTGAAACACGTATCTGTTTTGTGCGAGCTGTAAATAAATAGTTGCCACTATTAAAGTTCCAACCCTCGTGTAACAACGTAAGTTACGACAGTGCCAGTGAGAGCAGCGAACAAATGCAGATCTGTCGGAGCGGTCGGCAGCAGAAAAGGTGAGCTTCTCCACTGACGGGTGGAGAACACCTGGCGCTGAGGAAGGTGATGGGAGAACCAGACTCCTGTCCATCAGCCTGCCCACTGTGGCAGCACGATACGACGAGGAGGAGCAAGCCCAGAACATGGCCAGTAGACTGCCTGCTACAACCGCTAGCTCCACGGAGGCCGCATATAGGCCGACAGTCGTCTACTTGTCGAAGTACTCCTTACGAATCGAAGCCAGCACGAGATAGTAGGCCACGAGCACCATTCGAAGCAAGCTGTTGAGCACAGACAGCAGCAGCGAGAGCCCAAAATGCTGTCCGTAGAGGAGGGTGACGCAGTGTAGGGACACCCTGGCGCGCTCACCTTCCGCCACCCATCGCCACTCCCTGGAGGTCACTGTCTTCTCCAGCTTCTCCCTGCGCAGTGGTGGCCGTTGTATGGAGGGTAGGAATAGTCTCAATCAACTTCTGCAATGTGAAAACGTGTAACTCGGTTTAGTCTTTGCATGCGATGTGGAACGTGACTAGTATAGCTTGATAATAGATAAAGTGTAATACGAGATGAAAATGACCATTGTGTTTCTGTAAGTGAGACCTCGGACAACATTAGTCTGATTTGAAAAGACGCTATTTTTTTGTAGTGCTCGAGATAGTATGATTAGACATCGTGGTTATTACACGAATTTATGGATCAGATCAAAACTTAGATCCTGTAAAAGAACGTTCAGCGTTAGTATCAATAAAACTATGCCTAAACGGGATGTCAGTGAGGTTACAGCGGGTTTAGCCGATGTTGTATGCATAGTGACACTGATCGTCGTTTTACAAGTTTTAAGTTTTCATCTTATCATGGCAGTAGCTGAAATAACGTTATAAATGAAGAAAGATATATTAAGTGACCTAGACGGGTTTATCCACAAAGTATCCAAAATGGTCGCAGGTTTATATATCCATTTATTACTAAGTAGCATCAATTATCTGTGTAGAAGGCCGAGAAATTGTAAAGTAGTTTGCAAGATACCTCGTGTGGGAGGCAGAAAGAAGTGTGAATTTTACTTAGATTCTATAAATGAAATGCACAAGTGCTGTTCAACATATAATTGGTTTATTCAGTGAAACTGCATTAAGCTGCATATGCAATAATTATTGAAATTTTATCACCTTCTGTCCGCAGCTCATGGTCGTGCTGTAGCTTCCCGCGCCCGGGTTCCCGGGTTCGATTTCCGGCGGGGTCAGGGATTTTCTCTGCCTCGTGATGACTGGGTGTTGTGTGCTGTCCTTAGGTTAGTTAGGTTTAAGTAGTTCTAAGTTCTATGGGACTGATGACCATAGATGTTAAGTCCCATAGTGCTCAGAGCCATTTGAATTTTTATTTTTTTTTATCAAATTCTTAAAACCTTCACTCACAAATTATTCAAATAATGAGAAACAAAAAGTATAAAAATGGGTCGCCAGATACTGTAGAAAGTTTAAAAAAAACAAAAAAAAAAAACAAATAGAATTGAATTGACACCAAGAGATCACAACAAGTGAATTATACAAGGTGCCTGCCCTGGTATTTGCCTTTTAACATGAGCATTGCATGACTTCATTCTAATATAACATATAAATAAATTACACGAGACGGGTTGACCTGGTGTAATAAATGAGGAAGGAATAATTAATAATAAAAAAAAAGCTGAACATAAGACTCTCTTAGCGGGAAAACGGTGAATACTGTGACTTGCGTCTTTATCAGCATCTAACACATTGCAAAGGAATTGAAGAAAGCGAAAGAAGAATGCGCAGCTAGGAAAGCGGGCGATTTCTGTATTAACATGTTCATAGCGTCGTCGGCGTGGCGGTGGAGTCGGCTGATTGCGTGCGGCTGCATCAAGACTCTGCCGGCGACGTAGTTGATAGCGTCTAACATCCCCTACACTGAAAATAGTGACCGAAGCCTGCTACTGGAAGTTGTCATTATTGGACGACAGTATGCGTCCATCTGCAAGTGCAAACCTACGTGAAACTGCATTAAACAAAGCTGAAAACTGTTCTAACAGTACTACCGTCATCGGACATGTAGTAAATCAAAAATGTGATCCTGAGTTAAGCTCTTGATAACGCGCACAGTGAGTGAAGCTCGCCTACTTGGATCTAACAAACTTTGCTCTCTACGCTGTTTGCGACGAATGCAAAGTGCATTGTCTCATGGCAAGCGATAAGAGAGAACCCTTGCGACTTATCGGAAGCAGTCAAGAGTGAACTCTTGCCTCCGCAGAAGCAATATTCGGAATCCCTAATACCAGTGCGCTCCTCGCACCTGGAGAGAGAGAGCTGCTCTCCTCCAGCGTCTTGTCTCCACCCTTCCGCAAAATTACGTAGCTCGTACGATTTTTCAAAGCCAACGTTAGATTCTTGCCAATGAAGAAGTCCCTTTCAAAATTTCCTCCCTCCTCCCTCCTTGCTGTCGCATTCCACGAGGAAAAGAGAGCCATACTCTGTGTGAGGCAGAGTATACAAATAAACCAAGACTTCTCCCATTGGCGGCCGGTGTGGCCGAGCGGTTTTAGGCGCTTCAGTCTGGAACCGCGCTGCTGCTATGGTCGCAGGTTCGAATCCTGCCTCAGGCATGGATGTGTGTGATGTCCTTAGGTTAGTTAGGTTTAAATAGTTCTAGATTCTAGGGAACTGATGACCTCAGATGTTGAGTCCCATAGAGCCATTTGAACCATTTGAACTTCTCCCTTTGAGTATTCCCGCTACGTTCCCAGGTGTTCTGCTAGCGGGAAACAGCCAAAACTCCCCGGGCCACTTGAGATTCTTGGACACCCAAGTCGTACTGTTGCCATTCAACTCGCCGCTCTGTCCGTGTTACCTAGATTCGTGGCAAAGCAGTTTTTCGCTCTAAGTTCATAGTTTCCGCTGCCTCGGGCACACGTGCGAATGTCCACGGCTTCCCTTGGCAGCGTGTTGATGTATGCAGCGTCCTCGCCTGTCGCTAATCCTCTGAGGGCCTGCCCTCTGTGAAGCGTGCCGACATGGGCGCGCGACCGCCGCTCGCCCGTGGGCGCTACCTGTGTCCACCTGTTCCCAGCTAGGAACGCATCAGAAGAATTCCTTTCATGCTCAAAGTGTACCAAGTTTGCAAAGAGAAGAACCATAACCCTTTACCGATGCTTAATGACACAATAATTCACCTCCATCACAATTCATATATTGAAATAAACTAAAGACTGATTTTAAAAGCAATTATCTCCTTTAATTAAAGACATGAAAAGCTTTGACGCTTTATAATTTGATGTACTGTGAAAATTAAAAACTGCTGATATATTAAAACAGCACACGAAGTGTAACAGCAATTTGAAAGAGGAAATACGTACTTAAGAAACATCAACTTTGATTCAACAAGCGTAATTTCAGTAGAATCCAATTGCATGAATTCGCTCTTTGAGTACTGAGAGAGCGCCATTAACTTTCTCTTTTTTTCAGAAGTCCAGTGGCACGACATTAGGGTAGTTACGCTATATAGTACTTGCGGCATCGTATGTCACAAGATGCTGACTCTGTTCAGGGGTTGTCTATAATATCATGGAGAATATAGTATATCTTCCATAAGACACCCTCCTTCTGACTTCTGACCTTGTTAATAGGTCGCCTTATCTCACAAAAAAAGAAAAAAAGGGTACGTGATATAATATCTTTCTTCGCAAACGACAAGTTTTCGATACAGCTACCGACATTACATAAAACTGCGTGCACTCTGAACGAGTGAACGAAATGACACACACAAAAACCAAATAACTCCCTGTGATGGTTTTGCTCACCTTTGACAGGTATTTGTTTCTATTTGTATGTGCTACAACTTAATCTTTTTTGAAAGCCACTAGGCAGATGTCCACCGGTACAGCCGAACAGGTGTTCTCTCACGTGCAGAATCCGCTAGCTGGGCAGATAGTCCTTCAGCGAATGTGTGATGACGCAACTGAGTGTGAGAAGAGAGCACAGCATTTGAGGACATCATACCGCTGTAGCTTGACATTCAGCTGCCAGGTGAGTCAGAATCTTACTAACGAATACAGTGAAAAAAATAATAAATTTACCAAGATTGAGGGGAGGCCTAACTCGAGAATGATATTGCTACATTACATGAAAAAACTGCAGCAGACCCCAGTTTATAATACACGTAATTATTGAACATTTTCCGGGGACAATTGAAGACTACCAGGAGTGTGTAAGGAAACATTCTTCTTGCTAAAGCTCGCTAGAGCCTAGTGGAATATTTAACCACGTTCATTCCTTGCCCAGTTCTAGATTTCACGACTCCTGGTTAAAAAGTCTTTTTCAAGCTGAAATTCTATATTTAGCGACGCGGCTACTTCAGTCATCTTTGAAGACAAAACTTCCAACTTGGGGTGATGTCCACGTGATGGTAATGTTCGACTGTCATTGTCTTTCTGATTCCACATTACCTTCTATGTTGCTAGAAACTGTAGAATCAGACTGAATTTAATTCCTGCTATTTCTTTTTCATGCAGATCACCTACAACAAATTCCCACATCTGTTGCTCCATCAGCCGGCCCAAGTGGCCGAGCGGTTCTAGGCGCTACAGTCTGGAACCGCGCGACCGCTACGGTCGCAGGTTCGTATCCTGCCTCGGGATGGATGTGTATGATGTCCTTAGGTTAGTTAGGTTTAAGTAGTTCTATGTTCTAGGGGACTGATGACCTGAGAAGTTGAGTCCTATAGTGCTCAGAGCCATTTTTTTTTTGTTGCTCCATCACTTTTGCATGCTAGATCTCGTTCCTTCCCGCATCACATAACAGACACTCGTTTCGTCCTTTTGTTTTTAATTGAGTTACGTTGGACTTGACATCACTCCCTTTTACTTCTCCACCCTGGGCTGACACAGTTGCCACTTCTTCAGTCTCACCTGCATAATCAAGAATTTCTTTTTCCAAATTGTAACTTTAATCTCCATCCAATTCACTACTTGTGCCTCATCATCACTGTGACTATTTCTGTTATGCACTCTACACCTTCTTCACATCATCACTTTAATTTTCCTTCAATGTGTCTCTCATATCTATTTTAAATCACTTTTCTTTTTCTGCTTTCATTGCAGAAATACTGCATCCATTTCAGTTACCTCACTCAGTCATTCACCAACCTTTGGGGATTTCATCTAGTTACTTTACACTGATTGATCCATGATCCTTCTACTTCAACTCATACATTTCTCTCAGTATTAGTGGTTGTTGTCTACCAATGTCGTTTGTTTCCTTCTTCGCATCTCCTGTGCTGGTGTAAGCTGGCTCCAGCACGCCAGGCCGCAAAGAGGTTGCGAGAAGATCGATAATAGGCATCGGGGCAAGCGAGTGTAACAGGAGAGAGACCAAATACGGACTCGCAAGACACGCGCCGCCAACGCCGTCTCGACCGCCAGTATTTAGATCGCGGCCGCGGATCGGAGGGCCAGTCAGTTCTAGTCAGTCCTCAGTCAGTACCTAGCGACCAGAGTAGCGGGACATGTACTTCACCAGCAGTGAGGCTAGCGTGGGCTACTACAAAAGAGCTTGTTACCACAATACCTTGACTATCTTAAGTTAAGTAACTTCTTATTCTTATGAATGAAGAACCCTGTAAATACATGCATGCAATTTGTGTTATAGAGGAGGATACCGGCCACCAAGAAACATCCTTTCCTTGCTTCCCATGGTACAGTTCTACAGAGACAACGAGACGACACAAAAACAGGCGACGAGAATACAACATCCCCTTCTCTTAATCCACTTTCTTTATTGTTCATAAACTCATATCAGGTCACTAACCATGTTCTTCCACCCCCATAATTTTAACTAGCAGCAATACCTTCAACTCCCAATATTCTCACATTGAGTCCACATTAAGAATGATTGCAGTTCCCCTCAGAGGGTGTTCTAGGCTAAGCCGTATCTTTTCATAATTCCCTCCTGTGCTTATGTCACATCTTTCATTACCTTTGATAAACCTTTTCCCCCTATTCTATTCATATTATCATTTCTCTTTTCATAATCAAACCCTTATTTCTCCCATTCTACTGCTTCCCAAACATTTTATGGTCGTCACATAAACGAACTAACTCATTCGTGCATACCAATACTTTTTCTAACACTTTACCTTAAACTGTGGCCACGATAGACACGAAGCCCAAGCCTACTACAGTAGTACAACTTTATATGCCAACCAGCTCTGCAGCTGATGAAGAAATTGATGAAATGTAAGATGAGATAAAAGAAATTATTCAGATAGTGAAGGGAGACGAAAATTTAATAGTCATGGGTGACTGGAATTCGATAGTAGGAAAAGGAAGAGAAGGAAACATAGTAGGTGAATATGGAATGGGAGTAAGAAATGAAAGAGGAAGCCGTCTGGTAGAATTTTGCACCTAGCATAACTTAATCATAGCTAACATTTGGTTCAATAATCATAAAAGAAGGTTGTATACATGAAAGAAGCTTGGAGATACTAGAAGGTATCAGATAGATTATATAATGGTAAGACAGAGATTTAGGAACCACGTTTTAAATTGTAAGACATTTCCAGGAACAGATGTGGACTCTTGACCACGATCTATTGCTTATCAACTGCAGATTAAAACTGAAGAAACTGCAAAAAGGTGATAATTTAAGGAGATGGTATCTAGATAAACTGACAGAACCAGCAGTTACGGAGAGTTTCAGGGAGAGCATAAGGGAACATTTGACATGAATGGGGGAAAGAAATACAGTAGAAGAAGAATGGGTAGCTTTGAGGGATGAAGTAGTGAAGCCAGCAGAGTATCAAGTAGGTAAAAAGGCGAGGGCTAGTAGAAATCCTTGGGTAACAGAAGAAATATTGAATTTAATTGATGAAAAGAGAAAATGCTGTAAATGAAGCAGGCAAAAAGGAATACAAACGTCTCGAAAATGAGATCGACGGGAAGTGCAAAACGGCTAAGCAGGGATGGCTGGAGGACAAATGTAAGGATGTGGAGGCTTATCTCACTAGGGGTAAGATAGATACTTTCTTTTAATGAGTTCATGAACATCGGCTAAGCTCAAAACGAAAAACAACATTCTCCATAAACTTTGTGGCTCTCATTGAGGATCGTCAGCAGACACTCTCCAGGTATCAGCGGTCGGATTGGTACACTCAGCGGCAAAGTACTGTACTCCTGTCTGCCTTCACAGTCCACCTGTAAAAGAGATAGACGTACAACTTAATGAGGGCATACCCATTGTTAGTGGGTCAGTAAGATTGCTCCCACATATTGGTTACCTGTCTTGAGCCATTTTCTACCTCCTGATGTTAGACGGAAGAGCGCGCTACTGCGTGAACACCAGAATATCGCTAATAACACCGACCTTCCAATACTGGGCGACGTATTCCCTGCGGAGCGAAAAAGAAAAGATCAAGAAATATCACTCTCACAGCAGCCGGGACTCTCATGGTCTATGAATGCAAACGCTACTGGCAACAAAACTGTTCTCTACAATGCCTGAAGCTGCCTTGCATCCAGAAGAAACCCGCTTTATTCGTCCTGCCTCGGCCAAATAGGACTACCTTGGAGCGCATCCGAATGGGCTACGGGCGATGTCCAGATACTCTCTACAAGTGGGGCAGATCTTCATTGCCATCGTGTGACTGTGGCGCGGAACGACAGCTCATGTTATGTCGACATGTGCCTCACGTGCCTACAAGAGTCCTTTCCAAGATTTCCTGACACAGCGACGAGTGATGTTATAAAATACATAAAAAACTTGAGAACCATATATAGCTGTTGTCATTTATGTTTTTTTTATGTGGGAGAGCTGTGTTTAAACGCTGAAGTGTAATCTTTGTATGTGTATTGCCATACGATAAAGAAATAAATTTAAAAATATTCTATGTAATATATGTCTTATTTATGTCTATGTAATATATGTCTTACGGCTACTCAGCGTAGCGAAACTGACCGAAAAGAAGGCACATTAGATGTCGGAAGGACACCGTATAGAGAAAGCCACTATAGCTAAGCGCTCTTTTCGTTTAACGTTAACCACCTATGGAAAATACCACTTCTCATCTCCCAACATGTGTGAGGGAATGGTAAACAACCACCAGTGTACCATCGCACTAGCTGGAGCTCTTTAGTCCGTCACTTCACGTGATGAAGTCTTGTCGTGAGGTCTACTGCAGAGCCGTCACACTCGTCTTTCACTCAAGCTTCAGTACAGTGGTGTGTCGCCTCGTAATGTCTCGGTTCGACAGGCCGCGAAGGAAGAACATTCCTCTATGTGCAAGACGCACACGTTGGTCATATGGTTTTGTTTGTCGAAAATACGCACTGTGTTTGTCACACATCGCCGATGGACAGCATGCATGAGTAGGCAACATTCAACAACATTAACAGCCGTTTTGTACACGCCTAAAAGAAGTATTATGAAATCTTGCTCAACTCTCATACGTATCATCACACTGCAGTTCTTACATCCAACTGTAATTAATGGGTACTAAATTCCACACTGTTTGCATGCTTCTTCAAAGCCTTGCTATTTGAGCAAATATTATATTTTGGCGAAGATTTGGAATTTCATTGTCATAAAGGTTTTAGATGTCTAACAACACTGACGTGTGTTATGCTTCGAAAATAAGCAAAGAATTCGTTTAATTGTCCTACGCATGTTTGAGGTTAGATCTCAGCTTTATAGTAACTGTACACGTTACTTTGGACATTAGTTTTAAGTAGGGTTACCAGACGAGTGGTTTTAGCGAGGTCAATACGGAATTTTTCCCTATTGTTCCGGGTACGTTACAAACTTTTAACTATACACCAAATGTGCAGATTTTGGACTTGAGGTACAATACTCATATTTTCAATCTTCGAGTACCAAATTTTACGAAGCAAATTATATTTTTCACACTAGGCGCGCGTGTGATGGTAGTTGATACGGATGTGACGTCACAGGCAGAACTGCGAGAAGACACTCGGTTCCATTCATTTCTGGAGCAGATTCAACACTCTATCGTAAGGCATCTTGCATTTTAGGTTTTAGAACTGACTTCTTTATAGAGACAGGGTTTTCAAAATGTATAGTAGTGTTTTCCTGAGGGCATGCAGCTTTACTGTATGGTTAAATGATGATGGCGTCCTCTTCGGTAAATTATTCCGGAGGTAAAATAGTCCCCCATTCGGATCTCCAAGCGAGGACTACTCAGGAGGACACCGTTATCAGGAGAAACAAAACTGGCTGTCTACGGATCGGAGCGTGAATGTCAGATCCCTTAATCGGAAATGGATAGGTTAAGCAAGCTGCGACATTGTCCCGAAAAAACATTGACCCGTATGTACAATAAGTTTCCTTTTATTTACATCTATTGTCACTAACGTTTTGTTAACAGACCGAAACCGGTACTCTGTTAACAAAACGTTTGTGACCATAGACGTAAATAAAAGGAAACTTATTGGATAGGTTAAAGTTAGATATAGTGGTAATTAGTGAAGTTCGTTGGCAGGAGGAACAAGACTTCTGGTCAGGTGAATACAGGGTTATAAATACAAAATCAAATAGGGGTAATGCAGGAGTAGGTATAATAATGAATAAAAAAGTAAGAGTGCGGGTAAGCTACTACAAACAGCATAGCGAAAGCATTATTGTGGCCAAGATAGACACGCGGCCCATGCGTACCAAAGTAGTACAAGTTTATACGCCAACTAGCTCCGCAGATAACGAAGATTTGATGAAATGTATGATGAGACAAAAGGAATTATTCAGATAGTGAAGGGAGACGAAAATTTAATAGTCATGGGTGACTGGGATTCGATAGTAGGAAAAGGAAGAGAAAGAAATGTAGTAGGTTAATCTGGAATGGGAGTAAAAAATGAAAGAGGAAGCCGGCTTGGAGAATTTTGCATAGAGCATAACTTAATCAAAGCTAACACTTCGCTCAAGAATCATAAAAGAAGGGTGTATACATGGAAGAGGCCCAGAGATACTCGAAGGTTTCAAATAGATTATATAATGGTAAGACAGAGATTTAGGAACCAAGTTTTAAATTGTAAGACATTTCCGGGGGAAGATATGGACTCTGACCACAAGCTATTGGTTATGAACTGTAGATTAAAACTGAAGAAACTGCCAAAAGGCGATAATTTAAAGAGATGGGATCTGGATAAACTGACAGAACCTAAGGTTGTAGAGAGTTTCAGGGAGAACATTAGGGAACTATTGACAGGAATGAGGATAGAAATGCAGTAGAAGAAAAATGGGTAGCTTTGAGGGATGAAAAAGTGAAGGCAGCGGAAGATCAAGTAGGTAAAAAGACGAAGGCTAGCAGAAATCCTTGGGTAATAGAACATATATTGAATTTAATTGATGGAAGGAGAAAATATAAAAATGCAGTAAATGAAGCAGGAAAAAGGAATACAATCGTCTCAAAAATGTAATCGACAGGAGGTGCAAAATGGCTAAGCAGGAATGGCTAGAGAACAAATGTAAGCATGTAGAGACATATCTAAGTAGGGGTAAGATAGATACTGCCAACAGGAAAACTAAAGAGACTTTCGTGGAAAAGAGAACCACTTGTATGAATATCAAGAGCTCAGATAGAAACCCAGTTCTAAGCAAAGAAGGGAAAGCAGAAACGTGGAAGGAGTATACAGAGGGTCTATACAAGGGCGATGTACTTGAGGACAATATTATGGAAATGGAAGGAGATGTAGATGAAGATGAAATGGGAGATATGATACTGCGTGAAGAGTTTGACGGAGCATTGAAAGACCTGAGTCGAAGAAAGGTCCCGGGAGTAGACAACATTCTATTAGAACTACTGACAGCCTTGGGAGAGCCAGTCCTGACAAAACTCTACCATCTGGTGAGCAAGATGTATGAGACAGGCGGAATACCCTCAGACTTCAAGATGAATATAATAATTCCAATCCCAAAGAAAGCAGGTGTTGACAGATGTGAAAATTACCGAACTATCAGTTTAATAAGTAACAGCTGCAAAGTAATTACGAGAATTCTCTACAGACGAATGGAAAAACTGATAGAAGCCGACCTCGGGGATGATCAGTTTGGCTTCCGTAGAAATGTTGGAACACGTGAGGCAATACTGACCCTACGACTTATCTTAGAAGAAAGATTAAGGAAAGGCAAACCTACGTTTCTAGCATTTGTAGACTTAGAGAAAGATTTTGACAATATTGATTGGAATACTCTCTTTCAAATTCTGAAGGTGGCAGGGGTAAAATACAGGGAGCGAAAGGCTATTTACAATTTGTACAGAAACCAGATGGCAGTTATAAGAGTCGAGGGGCATGAAAGGGAAGCAGTGGTTGGGAAGGGAGTGAGGCAGGGTTGTAACCTATCCCCGGTGTTATTCAATCTGTACACTGAGCAAGCAGTAAAGGAAACAAAAGAAAAATTTGGAGTAGGAATTAAAATCCACGAGGAAGAAATGAAATCTTTGAGGTTGTAATTCTGTCAGAGACAGCAAAGGACTTGGAAAAGTAGCTGAACGGAATGGTCAGTGTCTTGAAAGAGGATATAAGATGAACATCAACAAAAATAAAACGAGGATCAAGGAGTGTAGTCGAATTAAGTCGGGTAATGCTGAGGGTATTAGATTAGGAAATGAGACGCTTAAAGTAGTAAATGAGTTTTGCTATTTGGGGAGCAAAGTAACTGATAATGGTCGAAGTAGGATATAAAATTTAGACTGGCAATGGCATGGAAAGCATTGCTGAAGAAGAGAAATTTGTTAACATCAAGTATAGATTGAACTGTCAGGCAGTCATTTCTGAAAGTATTTGTATGGAGCGTAGCCATTTATGGAAGTGAAACGTGGACGATAAACAATGTGGACAAGAAGAGAATAGAAGCTTTCGAAATGTGGTGCTACAGAAGAATGCTGAAGATTAGATGGCTAGATCACATAACTAATGAGTAGGTATTGAATAGAATAAGGGAGAAGAGAAATTTATGGCCCACCTTGACTAGAAGAAGGGAGCGGTTGGTGGGAAATGTTCTGAGGCATCAAGGGATCACCAATTTAGTGTTGGAGGGCAGCGTGGAGGGTAAAATTCGTAGAGGGAGACCAAGAAATGAATACACTAAGAAGATTCAGAAGGATATAGGTTGCAGTAGGTACTGGGAGATGAAGAAGCTTGCACAGGACAGAGTAGCATGGAGAGCTGCATCAAACCAGTCTCAGGACTGAAGACCACAACAACAACAACAACAACAGTAGTGTAACTAATCTCACGCCAAGTGTATCAGATATTCAGACCAGCAAATACCGGAATAGAAGACGGCAAATGTTTCGTTCGGTTTGGGAAACATGATTTCCAGAATTGCGGCCATTCCGGTAAATGCATATAAAGTAAGTATTACACCACTGAATGGAAAACTGGAGAGAGATTGTCCATTTCACATTCGGTGTAGCCTGTGTTAGACTTGACGCTTAACGTCGGTACAAACCACGCTGGTGAAGAGTCACTAGGAGATGGATTCTGCTGAAACAGAGGAGTTATGTAGTAGATGCATGCTTATTTCTACAAAATCTAATTTTCAAGGTAATAATAGCCCTATTTAAGAAGTAATAAAATGGCGCAATTAAAAGTGCTTTTCAGAAAACTGCGTCTGAGCTTACATTCGCGTTTCACACATTTAAACATCAGCTTAGCTACGCCACCACTGACTGCAGTGTGAAAGCATCGTCTCAGCTATTCCCAGATATGACAAGTGAAGATAAGTTCTCCTGTGATAAAAGAAAATGTGATGCATTGATTGCTGTTGTTTTTGGACCAAACAGCGTCAATAATTTATCGCAAAACTTAAAGGGTATGAACTTTTTGGTGGTGGATTTGAGACTTCCAACATAGGTCATCAAAAGTGTTATACTATTTGTGTAAGATACTTTGACGTGCAAGCAGGTGTGTCCGACAGAATTATAGATTTCTCTGATGAGGCTAGTGAACCTGCAGTATCTTAGCAAGTCTTCAGAAGGACCCCATAACGCGAGTTGAATTCGTCCAAGGTTTCAAGTTTTACTGTGGACAACACAAATGCAAACTATGGGAAGGACAACTGTTTGTTGCGTTCGCTTGAAAAGGGAAAATCGTTGTGTAGTGAAATTTAATGGCTGTCCACATACAGTACATAAATCTGTAAATCTGGTGTGAATGATATGTCCTTAGATAATGAAATGTTAGTAATCAAGACATTCAACTACACTACTGGCCATTAAAATTGCTACACCACGAAGAAGACGTGCTACAGACGCGAAATTTAGCCGACAGGAAGAAGATGCTGTGATATGCAAATGATTAGCTTTTCGGAACATTCCAACAAGGTTGGCGCCGGTGGCGACACCTACAACAAGCTGACATGAGGAACGTTTCCAACCGATTCCTCATACATAAACAGCAGTTGACTGGCGTTACCTGGTGAAACGTTGTTATGATGCCTCGTGTAAGGGGGAGAAATGCGTACCATCACCTTTCCGACTTTGATAAATGTCGGATTATAGCCTATCGCGTTGGTCGAGATCCAATGACTGTTAGCAGAATACGGAATCGGTGGGTTCAGGAGGGTAATACGGAACGCCGTACTGGATCCCAACGGCCTCGTATCACTAGCAGTCGAGATGACAGGCATCATATCCGCATTGGATCCCTGAGTCAACAGATGGGGTCGTTTGCAAGACAACAACCATCTGCACGAACAGTTCGACAACGTTTGCAGCAGCACGGACTATCAGCTCGGAGAACATGGTTGCGGTTACCCTTGACGCTGTATCACAAACAGGAGCGCCTGCGATGGTGTAGTCAATGACGAACCTGAGTGCACGAATGGCAAAACTTCATTTTTTCGGATGAATCCAGGTTCTGTTTACAGCATCATGATGGTCGCATCCGTGTTTGGAGACATCGCGGTGAACGCACATTGGAAGCGTGTATTCGTTATCGCCATACTGGCGTATCACCCGTCGTGATGGTATGGCGTGCCATTGGTTACACGTCTCGGTCACCTCTTATTCGCATTGACGGCAGTTTGAACAGTGGACGTTACATTTCAGATGTGTTACGACACGTGGCTCTACCCTTCATTCGATACCTGCGAAACCCTATATTTCAGCAGGATAATGCACGACCGTATGTTGCAGGTCCTGTACGGGCCTTCCTGGATACAGAAAATGTTCGACTGCGGCCCTGGACAGCACATTATCCAGATCTCTCAGCAACTGAAAAGTCTGGTCAATGGTGTCCGAGCAACTGGCTCGTCACAATAAGCCAGTCACTACTCTTGATGAACTGTGGTATCGTGTTGAAGCTGCATGGGCAGCTGTACCTGTACACGCCATCCAATCTCTGTTTGACTCAATGCTCAGGCGTATCAAGGCCGCTATTACGGCCAGAGGTGGTTGTTCTGGGTACTGATTTCTCAGGATCTATGCACCCAAATTGCTTGAAAATGTAATCACATGTCGGTTCTAGTATAATATATTTGTCCAATGAATATCCGTTTATCATCTGCATTTCTTCTTGGTGTAGCAATTTTAATGGCCAGTAGTGTATTTATCAAATTCAGCTAGAGGGGTATCGCAGCTCAGATAGTTGTTTCAATTTCTTGACATGGAATACAATGCGTTTTTGTGACATGGACCTACAAGATGCTTAAGCTTAACGCTTGCCGTAGAACGGTTGTTGAAAAATCTTCCTTTCATTACATGGTACTTTTCTAGTGTAGATGACTGACCCTACTTCATTAACTTCTGATTCAGAAAAACAACAATTCATTTTAGTGAAATTATATCTTCATTTTTCGCTGCATTTAACTGGCACTTTCCAAGATACTCATCTCAGAAGAAAATGAACTGAAAATTTGTGAACCTTACTGTATGATAGGGAAAAGAAATGTAGTTAGGACATGGGTTAATTATTTGTTATTTTAGTTGTGAGTTGCAACAGTTTCTAGATAAATTAGAGGATCTAATACCAAGTGAAAGACAAACACAATTATAAGAATACAGACACACATAAATGTGGTGTGTCTGAAATATTTGAATGAATGTATGGATCTCAATGATAACCACGTTTCATCATTAATGAGTAATACATCACTTGAAAACAAAAACGATGTGTTTCAAAATACAGGGTGTACGTAAAGTCTGGTAACAATTTCAATTATTTATTGCACAAGAACTAAACATTGTAGAGATGTCATACATATTGCATTTTGAAGAGGAACTCTGAAATTCTTTTTACAAACATTCGATATGCGAACCATGAGTGACCCGGCAGACGTCAATACGGTAATCTAATTGTTGCCATACCCGTCCCAGATGGCATCGTCGGCGAGGCAGTCGCTTCCCGTATTCTCTCCTGGAGCTCTGCTACACCAGCTCTTTAATGTGTCCTCACAAAAAAAAAAGTCACACAGAGTTAGATCTGGTGATCGGGGCAGCTCCGTGTTCAGGTACCCACGAACTTCACGATGAAAATCTGGTGGAGCCCCACCCTGCTGAAAGATGAACAGAGAGTCCGAATTCATTTGAGGCATCTTTCTTTGGATTCCTTATGTATGTCTCTCGTACGCGCTCCACATTCACTTCACTCTCACTGGGACGTCCGTTTCTCACTGCTGGGCACAAGCAACCAATCGTAACGAATTTGTTGTACCAGTGGTAAATGGCCTTCCTTGTTGGTGGCTTCTTACCGTACTTGGTTCTAAACATCCGTTGAACAGCTGTAGCACACTTGTTTTTGTCTAACTGCAACACACAGAAAGTTCGCTCCGCACCTGAACTCGCCATGTTTGCGAGTAACGCTGACTATCGGCAAATCACCAAACTACGCTGTGGCGGTAAACATGAAAAAAAAACTTTCAGTGTTTCTCTTCAAAATGATACATGTATAATATCTGCACAATGTTTTGTTCTTGTGTAATAAATAATTGAAAGTGTTCCCGGACTTTATGTACAGCCTGTATTTTGAAATTAGCGGGATCACTTTATGTTGTTGATTTACTTAGTGTAGATAATATGCATTCAGACACTGATATGGTTAGTGATTTATTTTATGGGGTGGGGGCTGAACATTTGAAAGCAAAGATAGCCAAAATGTCAGTACCACAGAAATGGGTCTATACAATACAGCTGATTGGTGCATCAGAAATATGCAATGTTTTAGTTCCACAGAGAGAGGTTTCTCCACTATAAACACATAAACACAGTGATGAGCGAAAAAGATATTTAGTTGATCTAATAATAGTAATGAATTTATACTTACTTCCAATTTGCTTTAGGTTACAGTGATTTTTATAATACTGTCCTGAGAAATGCATGCTCAACTGAGAAGTACTCTTCTTAATTGTGTTGTGTCTAGAATGAAGAAATATATATATAATTTTACAAAACCTAGTGGCCCCACTGTAATCTGCAACCTTACATTTAAGGGCGTGAAATAGTTTTCCTAGTAGTGATTCTATTCAGGGATTTACTCGATTTTTCTCTGTGGACCATTCGTTTTTCAGCGTGTGACGGGTGTAAATGGTGATATTTTTATTGATGACTGAGGACGGTGTACTGAAAAACATTACATCAGTGTTTTACGTCACTTACCAACTGATATTTCTAGGTATTATAAGAGGTATATTTTTATGTTGGGTAGTACCTCCAAGAACTTATGGTCAGAGCAAGGCATTAATGGTTATTTTATCCTCTACAGCAGGTTTGGTATTGAAGAGCGGATGTATGGATACTAAAATATTAGACTCTACCGACAGGTGTTGTCCACTTAGTGGTATAGTTACTGCCATGCAGAAAACATTGGGCTGTGAAGTATGTAATGTGTTTGTGTGAAGAGTGATCGACAAAGAGAGAAAAACGATGAACACACTGCTGTGTGTACATATCACGCTACCACACATACAAATATCTGCCCTTATACCTGTTGCACCCAATACAGTGCATCCCATTTAACAACTAAAAATGCAGAAACCAAAATTCCGACAATAAAACTTATGTGGTAAGTAAGTGTTAATTTGAAGTATAACTAATATTCACTTATTATTGGCAACTGAGTTATCGAAGAAAGCCTGGCTTTTGATGTACTTTTGGTCATATTTTTAAAGGCATTTAATAGCAAGAATTCGAGGATGTACAGGTATAATAATTAACAAAATTTACAGAGAAACTTCCTGCAATACTGTTTTCGAAAAATTTGCAGGCAGTTTATAGAATATGAGTTGAATGGTAATAGCACATTGGAGAGTCATATCTGTTTCATGCGCACATTATGTAACAGGAAAATCTGGTCTGTAGAGGAAGAATAGTCATGTAGACGAGTTTGTTAATTTTTATTTTAATACTATGAAAAAGCGTAATTACATTTCAAAGCAAACTGTGCAGTGGCAGGAGTTGTTACAAAGTGTCTCTGAGTGAGTGTCTAAATTGTATCAAAAGAAAGCTAGTGAACCATGCATTTGTTGTCTTATCTGCGAAACTGTACAAGTATTATAACATACGTGACACTCGTACCAATAAGAGCAACAAATAAACGTAGATCTAAGTCAAAGAAGCCTGCAGCGGAAAAACGCAGATTCTCCACTGCCAATTGGAGAGAACGTGACGTAACGCTGGGGGGCAGAAGGGACTGAATCTTGTCCAGCACCAGGCCAACTCTGACAGCTCTATCCTGAGCAGACGAGCACGCCCAGCACAGGGCTAGCAGGAAGCTGGCTTCAACCACCAACAGAACACCGAACGCAGCGGCAAGGGCACGTAATCCGGACGAGAGGTGTTGCCAGTTGTTCGCCAGGAGCACGGAGCAGTAACTGGTGCAGACGAGCTGCAGCAGGCGGTTGAGAAACGACAGCGACAGCGAGAGCCCAAAGTGTTGACCGCAGAGGCGGGCGATACGGTGCAGGGCCAGCCTGGCGCGCTGCAGGCGCCACAGACCACTCTCCGCCACCCACCGCCGCCCTCCGGAGGTCGCCGCCTCCTCCAGCTCCGCCTCCCTGTGCAGCGGCGGCCGCACACTCCTCAGCAGCTGCCTGCGGATGGCGCCCATCCGGTCCCGCACAACCAGCACGATGCCAAAGAACTGTACTTGCCAAACTAAGTTATAGAGTGCAGAAAAGAGGACAATACTTTCCTTCCACTTCCCTTCAAAACTAATAGCTGCTGTATGTAAACAGAGACCAATAAAGAGTCCTAATAATACTGCAACAAAAATAAAAACAACTCTCCGTGTTTGGGTAAAAACCTTGCTGTACCCATACTGGCAGTGGAGAAGCAATTGATCTACTGTTTCCAGCAGATTAATTATTTGGCAGAGGTGTCGGTTCCCAGTAGTGAGACACTTGAATAGCATTATAGCTGACTCCATCCACACCAGCAGTAAAACTAATCCCGCAGGAACCGTCAAAGTTGGTAAATATTCTCTAATCGGAGGATTACAAGTGTAACTATAGCTGCAATATGAGCCCAGTGCCACAATACAAGCAAACCATACTGCACTTGTTACATGCCACCCTCTCAGACAGAAGTGTTTCCTGTTTCTGTCCATTCTAATCACTGAAGCGTAACCACACATCCTGAAGAGTATATATAAAGGTTTCCCTGCATCCATGAAGGTACGAGGAGTCATAACTGTTCTTGAGAAAATCGATAGCGATGATATGTGTCCACTGAACTGGAATTACTCTTTAGATTTTACTACTTTAAATGCTTCTCGCAATGCCTCAGACTTGCTGTAAGATCTCCTCTTTCTGTGAATAATATATACAAATACTGCGTTACAACTTCATTATGCATAAACTTAACAATCAGTGTAAATTCGGATGACTGTGTCTCCACTGTCGCAATGCTACCTAACTGAAGGAGAGCACACTGTTTCCCAGTCGTTATTCTGCTCATCAGTACTGTAAGCGACGAGGGACACATCGATTGAATGTCACCTAAATTAATTATCTTGCCTTTACGAGTGTCTAATCCACTAATTGACATTCATTTCATTACTGCACAAAACGCTCATACTTCTTTATATCGAGTAGCTCTTAACATTATGAAACTGTTGTTGTGGTCTTCAGCCCAAAGACTGGTTTGATGCAGTTCTCCATCCTTCAATAACCTGTGCAAGCTTCTTCACCTCCGAATAACTAATGAAACCCACATCCTTCTGAATATGCTAACTGTATTCATCTGTTGGTCTCCATCCACAGTTTTTGCTCCCCATACTTCCTCCAATATTAAATTCATAATCACTTGATGTGTTAGAATGTTTCCTGTCTATCAATCCCAACAGTTACTTTCCTTCCAAAATAACAAAACCCAACTGCTACTATAATTGTATCGTTTCCTAATCTAATTCTCTCTGTGCCAACTGATTTAATTCGGGTGGATCCTATTATCCTTGCCATGCTTTTGTTGATGTTCACCTCATATTCTCTTTTCAGGACACTTCGCGTTCCGTTCAACTGCTCTTCCAATTCCTCTGACACAATTACAATGTCATCATCAAAACTGAAAGTTTTAATTTCTTCTGCCTGAAGATAATTCATACACCAAATTATTATTTGCTGTCTTTTATGCTTTCTCAAAGTACTTATTGAATAACGTTGGTGATATAAAAACTGCGATCGGCTACACACTGTCTCACTCCCTTCTCAACCATTGCTTCTCTTTCATACCCTTCGACTCTTGTAACTGCCGTTTGGTTTCTGTAGAAGCTGTAAATTACCTTTCGCTTCCTGAATCTTACCCTTTCTATCTTCAGCATTCAAAGAGGTTACTCCAGTCAAAAAAGTCAAAAGCTATCTGTAAGTCTAAAAATCCTATAAAGATACGTATTCTTTCCTTAACCTACCTTCTAAGTCTTTCCATTATTCTGTAAAGAATTCATGTTAGTGTTTTGCAAATAATGACTTATGAAACTGATCGTTCGGCAATGTTCACATCATTCATCATCTCCTTTCCATAGAACTACTTTCTTTTTGAAGTGTGAGAGTATTTAGACTGTCTCATACATCTTGCACGCAAGATGGAAGAATTTCGCCATGATTGGTTCCTTTTCTAACAGTGGTATCAGTGCTTCTGACTGATTGAATATCTACTCCCAAACCTTGTTTCGACTTAGTCTTTCAATTATCTGACAAATTCTTCTTGTAATGTCATATCTCCCATCTCATCTTCATCTAAATCCTCTTCCATTTATAAAATACTGCCTTCAAATTCATCTTCCTTGCACTGACCCTCTATATAGTCCTTCCACTTTTCAGCTTAGGACTGGGTTTCCCATCTGAGCTCTTGATACTCACATAACTGCATATCTTCTCACCAAAGGAGTCTTTAATTTTCTTTTATGCCGTATATGTCTTTCCCCTAGTGAAGAATGCTTCTAAATACCTACACTTGCCCTTTAGCCTTTCCTGCTTAGCCATTTCGTACTTAATGTGAATCTCATTTTTTAGACATTTGTTTTCCTTTACACCTTCTTCACTTGCTGTATTTTTATATTTTGTCCTTTCATCAACTAAATTCAGCATCTCCTGTATTAGACATGGATTTCTGGTAAGCCTTGTCTTTTTATCCATTTGATCTTCTGCTGACTTCACTATTTCATCTCTAAAGATATTCGTTTTGTACTGTGTTCCTTTCCTCTGTTCAGATCAATCGTTGGCTAATACTCCCTCTGAAATTCTCAACAAGCCTAGCTGTTTCAGCTCATCCAGGTTTCATCTCCTAAATTTCCTAATGTTTTGCAATTTTTTTAGTTTTGATATACATTTCATAACCAATAAATTGTGGTCAGAGTCCACATCTGCCCCTGGAAGTGTTTCACAATTTAAAATCTAGTTCCCAAATCTATGGCTTTTCGTTATATAATAAATATCAAAACTTTGCTCACCTCATCCAGGTATATAACCTTCTTTCACGATTCTTAAACCAAGTGTTAGTGATGATTAAGTTATCCTGTGTACAAGATTGTAGCACGTGGCTTCCTCTTTCATTCCTTTGCCCCAGTCTGTATTCACCAACAATCATTCAATCTCTTGATTTTGCTGCTACCGAATTCCAGTCTCCCATACCAATTAAGTATTTGTACTCCTTGGAAATATTGCTATTACAACAAAAGATTATTCCTTCTGAAGAACTGACCTACTGACAAAACAGTAAATACACATATCCTGAATTTATTGCGAAGTCAGAAGTTTCATGATTTTTTTTTAAAGTAATAGTGCTTTAACTTTTAGAAATCTGTAACTATGAACCTGTTGCTGAATATGACAACCAACAGTTTTCTAGGAACTTTCATTTTCTGTGTTCTAGTATTAAACATTCGAACATGTCAGCACCGTTTACTGATATCTCCTCATATCGCAACAATGCAAAATCAAAAAGAACGATGTGAATATTATACACTCAGATTAAGCATAATTTATTTTATACTCAGTAAAGTAAACTTCGTTCGAAAAATGAAAATATTATTTTGTCCATTTTCAGTAACTGTAGTCGTCTATAATGAAGTAATCAGCAAGTAGCTGCACTTAGCGCTCTTCTCCTGAAGGTGATGCGTGTCGCATTATTTGCGATTGTCAGTAATGAAGTACAGCACAAAATAAGATCACGTTGAAAAATGGTCAAATTCAACGCTGTGTTAGCAACTACACATGTAACAATGTAAACATAATTATCAGTTTCAATCAGTGTGGCATAGTGATGTCAATTATTTAAAAATTTCTATATACTATCATGATGACTGTCATTCGTAAAATAGTGGCCGCTGTCGTGGCACTGAAATTGGAATTGATGCAATGTGGCATTAAAGAATTATATGAATATATGAAAGGTTCTGTGCTATACCGGCTTTCCCAAGCGTTTCTCTTTCATTAATTTCCAAGAAAAGTGATGGAGGTGTTATACAGGAGTTCCCCCGCAATTACTGCAAGTGAAATTCCAACTTCTTGTCTGAATTCAGGAGTTAACTAAATACAGAAATAAAAAATTAACGAAAGCTGCAAAAGTGTATTTGCGAAAAATGACCGACAAAGACATATTTGGAAAGGATCACTTCGTGGAATTCACGTGAGAAGTTAGGAAAGAGGAAAAATTTGGGTACGGTTAATGTCATTCCAGCAACTACTTTCATTACTGTGCCACAGTATCGGTCCGTTCTGTAGTTTCTATACTCAAGTAATAGCCAATTAGAGGCCAGAAAAGACAATGTTTCCTTATAAGAGCATTCTTTACAGCGCTGATGAAAGGCAATAAAAAGAATTCCTCGTATGTTCTGCACGCGTGGCCACACACCTGCTATATGATGACAAAGGAATTTAGTTTATCCCATATTACGCAACATTAAAGTTTCCATATATCACATTATTTGGCTGGAATAACTGTTTCTTAATAACTCAAGATTATGTTGGTTGTTATGTTGGTTCTTTTCAGACTTGCAAATGTGTCCATAACGCCATTACAAGTCTTCCATGTTTTTATACGTATCCCAACTCACGACTATGATTCCATAAAACGTTTATCCCTTGTTCTCCTACTCCAAAACTCTCTGGCATGAGTGAGTGAATGAATGTGGGTGTTTTTCATTTTGCTTTACGATGGTTTATTCTGCTGCAGAGAATCATCGGTAGTCTTACGGAATGGCCAACCCTTGTCGTTTTCAGGTAGGCAAAGAGTCTTGTTCCCTTTGCGTGTAAGTTACTGGTGTTAGGTTGGTGGCGTAAGCCTCATCTCTGGGTTTTCCTGGCCACGGGGTTGTGTGGGAGAAGTTTTAGCGTGAGATAGTCAGTCTGCTTCAAGCTCTCCGAGGGTCTGCAGACGAGATCTCTTCGAAGAAGGGTGAGTTGGTTTAACTGCGTGGCGCTTTGTCTCATACCGAGAGAGGCGCTTTTTGTAATTCAGTCTCACTGATCTTGCACCTTGTGCATTTTTCGGCCTCGCGTTTGTCTTATAAAGGTTGTTTTGCTGGTTCGCAGCAAGGAATGCAAGGCTTTTGCAGACTTCTCAGTTTCATTCCTAATGCAGACTTTGGTCCGTAAAGAAAAACGTAGCGCAAGGGTGTTGTATATGTTGAAGCGATCTCAGGGAGGAAGTGCTCCCTCGGTTCAGTGTGAATGTTTGTGTGCCTGCGACTGCGTGTGTATACATTCTAATCATTTCCAAATTTTTGCCTTTTTGTGAATTTTCTTTGTTTCATGTCCGTTGGAAACCATCCACGTGAGTTAATATTAGAGTTGGTTGGCCCTCTACCACTACCCTTTGTGTACTCAAATGTGTCCTCTGTAAAATGTTAATTGTTAACGGGTGCGTGGTTTAATGTTGCCAAATACTGGCCACGGTACGTAGAACTTGTGATTCAGCGATCCACGTAGCCACACATGTTAACTGTGAGCCTAACTTTGTTGTGGCCACCTGTCTCGGTCCTATAGTTTACTTATTGTTCTGATTTTATAACATTAAATATCTACTGTCCGGATTATTTAATTTTATTTGTGGCTCACGATTTCATGTTAAGCGCATAAGCGCGTATGTGTGGCCCTCATTGACGCTGTTTCTCCAAACTGAGGTTCAGCTTTAAATGCAACGCAGCGGAACCAACCCCATAGCCTCGTTGTATGTTGGTGCTGGGACCGTCCTTGCTGCTCTTTGGGTGAATATGGGTCTGAATGTGAGCAATAAACGTTTCCCGCCCCCGATAATTACGGCCGCGAGTCTAAATTAAGAGATTCTGTTGCGAATTGTATAGCATTTCACAAACAATCGTCCATAGTTACCAGGCAACAGCAGTTATCTAGATGTCTTACGTCAGTGTCTTAAGAAATAAATTATTTTGTTTCACGTCTTATCAAGTGTAAAGATGTTACGTCTCCTTTACCTATGCCATTTACATAGCAGTTTCCTTGTTAGCCCATCCATAGTGTTTCCATGCGCACAGGTCCGATAATTGGTGTTCCCTTTTTATTTAAAACAAATTCTTTAGAGTAGATCTTGTTTTCAGCAATTTTGCAGCGATCTGCTCTTATTCACAGTGTTCACACACTTTTTACTTTAATATTCGATTCATGTGAACAATTCCTGGATCATATTGATAATTACATCCAACTTTTTTGAGTGACATTACAACGAATGTTCTTTTATGAGTTTTTCTTATGACTCAATTAATTAATTTTCCAACTTAGTCGAACCTCTTGTTTGTCGTGGGGCTGGAGTTGGTGGCGACCCAATCTCTTACTTCGATTTTAATTTCAGATAGCATTTAAATTTGCGTGTGGCTCTTTTAGCCATCACAATATCGCTCAGGGCTCCACTCATTTCATAAACACCACATAAGTGCACGTCACTTACATAGGGTCCCTTACCATAGGTATTACACCTTTATAGACTAATACAGCTTCCAAAACAAATTTCTGTTGAACAAAAACTGGAACATCATAATGCATTTCAGCATCAACAAACATCTTTAACATATCTGTGGAGTCAAAATAAATTTGTCTGTATTACCTCACTTGAAACATGTATAGCCACTAATAATTATATGAAGATGCTGTTTTTAGTAATTTTAATTTTGTTTGCTGCTGCTTAGACTTTTTCAATATCCTCTCTTTCCTAAATCACATGATTTTGGTTAGCTCCATTTTGTCCTCATTAGAACAGGAGGGGAGGTTCTGGTCAGGTAACCACCTTATCAGATCCTCTGTCAGATTACACATTTGGCTCACTTACAATTAAGGTAATCCCTTATTCCCTTTTCTTAACCTACCCCCTCCCGAACCCCAGAGAGCACTGGGAATTGATCAGTTTCACCCATGGGAATCTCCCATAAGCCGTAGGCAATTGTGCTAGCTGAACCCGAGCTCATTACGTAATTCAACAGTGGTCGCATGATATAAAATGACAGGAAACACAATGGGCCAATAAGATTGGGCCCCTCCCTCCTCCTCCACCATATCATCCTTTATAACTAGCTCAACTTTGTGGAGGCGTCTTCATTTGAGGTCTGATCACCAGGGGGAGAGGTTCAGGTTTTGTTATAAACAACAACAGATTAAGTAATCACCAATAATTTTCTCTCTGTCTCTAGTTTCATTATTGCATGATCTCATTCAGTTGAACTCTGCGGTTTGTAAATAATAAAACTGAAGTAAAAATATCTTAATGTTATTGATAGTCTTTGTTGTTAACAAGTTTTATACACTTATAACAATAATAATTTCTGATATATTTACATAAATGTTTTACAATAAATAATTTTTTGTGATGTACAAATTATGAATTTTACTTTAAACTATTAACATCAGGTACTTTTGGTACATAAACTAGGAGAATGTAAATACTATGTATCCCATGTAACCATTTTTGTCCAATTTGTTTCAGTATTTAGCTTTCTTTCATTATATATATCATGTATTTACATTTCATTACTCATTTATTTCTATTTACCATTCTCTTTCGTTTAATATATATATATATATATATATATATATATATATATATATATATATATATATATATATATATACAGCATTTACATTATCTTTGTGTTCACTCTACACACATCTCAATCAGTATATATATATATATATATATATATATATATATATATATATATATACCATTTCTTCAAGCACACTTAGTGTCCAGCTCTGTACATGGTACACACAATATATATGCACACACAGTGTGTAATGTGTCATTCCTATACATACACATATATACCTACACACACACACACACACACACACACACACACACAACTACAACAAATGGTTCATCAAACCATTCCATATACACTCATAGAGATGCACATCAACTCTTTTGAAGCATCTACATAGCCACATACTCAGTCACTGCAATAAATAGTGTGAGAATGGTAGGGTTCCGATCAGACTCTGACGGATGAACTGTTTGTTGTCATAATTTTACAGTTCTACATTCTGCTGCATTGTATTGCATGCAATGCATCTAAGGTAATCAGGTACAACACAAAGAATTAGACGCATTACGATACACAATTGATAATCATTATGGAATATCACCTCAAAGCAAGAAGGTCATCTGCCTGATGAAAGATGAAGTCAGTGGTTCACAGATCGTCGAGTTTGTTGGGCTCAGATCTAATATGAACGTTAAACATATAGAAGTAGGTGGCACACAGAGTGATGCTGAGGACGTGCATCATGTGGGCTCAAAGGCTCTCACTGCCTTTCAACCAATGGATGAAACTATCTCCATCTGTATGAAATAGCTTGGGAGTAGCAAAGTTTGAATTATCAAAGTCTTAGGGAAAGGCGTACCTGTGGAGTTTTGACACGTCTAGAACACGTATACCCATATAGATAGGCTTCATGAACTGTAGTGAAATATGGGATATCTCCAAAGTGACTCGTCCTTCATTGAGGATGATAACCCATTTGAAATATGGTCTAGCGACATAATCTCTTGTGCCATATGCCCATTCCACCGGTAAACTTAATGACTTTCGTGGTATTCTCTAACATTGTCTACAGGTTTCTTAAAAAACTGACTTGATCATTAATCTGTAAAAATCTTTCTCAAAATTATGTCACTGGAGCCCCTGTTCGACTTTTAAACTAACATATTTTCGTGGCGAGGGATGCTGATTGGAGGAGATTCTGTGAGTGATACAAGTTCCATCCCCAACCTGAAACATTCCTGGAGGTTATTTTAATGGATAATATGACGTTGTTTCTTCACCAGCATTGTCATCCGCTTTGAGATGGAACTATTTCGCAAGACTAGGTGCTCTGGACACAATGGCAAGTCACTCTGTTCATCATGGTGGGATATTCCACCTCTGGATGTTCAAATGTGTGTGAAATCTTATGGGACTTAACTGCTAAGGTCATCAGTCCCTAAGCTTACACACTACTTAACCTAAATTATCCTAAGGACAAACACACAAAACCATGCCCAAGGGAGGACTCGAACCTCCGCCGGGAGCAGCCGCACAGTCCATGACTGCAGCGCCTTAGACCGCTAGGCTGATACCGCGCAGCCCACCTCTAGACGCAGGACATACACCTCACCTGCATCCTCAGTCACTTTGTCGATTTCCCCTGGTACATCCATCAGAACACTCAAAATGGTAGACTTGGTTGCATGGCTTGTCCAAAGAGGTTTTTTACTTCCTGGTAGAGGATGTACCTTAAATCGTCAGAAGACCTGTACTTCTCACTCGTTCACAGGCTACTCGCCTTGGTGTACTGGTGCATACACTGGCAAAGTATCCCATGAATCACGCATTCAAAGAAGAGCAGCATGTCAACATTAGTCAACAGTTCGACGCTGACATGTGCTTTCCATAATATTATGTCCCACGAAACCCCAGATGTTATGAAACAGAAGGCAGGATCCAAAAATTATGTGCCCAGGAAAACTCTCTGGGTGTTCTCAAAGATGTCTGTGGGTAGGTGTAAGTCCGTGTTTGTACATAATCTGGCATATTCGCTTGAATTAGGGATAATAAACTATTTCCAAACATTCACCAAATGCTCATACCTTATCCATTATGGTAGTGCCTGTTAGTTTATTGGAGAATGTGGCTATGTTGAACAGTGTGGTTTGATGTAGTCTCTCCATCGCATCCTAGTTTTACTATGGAAAGACCTCCTTCTTCATCATAAGTATAAGTTTGAATCATCAGGATATGCGGCTCTAATGATACTCATATCTTCCAGAGGCATCGTATTGGCAACTTACTGAAGAAACATGTGGGTGAAGTGAAGGGAATCCAGGAAGCGAGCATTATTCTCATTGTGGATCTCATGGAAAACGGAATGTACTTAACGAAATCAAGCACCACAAACATTATCATCCTTCAACCCAAAATCATCACAGCGTTGAACTAGAAAGCGTGCATCATACTCACTGAAAGTGTGGAGAAAGATAGGTATGTACCTTGGCAGTTGATACTTCAAGATGTATACATTGTGAGTTGCATCACAAAACGCGCTGCCGTATGACAGTGGTGTCTATGTGGAAGTTCCACGTCTCTGTCCAACGGAACCTCACAATTATGACACTCAAATGCCTTCTCATTACATATTACAAATGATCATCGTGTTGCTGTCATCATAAATGAGGTCAACTCACCATGCAAGCTTTTCGAGCTCAGCGAGCAACGATCTCACAGGACTATCCCCAACATAAAATCGAATTTGTTGTGATTATGGTCATACGTGCATAGAATTTGATATGCAGTCACATACGGTACATACCATTCTGTGAAGGTGGTATGGAAACCAGAAGGTTCACAATGTGCCACAGGGGAGAGAAGGCAATCAAAATCAGTGTAAATGAGGGACATCACTCCTGGTGGTGTGCATTCTAAAACTTTAAGACCTTTCTGTGTTTGGTAGGCATTTAAACACGTACCCGGTCCTGTCTGTAGCAGTCAATGATGGGAATCCCATATTGGTATGTGAATTGACACTTCTGCAGCAGAAAGGTCTTGCACATTTTTATACTCATTTCAGAAGAAAACAGGCATGACATGTGTTTCATCCATACTTAGTGTTGCTCATCGCCCTTGGTGATTAGCAACAAGTCTACCTGTTTGGTCACTTACCACCTAATTTGGAAAAGTTCTGCCCTATGTGCTCATGTCACATTCATCTTCTGGCTTACCAACTCTCATGATGTGTATATCAATCAAATTATTGGGTCTCTGCCACTTGAACTTTGGAATATCCTGGAGTTTTATAGGGAGTGAAATGCCCTGGAAATTATAGTGCCCATTGATATGAAATGTTTTATATCTTTTTGGGTTACATCCATTTTTAAGGATATTTCTGTTGCACGTCAGAAGCGACAATATGAATTAATAATTCACCATAAGATTATTGACATTGATGATGCATTTTTGCAGTATATCGTATGGTAGAAGAATGAAACTGGACCCTCCATTTGGTGGGTTCTGGACATGTGAACAAAAATCAAGAGACAGCACATGGCAGTGCCTTACCAGATTCCATTTCTGCGTCTTGGGAAACTGGCCCAGTATGACAAAAGCTGCAAACCACTATGCATCGACTTGCTCAGTGATACCACACGAAAAGCCTCCGAAGCTGGGACAATGCTCTTCTCCTCAGTATCGCTGTCCTCTTTCCAGGGTTGCACCAGTTCACAACAGAGAACTGCTTTGCATTTAATGGTGGGATACAGTGTATTGTTGCGGTACCCAGGGAGCTCCCTTTCCAGAACTGCTGGATAAGCATTAAGGAAAGGATCTCAGAATCTTGCATTCGAATTATCAATTGGGGAAATTGTGATATCATACCCAAATGTGCCAGCAATCACCAAGTAGTGCAGTTTGGTGAAAAGTCTCACTTGGTGATCAGTAATAGCGCAGGGTTGGGGGGGGGGGGGATAATGCTTTTGCTAGACCCACTGTGATATCTTGCTGATGTTCAACCTCTGGTGATACAAGGTGGGCCAGGGAATGGAAATGCTTGCCACATTTCAGCAAATAAGTCTAAGTCATGATGTCATGTCACAGACCAGCCTGAGATATTGATGGTCAAGACCGAGCTAAGATTTCAATGCACCTGGCTGCTGCTTCTGCTTTGTGGCCAGCTATGGGTACATTATCAGAGATAATGATGGGTCCAGTTGCTGCTGCTCCTGCTGCTGAATGTCTGGTCCTGGGTACATCACTGTAGATGATAGGCCCAGCTGCTGTTGTTGCTGCATGGCTGACAGTGGGCACATCATGGATGGCTAAGCATCCTTCTGCATAGGTGGCTATGGGCACATCATTCACAGACCAGGCTCCATCATGGGTAGCTGTGGAATGGACTGTATCATAGTCATGGATGGCGGAAAGGGTTACTGGAACATCATGCTGGTGCATGTCCAGCCATGGCTGCACCATTGTTGGTGGGCCAGCTGGTCCTGCTACCAGTGCAATACTGCCTTCCACTATCTCTTCCATATCACCTGCACAGACAGAAGGAGAAAAAAATATTAAGTAACATCGCTAATTTAAAAAGATGTGAAGATATTTGTGGGTGTCTATAGTGTTTCTACTAACGTTAAAATGAACTGTCTCTAGATCGGTCAACAGGGTCCTATTGGTCGCTATCTCCATCAATAGTCAGCCCAGCTTAACCTGTGTATCAACTGCATCTAGAAACAACAAGAACAATTAATGTTAGTAATCCATTCATGCAATTGTGTGGACTGGGTGTATTGTTACTAGAAGAACAGAACTCCTACCACTCACTCATTTTCTGCCCCATTACTGGCGCCATGCCCTATGAACTAATGCTGGTGAAAGGGGTCATAGGTTGTGTCAGGACATTCTCTCAGGATTCGTCAGTAATATCAAATGCACCTACAAGAAAACAAGGACATATAAAGTCAGTAATTGAAGTATGTGTGTGTTGGGTGAAGGCAGTGTTAGAAGAAGGATACAAAGAATTACTACTTATATATGCACTCCTTCACGATTAGCATCATCCACCCATGATCTTTCTGTAGAAAATGGTGTTGGCTCTACCACTATGAGGTGTTTTGCATATCATCATTGTTATCAATAATGATAATGGGAGACTGTGGCAGTGTCGAGTGGATTATTGTTGGGTTCAGCTGTCAGATTACACATTTGCCTCACGATCACTGAAGAATTATAAAACAAACAGAACCAAAAAAGCAAAATGTTAACTAAGTGCAATGTTAATCACACAAGAAGGAATGGAGGGAGAATAAGAGAAACTGGTACTCACTTTCACATAAATTGAGATTGATGCTGCCACCTTTGTCTGAAAAGCTAAGCTGTTAGAGTGCACTATTGCTAACAGGGTTGATGATATGCTCCCATGATGCAAGAAGATGAAGAAGAAATTAGTCACCTGACTGCAAGTAATAAAAAAGAAAATATGTACGCACAAAAACAGAAAAATATCATTAACAGAAACATATCTCTATCCTCAGAGGTCAGTCTGGACCACTTATTAACCACTCCATTGTCTTCATCAGCAAGCAGCAACATGGTGCTTCATAGCTCTGACAGGAGTCTAGGTATGAAGAGAGAACAGAGGTAATAGAACTGGAAATGAAAGGGCTACTGGATTGGTTACTAATGTACTATTGACATGCACTGGCCAGGCTTATCAATAGACCACGTTAGGGAATTTTGGGATAAGCTATAAGAAGCGTCAAAGTGTTGCTTTGCCATGTCTGCTCACTAGAGAAAGGAAGTGACTTCAGTTGTGGATCAGACTCGAATGACAAGCGACCTCTTTATAAGAGAGAGCTGCTTATTTTAGCCTGTAGGAAACGAACACTTATCGCTACCGTTGCCATTTGGTGTAATGGTGTTATGCAGTGTTATAAATGGTTTGGGTGCAGAAACGTTTGTTGACAATGTTGTCAATATTGTTCACTTTTTTGGATATCTTTAAACACAAATTATGCACACTTACTCTTTAAGCCCTGCACATTTCCAGTGATGCTCACGCTTTGAAATGCGATTGTAAAGTGCTAATGGTGTGAATCAGCACAACAAAATTTATTCTGTTTGCTGCTCAGTTCCTGTGAGAGACCAGTAATTGATAATATGATCATCCAACAATAATACTTGCGCCACCGTGTTTGGCGATATTTTGCCCAATCATTCAAATCCAAAGCGGATTGCAACAGGGATTGCACTGATACTTTCGTTTTGCTCTGAATAATCAATCACAACAACACGTGCCAATTCGTTCAACTTCTGTGAACTGTAAATTCATAACCCTCGTAGCGGGAAGATTGAAATCTTTAGCACACATCGAACAGCAGACTGATATCCTCACTGTTACAGACAAGTTGTAGATTATAGATTGGGCAATATCCTGAATTCAAGTACACTTTTTCATTTGTTAGGCTAAATGGAATCCTTAGTTGCGTTGCCTCAAGTGTTTCTCTGCAGCCCCAGAATCGTGAATCAAGGCATTGCTAGTTGAATAATCTTCATTGCTTAGTTATATCTTGAAGTCGTCGTTGAGCTGGATACTCATGACCGCCAATGAATGGAAACTTATTGGCAGTTGAAATCTAGACTTCACCACACATAAAATTTCAGACAGGGCTCATTTGATACAGAATTATGGGGTAGTTACCACACTAAGTTATCTAAAACAGCTTTATTTTCTGCTACTAGTCCTTCTGAGAATGCGCTATGTGACGATCAGTTTGGCTTTAGGAAAAGTAAAGGGACGAGAGAGGCAATTCTGACGTTACGGCTAATAATGGAAGCAAGGCTAAAGAAAAATCAAGACACTTTCATAGGATTTGTCGACCTGGAAAAAGCGTTCGACAATATAAAATGGTGCAAGCTGTTCGAGATTCTGAAAAAAGTAGGGGTAAGCTGTAGGGAGAGACGGGTCATATACAATATGTACAACAACCAAGAGGGAATAATAAGAGTGGACGATCAAGAACGAAGTGCTCGTATTAAGAAGGGTGTAAGACAAGGCTGTAGCCTTTGGCCCCTACTCTTCAATCTGTACATCGAGGAAGCAATGATGGAAATAAAAGAAAGGTTCAGAAGTGGAATTAAAATACAAGGTGAAAAGATATCAATGATACGATTCGCTGATGATATTGCTATCCTGAGTGAAAGTGAAGGAGAATTAAATGATCTGCTGAACGGAATAAACAGTCTAATGAGTACACAGTATGGTTTGAGAGTAAATCGGAGAAAGACGAAGGTAATGAGAAGTAGTAGAAATGAGAACAGCGAGAAACTTAACATCAGGATTCATGGTCACGAAGTCAATGAAGTTAAGGAATTCTGCTACCTAGGCAGTAAAATAACCAATGCCTGACGGAGCAAGGAGGACATCAAAAGCATACTCGCTATGGCAAAAAAGGCATTTCTGGCCAAGAGAAGTCTACTAATATCAAATACCGGCCTTAATTTGAGGAAGAAATTTCTGAGGATGTACGTCTGTAGTACAGCATTGTACGGTAGTGAAACATGGACTGTGGGAAAACCGGAACAGAAGAGAATCTAAGCATTTGAGATGTGGTGCTATAGACGAATGTTGAAAATTAGGTGGACTGATAAGGTAAGGAATGAGGAGGTTCTACGCAGAATCGGAGAGGAAAGGAACATGTGGAAAACACTAATAAGGAGAAGGGACAGGATGGTAGGACATCTGCTAAGACATTAGGGAATGACTTCCATGGTACTAGAGGGAGCTGTAGAGGGCAAAAACTGTAGAGGAAGACAGAGATTGGAATACGTCAAGCAAATAATTGAGGACATAGGTTGCAAGTGCTAATCTGAGATGAAGAGGTTAGCACAGGAAAGGAATTCGTGGCGGGCCGCGTCAAACCAGTCAGTAGACTGATGACCAAAAAAAAAAGTCCTTCTTGAATGTACACATTATTATTTGTTACATTCTGAAAGACAATCAGCTCCTGCTCAGCAATCATAATGGTCCAATTACCGTCCTCAAAGAATCCCATAAGCATTTTGGAGGGATACACATACTAAAATGATTATTTATGCTGAGTTTTTTCAAAACATTGAGGTCCAAGTTTGATGTGGATACTTGAGTTTTGACTGTGATTCCAGTGTTCTTTGTTCAGTCGACTTCGATACTGTATAGTTCATATTATGTCTCTTGAAAAAGGAACAAGAATGCATGACACGTAGGTCACAATGTTTCTGCTATAGCATCTCCATCATTCCTTGTAAATGTGTCTTCAAGGTGTAGGAAACTGCTGCTGAATCAGTATTCGTATCTCATCATTATTACTGAACGTTGCTGAAGGAAAGGGTTTGTGGCATGTATTTCTGATGAGTGCTCCATAAGTCATATTGAAGTGGTGTTGTTATTTAGAGTAACATCATTGTGAGATTCCAGTTCTACCAATTTGAGAAACTCATAATTCCGACATGTTATCACCTTGTCTTTCCGCTGCAGATGTGTGTACTGAATGGTGTGTGTGCTTTTTTTTACTTTATTCTCACATTGCTGTTGCCAATTAAGACATAAAATGATTTTTCCTCCTCAAAAATCAACTAGTTTCCCAACTTGGTCAACAATAGTCACTGGGACCTGTTTGCTGCCATTTCCCCCACGCCATCTTGGATTATGTCATGGAATAGACGACAGCGCTCTCTGGAGGTGTTACTGTGTACTAGACCTCGTGGTGAACACACTGTTTGCCGCCATCTGGGATTAGGATACTTGTGTCATCAGCTGCCATCATGTCTGCCATCTTGGATTATGTCATGGAATGGACGACAGTGCCCTCTGGTGGTGACACTGTGTACTAGGTCAGTTGGGCTCTTAGTCTCATGGCGAACACACTGGATGGCTGTAGTGGCTTAAATTATTTAAGCAAAGACTGGTGCATGATTTCGACAGTTGATGATTAGCAAGCATGTTTGCAAAGTCTTTTAGTGGTTTGCACGTCTGTAGGCTGTGTGGCGTGACCCAAGGCATGTCAGAGCGTGTGTTCGGTATCACTGTGATAAATATACTCCATCACTAAATAAGTTGTCCCAAAATAAATGTACACTACTTGCCCTCTCCAGCAGCCCAGAACTGGTCTTTTCCCATGAATCCCTAGGAGGAGGTGCTGGTCGGGTGACTTAGTTTAGTGGGGGATGCGCAAGTGACCTTTTTCCCGCCGTTTAGTTAGGTTAGTAGAGGTGTGTTGCATTGTCCTGTTGGAATTTGAACTCCCCTCTATTTTCTGTGGGAAGGGGTTAGGTTAGTGGAAGTAGCCCAATTGAACTTCTTCCTGCCAAAACCCGCCATTTTGAATGACGTCACGGCCGCCATCTCGGATGATGCCACGCACTTTTGCCAAGTCTACATGCCGCCATCTTGGATGACATCATCGCCACCATCTTGGATACATCTGGCAACAATGGAATGTGGGGTAGAACGATGGTAGCCCCCCTACTTGTGGTAAGGCAAGTGGTAAAGTAAAACACAGAACCATCTGGTGGAATGACAGACTAAAGGAAGCTATCAAAGAATGTAACTCGCTATCAAGGAATGTAGTTCCGCAAAGGAAAACAAAAGCTAACCGATGTGATCAAATCAGTAGATACTCAAAAACCATCCACATTGAAACGGACATCCAGGAACAAGAAACTTAGGGTTAAAGCGTTGTGAAAGAAGACAAGGGGAGAATCTGGGAAACATTCACCCAAGAGGAGGGCACCAACGAGAACAACGAAATTCGTGATATATGAATTGGTAGAAAGCAAAAGATCAAACAACAAAGGCACGAAAGCGATAGAAAGAGAAATCAAGCAAAGCCATTTCCACTGGTATTGTCTCTGAAAAGTTCAAATTTCGCCAATTGTGCGCACATTGTGTTCCCAGGCTGATTACTGAGAAACGCAAAATGGAATGAGTGGCTTTTGGTCTTGATTTTTTGACATATGTCGTAAGGAAAGTGATGAGTTTTTAGAGAACGCTGTCGCAGGGGACGAGACGTGATTCCTCACATGACCACAGAGTCTAAACGTCAGTCTATGGAATGGCGTCACACGACATCACCAAACAAAGACAAGGCCAAGCAGAGACCCTCAACATGCAAGGTAACGGCAATCACGTCTTGGGATTGACACTGAGTCTTACTAGTCAAGTTTCTGCAGCAAGGGAGAACAATAAACGCAGCTGATTACTGTGCTACCCTGGCTAGACTTCGACATGCAATACAGAATAAGCAACGTTGTGTTCTGACGTCTGGGGTTTTGTGCTTGTATCGTATCGCCAGACCTTATTCTGCGATTCACACGTGAAATCTCATCGGACCTTTTGGAAGGGAAGAATCGTGCATCCACCATACAGTCCAGACATGGCGCGGAATGATTTTCAATTGTTCTGCAACCTGAAGAAGTTGCTCGGCGGAAAGCGCTTCGCAACAGATGACGAGCTGAGAGGAATAGTTAAAAACTACTTATCCTCACAGGTCGCAAACGTATTTGACTTAAGGATACAAAAACTTGTAGAGCATCGTGATAAATGTTTAAACAAGGATGGAAACTATGTAGAAAAACAGAGAAACATGAAAGGAATTAAATAAAAAAAGTGTCTCGGAAGATCGGTAATGATTTGTTTTATAAGAAATCGGGACTTATTTCCCACATACCCCCCGTGTATAGACATGTACAGTTAAGTTTTTAAAGAAGTAGATATACTGAACCCAGCTACATGTGTACCAGTAAACTTGAAACCACAGATGGCTAATGGTTCAAATGGCTCTGAGCACTATGGGACTCAACTGCTATGGTCATCAGTCCCCTAGAACTTAGAATTACTTAAACCTAACTAACCTAAGGACATCACACACATCCATGCCCGAGGCAGGATTCGAACCTGCGACCGTAGTAGTCGCACGGTTCCGGACTGCGCGCCTAGAACCGCGAGACCACCGCGGCCGGCGAAACCACATATTAGAGCGATCTAGTCATCACCTTTAACAGCTACGATTGCCAGAGAAGATAGTGAATTCACAGTTTTTCAAACACCGGTAAAATATAAAAATATATAAATAGTGACTTTCCCAAGAAGGAAATGGCATAATCACGTTTGGCACGTTGGTTTTGTACAATAAGCACAAAGAAATCAACATAACTAATTTGTGTTACGTACCGATATTACGTTTTTCGGCACGTGGAGATTATCGCGATGCCAAACCAGCAACAACAACAGTCGTACAAGCAGTGGTCAGCAATTGGGTGATTAAGTTTGTGGCACCGGAGACGATGCTTACAGACAAAGGGATGAATTTCATGTCTGACTTGATGAGAGGATTACGCCACTTGCGACATATTAAGAGACGAAGAACTAGTTCTCTTCACCAACAGGTAAATGATAGAATGGAACGGGGGCAGCGTACAATGTGAAGTACGTTAAATCATTATGTGAGCTCGCATTATAATGCCTGGGACCTCTCCTTTGTCGAGACAATGTGAAATTCGAAGGTTCCCACTGGTACTGGGTCATCACCGTGTGAGCTATATTTGGTACGAAAGTTCCGTCGCTATTGGATACGATTAAGGCTGAAAGGAGCAGTGATGGTTGATAATGTTTAGTCCGTGGGGCGCTCATCTGTGCGGTCATCAGCGCCCATACGAAGTCCCAATTTTTACACGGTCCAATCTAGCCACTGTCACGAATGATGATGAGGAAATGGTGAGGACAACCCAGTCCCCAGGCAGAGAAAATCCCCAACCCAGCCAGGAATCGAGCCTGGGACCCCGTGATCCAGAGGCAGCAACGCTATCCACTAGACCACGAGTTGCGGACAGGGGCAATGGCGGACAGACGACCCATAATTTCGCTAAGATGGTAAAAGAAGTTTGGAGACAGCTGTAGAAAGTGAACATGGGGCTATTACAAGAGCAGGAAGCAGCTGTGAGATGCACAGCAAGCTTACGTACCACATTATAGGGTATGTTTGTGGGTAACGTTACCCTGTCCACTGTATCCCGCGGCACTAGTGACCATACCATGTTATTAGCCAATCAACGTTAGGCTATAGTTCCCAAGAAGGTTTACAATAGCGCATGTAGGACGTCTACAGCCGTTCGAAGATGCTGCGTAGGGAGACCAAGGAGTGTTAGGATCAAAGCCTGACATGGAAACAAAGAGGAGGAAGCAGAGGAGTGGACTTGAGACTGTGGATGGACCAACGTGGGAGATGGCATTTGCATTGAGGTCAAGGAAGTGACATTTGCATTTTTTTGTGTTTAATCAGTATTTGCGTAGGGTATTATGTGGGGAGTGATGGGTTGTAGTAAACTGGGCGTAACATTAAGTATTGTGTATAACAATGTTTTAAGTAAAGATTTCTTATAATTTCCTTGTATAAGAATAGTTACCAGCGTCAGCCCCTCTTCTCAGGTTGTTGTAAACTGAGGGTGAGAATGGGATGTGTGGTGTCACCGCTAGACACCACACTTGCTGGGTGGTATCTTAAATCGGCCGCGGTCCATTAGTACATGTCGGACCCGCGTGTAGCCACTGTCAGGATCGCAGACCGAGCGCCACCACAAGGCAGGTCTCGAGAGACGGACTAGCACTCGCCCCAGTTGTACGGACGACATTGCTAGCGACTACACGTACGAAGCCTTTCTCTCATTTGCCGAGAGACAGTTAGAATAGCCTTCAGCTAAGTTAATGGCTACGACCTAGCAAGGCGCCATTTGTATCATTGCATGTATCTCAAGATAGTCTCACTTGTATCATCAAGAATGCTGTATACCAAAGGACGATATAAAAGTAAAGTGTTCTAGTAGCTACGTTCTTTTCTTTATCACATTCATTACGAATCCTGTTCCAGACTTCGCGCCAGTCGGCGTGTGTGTACGTGTGCCCTCTCGGCTACCCGTCTCTGTGGACTGGCTGCCTTGTCAGTCCACTACAGGATGAATCCTTAGTCGTGGAGGCGCTTCGAAGTCAGAACATGGAGGGAGAAGATATTTTTGTCAAGTAAGACGATGAGGTTGGCACCAACCATCAGTGAACGCTAAGATTAATTTTTAATGCTTGTGATATTTTTTTTTTTTGAGTCATCAGTCATCTGACTGGTGTGAGGCGGTCCGCCACGAATGCCCCTCCGGAGTGCCCGAGCGGTTCTAGGCGCTACAGTTTGGAACTGCGCGACCGCTATGGTCGCAGGTTCGAATCCTGCCTCGAGCATGGATGTGTGTGATGTCCTTAGGTAAGTTAGGTTTAAGTAGTTCTAAGTTCTACGGGAGCGATGACCTCAGAAGTTAAGCCCCATAGTGCTCAGGGCCATTTGAACCATTTAAATCCCAGGTAATATCTGCCTGCTCACCACTAATAATCTGACGTGGATCCATGTTTAACAAAACGCAATTACTTCCGCTACTCTGTAGCAAACATACCTTGCTTCTTGGAAGCATGCACTCTAATTCTGACCCAAACGAATTTAAACACTACACATTCCTATGCCACACAGATTATACTCTAAATTAAGCTCCTGTGAGTTACTGATTACTAGTTCGAGACAACGAATTCAAATAACAGCACGCTTGCCTATGCTCACAAACGAAAATCTCAATCTATCCTAACAAATCAGCACAACGCCGTTCGCCATTAGAAACAAACAACCAAGTGACACAGAAGTCACAACCACAGCATGAAAATACACACATACAATAATTAAGTATTAGTACTTTGTCTAGGCCCAGCAACACGAAGTATTAGTACTTTGTCTAGGTCCAGCAACGCGAATCAACTCTATAGCCCAGTTCACCAAATTTAACATGGGAAACTAAAAATTCACTAAACAATACTACCTAGTATCTGACGGTCATAGAAGGTACCATCAATTCAAAATATTGCCCAAGGGACGTCAAACTGAATGACTACGCTATGCAACGCGATCTGACGGTCACAGAAGGTGCCATCAATCCGAGATCCTGGCATGGGACGCCACAATGAATTGTTACACTGTTTGGACTATTTAATTGATTGAGAATGTTGACAAAATTTAGTGTACTAACAAAATTTATTTTTTCAAACCAGACATAAACTATGCTAAACAAGTTGTAGACTGAATTCCCTAAACAACATTAATGTTTTGAAGCTAGACATAAATTATGCTAAACAAGTTATAGATTGAATTCCCTAAACAACTAACAGATGCTATAACACTTCACTGGGTGGATCCTGGTTAGCGAAGACAGTTTAACTAGGTGATCAGTGAGTCAAGTACTCTGGTCCTAAGAATGTGGATAACGCAGGATGAATTTATCTGACGCTGAGCAGACTTTGATTCATCAAACCTACTGATGTTTCTCTACATAGGTGCAGCTTAGAGCAAGTGGCGATTGAAATCTATAGGCCTTGACATTGCCAGAGCAGCAGTATGTTACCCTGTTTGCCTCGTGCGGCGACGTGACTTGCAGCTGGCGAGATGTGTGCGGCGGAGGATGTGAGACGTGGAGGCGGCACCTGTGAATCAATAGTGGCCACGAAATAAATGCAAAAATCTCACAGTCTAACGATCAGGCAGACGGATCGCAATTTACTCTCTACCAGAACCCTGAAATCAGAGTATATTTTAGTGTGTGACAGAACCGTTCGCTTGTCGTACGAAGGACCAACTTGGCCCACTTATACAACAGAGCACACAAGAATACCAAACGTCAAGACTGGAAAACCATGGAAACCAGTAAGTGTGTCCTCGGCAAACGAGTAGTCCGAGATGTTTGAAGTCACACTGTTGGTAGAGTAAGAACTTCACCACAGGATCCCAGGCTAAATCACTCAGAAGTGAAGTCAGTCACAGGACAGGTCCCAAGCACCAACCACACATGCCAGAGCTTCGACCAGAAGTGCCTATGAGAGCAAAGCTCCTCACCCAAGCGCTTTGCACCTCTCCAGAGAAAAATTCCTTTTTCCCTCAAAGTGCAGCAACGCCACAGCCTTCACCCCATCTTGAGCCAATCACAAGTCTCTAGAGGTGCTAAATCTCCCCTCCCACACGACAGCATAAACTCATGTCGAACCAGGGCAAGTGGTAAGAAACCTTCATCTCTGAAAAAAAAAGAAACCGCCAATTACTGGATTTTTTAAGTTTTCGCAGAGGGGGAAGAGATGATATTTTCTGAAGTCAGTCTCTTCCCACAGCAAGAAGGGAACTGATACAATATCAAAGATCTTCATCTAGATAGCCTGTGCCTTGTAGCTTGTTAGTCCTCGCTATGGGGTGTAATAAAGATTCTATCTCTAGACGTTTCTCAGGTGCCCAAGTTTTCTTATACAACAGAGGCCTAGGGAAACGGTTCAGTACAATACTTCCACTATTGACAAACACAAAAACATGTAAATTTTTATTACACGTGACTTTGCACACAGTACCTGGCTTATGACTCCACTGTGTAGATGCATGCATTTAGACCGTCGCCCCAGGGCAGGCTTCTGCTGGCGCCACAGCAGGTATCATGGCATTGTTCTGCTGGAGCCCTGTCATCCCTATATGGCTTTGGGTGTGTCCAGCAAGATTTACTAAGGGATGTTTCTCTACATAGGTGCAGCTGAGAGAAAGTGGCGATTGAGATCTGTACGCCCTAACAATGCCAGAGTGGCAGTACTGTACCCTGTTTGCTTCATGCAGCGAAGTGACTTGCTGCTGGCGAGATGTGTGTGGCAGATTAGGTCAGACGTGGAGGCGGCACCTGTGAATCGATAGTGGCCATGAAAGAAATGCAAAAATCTCATCCTCTCGCGATCAGGCAGACATATCGCAATTTACTCTCTACCAGAGCCCTGAAATCACAGTACATTCCTGTGTGAGACACACCCATTCACAGGTCGTACCAACGACCAATTTGGCTCATTTAAACGACAGAGTGCACAGTGCTACCAAACGTCAAGACTGGTGAGCCAATAATGAATAAGTGTACACTCAGCAAACTACGTAGTAGTCCGACACGTTTGAAGTTACACTGTCGGTACAGTAAGATCTTCACCACAGGCTCACCAGTCTCGACAAAGGGCTGCCCTGTCTGACCTATATGGCTGTGAACCTGTTCAGCAAGATTTACTAAGGGATGGGCTCGCTGCCAATTTCTTTCAACTCCCAACAAGCCGTTTCTATGAGTTAAGAATCATAAAAATAGCTTATTCTTTAAGCGCCCTACGGTGCTCCATCAAGATCTGCTCAGGCCATAAACTTTCTAGAGTCTCGCTCAAGGTGCGTCAGGTTGTAATGAAAATGTTCAAATGTGTGTGAATTCGTAAGGGTGCAAACTGCTGAGGTCATCGGTCTCTATACTTGCACACTACTTAAACTAACTTAAACTAACTTATGCTAAGAACAACACACGTACTCATGCCCGAGCGAGGACTCGAACCTCCGGCGGGAGCGGACGCACAATCAATGACATGGCGCCTCCAACAGCACGGCCACTCCGCGCAGCTGTAATGAAATCTTTGATAATTTGCCGTATGCGAAAAGTAGGTGAGAGAGTAACTTGTCCTCTCTCGAACTATCAAGCTGAATGTAACGGAGCCACTTTTATACTGGACGGACAAATCCCTACAGGTACTTCTGACACGGAATTAAACCTTCCTTAATAACACATTTAAAATAATCATTATCCATTCTGTGAACCAATTCAAAGCCGCACAATAAGCATGGATTTCAGTGGATCGGTTGATGCAGCATGTGCAAAAGAATAGGGAAGGGCAACGACGAGAGATGGTGACCTTGACTGTTACGATATCTATCGGTATAGTGGCTCTAACACTTGCTGTGTGTTAGCTTCATCTGTCTAAGGCAGAAATTGATCCATAACAAGGTCCACCGGTAGCATTGACTCCAGTAGGATGTATCTCTAGAGCATGAGAGTGAGTATATAAGGAATACCGCAGGGTGAGTGTTGATGAGAAACGCGTTTCCCAGAACCTTTGAGCTACGGAACAAGCCTTGAGAGCATAGCGAGACAATTTGAAAGTGCACATGGATAATATGACACAAAGGTTACGGTATATATTCTAAGGGAACTGACAGATTATTGAGTGATGTAGGAAATAAGTAGCCAAGTAGTATAAAAGAAAACATAGCGAGAAAGCTCATATGGTTAAATGTGGTCTTCGAAACATGTGGTTTATGCGGCCAGATACTCTTATGGGGCAAACTAGTACTGTAAAATGTAATATGACATTCACTGGGCGGGGAAATTTCTGTTGTAGACGAATTTAAACTGGGACCCAGGTAGCTGGGTCTCCCCATAGAAGTAGGTGGTGTAGCAACACTATTATTTTGTGGGCAAATCTATGGGAATATGGAGGTAAAGCACTGGAGCAGCCGCTGGCAACCGACCAGCGCGTGGTGTTAAAATTCCTGTTACAGTAACTGGACGCTTCATCGATTGTGAAATGGTCCACGGTTGGGTCTGTAAAACCTGCCACCGCAGCGGTAAGATACAGCTGTTGCAGTACAGACACAAGGATTTCTTCACTGATTGGCTTCAGTGATGTCTTGATTGTGTCTGAAAGTGGGTATTGGCATAACAGGTGTGCTGATATCCTGTTTAAATAGCTGCCATTTTGTAGCAAAATCATCGGCAGTATATACAGGCTACACGGGATGAGGGGACGACATGGAGCCACCAGCAGCTATGGTAGGTTTGAGGATCCGTCACCATACCTGTCTTCAGCACGAAGTCCACCTTCCAGCCTTGATGCCAAGACGCGGCAAGGCTGTCCCAGGCCCAGTGGATCAGTGAGCCAGACTCCTGCCGAGGGGAGCAGAATGTCGAGTTCCATTCACGGCTGCTGCCTTCCGCCACTGCCAGGGCTGGCGCCGCCGCAGGTCCCTCCAGTCACCTAACGGGACGCAGCCGTCCACCAAGTAGCTGGAACTTCAACAAGAATTCTAGTTGCACTCGAGCACCACTGACGCCGTTTGCTTATAGAACGGATCACGCGCTGCACACCGGGAATTGGCGTAAGCAGTCCAGGGTGCGTCTACCATAGCCAACCAGTTGGGCTCTAGCTGTCACCTTGCTGGGCATACGGACCTTTCCACTCTCTGTGAGGGACGTGGTCGCTGCCCCGTATCGGCAGAGTGCAAATGTCCGAGTAAAATAAAGTGTTTATTTTGGCAGCTGTGTCCCCTGGGCCACGACAGGTGCGCAACCCCAGCACAACTCTCCACCACCTGCCAGCCGACACTCCTCTACTCCCGGGGATGACTTTAGTTGTTTGAAATTTATTAACATGAAAACTCTGGCTCAGTTATAAGCAATTTACAGTCGCTTGGGCTTCAGAAGTCCCCTGTCTCTCTATGAGGCATTGCTATTGATGGGAGTTACTAATTATTTGTTTTACTAACACTGTTACTCTATTGACGCTCGTAATAAATGTAACTTAACATCAACAGATTCCATAAGGGGTTAACAAAAAGTTTCAGTTTGAGGGCTTTGCTGCGGCATATTTGCCACACAGCGCGACCCCGATGCGAGCATGTAAGCACCGACGTATCGCAAGTGATTAATGTGGCCTTCGCTTCTATCCGACGTGCGTGCGGTAAATACATAAACGTGACCTACCGCGACGTTATCATCAACTGCGTCAAACAGGACCTGGACGCCGAGGGACAAATAATGATAGACATCCATCAGAGAATGATAATTCTGCATAGGACAGTGCCCAAAACCACCATTGAGTGATGGTGCACCAAGGGGTGCTGCTGATTCATGAAAATGCAAACTCAAGTAGGGGACACTCGAACACCCGCCCTAAAGTTCTGATCTCTCTCAACGCTATTATCACTTCAGTCCTTTAAAAAAGGCCGTGAAGGGTGGATGATTCCTGCCGGACGGGGATCTGAAGCAGGCACTTACGGACTTCTTCAGGCAGCAGAAAATTATGTTTGACCAAACGGGTATCTTCAACATGCTGTGTCGGTGGGAATCATTCTCACAGTGATTTTACCTCTTTTTCGTACAGATTCTGGACTGTACGACCTTCAAACGGAAACTTATTGATCGCCCCTTGTACGTAATACCTGTTTGGTTTCTATGTCGAGTAACTTCAATGCTTGGTGCCTTATTGCATATATGCCACTTGAAGATGTGAGCACGTTTAACACTGACAATGTAGCACTTTGTGTTATTTTAACACCCTATGGTAATTCCACTGTTCGTTGACCACTGACAATGTAGCACTTTGTGCTATTTTTGCACCATACGGTAGCCCCACTGTTTGTTGAGCACTGACAATGTAGCACTTTGTTATTTTTGCACCCTACAGTAGCCCCACTGTTCGTTGAGCACTCACAATGTAGCAATTTATGTTATTTTTTCACCCTACGGAAGCCCCACTGTTCGTTGAGCACTGACAATGTAGCACATTGTGCTGTTTTTGCACCCTATGGTGGTTCCACTGTTAATTGAGCACTGACAATGTAGCACTTTGTGTTGTTTTTGCACCCTACGGTAATTCCACTGTTCGACACTTACTGTTTTGTCCTGTAATTAAGCTGTTTCGAATCATATAGAGAAGTGGCCTGGGAATTAGAGATTAAACACTAAAATAATGTTGCAAAGACTATAATGAAGATCGTACTTACTATCGAGCCGTGTAGTCCTCTCATAATTGACAATACAAGAACACAGGGATTTATCAAATAGTCCTCTTCAGCACTAAGTGCTTTGCAAGTACACACAAGAGACTTTGATTACACACATGCGTTTGTGTTATATGTGTGTTAATGAAGTGGACATCAGTCATGTCTATGCGCAAAATTCTTGAGCGTGAATACCCACTAAGAAATAAAGATGAATGTTAGCCATAATGTATCCAAAAGTAACCTCTGTCAGAATTATGAACTGAATTAAGACTCCCAATCTGGCGACACTGAAACAGAAAACGCACTGCCACCTAGGTCGTCTGATTGTCCTTTAAAATCAGAACATGAGATTAAGCTTTAAGCTCACATACTGGCATTCTAAATAGATTCAGAGGCAAAAGAAATACATTTGATCTCAATAAAAATCATTGCTTTACACAAACGCAACTCACATCAATCTACTTAGTAATAAAACCTACCACCATCCGTAAACTGTTCCGAACACTTGGATTAGGGTTTGTACTGACTTTGAAATTGTAGACTTCCATTGTTAGCACTGAGATTAATATTTTTAAGACACAAATCTATGACCTACTCACTAATTAATAAGCAGCCATCTCCCTTCATCATATGTGTGCCGTCGCATGGTTGATTACTCATGTCAACCTGAAAATCGAAACTGATAATTAGATGTTTACTAATGGGGACTCTTCTTCCTTTAGTCATGGACTGTGCTGCTGGTCCTGGCGGAGGTTCGAGTCCTCCCTCGGGCATGGGTGTGAGTGTATGTCCTTAGGATAATTTAGGTTAAGTAGTGTGTAAGCTTAGGGACTGATGACCTTAGCAGTTAAGTCCCATAACATTTCACACTTATTTCAACATTTTTTTTCTTCCTTTAGTTTGCAATTAATGAAATGTTAAACATTGTGAAAGATTAATCAGTTGTGAGTACTACTCGTTGGTTATAATTTAAGTGCAGCTACGCACACAGATCTGGTGTGAGCGGTAATTATCGTATGGCAGCGAAACTTTGTAGATTTTCTTCGGCATTAATGCGAAATCGATTTACCAGATGGAAATCTGGAGTTACGAATGCAAAACGAGCGTACAGAAGTGTTTCCATATGTAATAGACTGGGAACGGGACGTGCATAGACAAGGTCAGACAAACGACAAAAGCATAATATTAATTTTATTATTAATCACCACTTGCACAGCTTGTTAATGTGACACCGGAGATGGCGACGAGACGCTGCAATTGGGCGAGACCGAAAGTGTCCCTCGTAAACGCACTCTTTTAGATATCCCCACAGCCAAAAGTCACATGGATTCATGTCAGGTGATCATGCAGGCCCTGCATCTGGGAAATCTGTAGATAACATGTTTGTGAAAGGTAGCTCTAAGCAGATCTTTCGCTGGGGGAATGACATGAGGTGTTGCACCATCTTGCATGAAAATAGTGGTTTCCACACAGATGCGCTGTTGCAAAGCAGGAATCACATGCTGGACTAGGAGGTCTCGATAATGTGCACACGTCACGGTACACCTGACCGAAACTCTCGGTGTATTCTCTTCAAAGGAGAACGGACCAAGAGTAAAGATGCTTGTGAATCCACACTATACAGTCCCATAAGGCGTGCGCAATGGCTCTTCGTGCACAACACGCTGTAGTCACTGCACCTTGTAGTGCAAGTTGTGCCTTGCCGCTCTCTGTAGTATTGTTCGGTCAAGTGTCACCAACAACAATATGTGCGAGAAACTAAAGAGCATCTACAGAAGGTTGCTTCGAATCAGCTGCTGCATCGTCTGATTCTTGCGCGGGTACCATTGTAAAATAGACCGCATAATTTTCTGTACTGTTGACCATTTGATGGACTGTTCTCATGACATTGTACGAGCACTAACACTGGCTGGAGTATGTGCTTCATGGTCAGTTACAGCAACAGCAATCTCGTTAATAACTTCCTCCTAGACGGGTCGCCTTTCACTCCCAGGTCCCACACCAAGCTCAACCGCATTTTAGAATTTCATTAACATCTCATTTAAACCATTTAATGACATCGGACATCTCCTCAGACCTTCCAGTCGGCAATATCTTCTTAACGCAGTGCTGTAGTTGCTGCCGTAGGCATAAAACAGTTTCTGTCTTCCCGACAGCCCTATTGTTCACTCATGTCAGGCTTGTCAAAGGACACCGTGGTTGTCATACTATCATACAAGCAGTGCACAATGCCAGATCTGAACCTGGTGGCCAAAATTGTAACTAATTTTTTTCCAGTGTAATTACGTTCCTCATTAACGTGTTAGAATATGTAAAAAGTTTCGCTGGCATAGGATGATTACAGCCCACACTTGACCTCCATGGCACCGACGTGTTAAGTGTAACCACCCATTAGTTTGTAATCTCATAAATACTACGCCGGCCGCTGTGGCCGGGCGGGTCTACGCGCTTCAATCCGGAACCGCGCTGCTGCTACGGCCGCAGGTTTGAATCCTGCCCCGGGCATGAATGTGTGTGACGTCCTTAGGTTAGGTAGGTTTAAGTAGTTCTAAGTCTAGGGGACTGATGACTTCAGATGTTAAGTCCCATAGTCCTTAGAGCCATTATTTGCCACAAATATTTCCATATTTGTCAACAGACCACCTGTGCGGAATTCTCTACAACTGTGTGATTCCTAAAATTTCTCACATTTTGGAAGGTCTTCATGTACCATTAACCTTCCAGAACATTTCCACGTACTGGGGATTGGTTCAAATGGTCCAAATGGCTTTGAGCACTATGGGACTTAACTTCTGAGGTCATCAGTCCCCTAGACTTAGAACTACTTAAACCTAACTAACCCAAGGAAATAACACACATCCATGCCCGTGGCAGGATTCGAACCTGCGACCGTAGCGGTCGCGCGGTTCCAGACTGTAGCGCCTAGAACCGCTCGGCCACTTCGGCGGGCGTACTGGGGATTCTACGTTTTCTTGCCACACGTGTATTCAATTGAATTTTCGCTGCAGAACGTCTGCTGCCTCTTCTACATAACGTTCTGTGCATGCCCGCACCACATTACTTCCTGGGCTCTGTGAAACCACTCTTATTGAAATTTAAGATATTAGTTCACACATGCCAACAGCCATGCCGTAGTGGTAACACAGTTCCCCGTCTGATCACCGACGTTAAGCGCCTTCAGGCTCCCTAACACTTGAATGGGCGGCCGTCCGTGTCTGCCGAGCGCTTGTGGAAAGCGTGGTGTATTCAGCCCTTGTGCGGTGTGCTGTCCGCATGTCCCTGCATATCCGTATACAGGGATGCCTAAGGGCTGACGATGCCACTGCGGTCGGGCCTTTGTGTGTTATATTGTTAACATCAACTAAGTTCGTCACCATTATTGGATAACGTTCTGAAAGGGGGGAGATCGCTAAAAATGGTTCAAATGGCTCTGAGCACTATGGGACTTAACATCTGAGGACATCAACCCCTAGAACGTAGAACTACTTAAACCTAACTAACCTAAGGACATGACACACACCTATGCCCGAGGCAGGATTCGAACCTGCGACCGTAGCAGTCGCGCGGTTCCGGACTGAAGCGCCTAGAACCGCTCGGTCACCGCGGCAGGCGGGGACTGCTAAAACATGTCACATTTGTCTGTGGTGCAGCCATTTATCAGTATTACATTTCTAGTGGAGTACTGCTCAGTTAATTGCAAATGGAATGTATGACGTCATTTGGTATTAGAAAATTACTCAAAACACAAAAGTCTAGCATTTATGCAACTCTCCGATGTTTTTGCAATACCGCCACCTACCGTGCACGGCGCTGCCATCAAAGCGACGCTCTCTGGCGGCTGTTTTCGCGACTTCAGGCGAACAGCGGCCAGATACCAGCCATTCTCTAGAGCGACACGGAACAGTGCGGAATAGCTAGCAGTATGGGCCGCCACTTGTGTTCGTGGTGAAAGCTTTTCCTACGTGTATTGCGGAGGCGTGAAGTCATGTGTTCAGAGGTTGTTGTGACAGGCCATTCGTCGTACCTTCTGTCTAATACTCTGCCGTGTAGGTGAAGTGCTTGAAATCCTTTGTCCTGTTGTCTGATCGTGCTTACTCATTCGTCGAATGCTGAGAGCATCAGAATGAATTCTTGCTTTCTACTATCTATAGGCAGATTTGTTTCTTGTAGAGGCCGGAATGCCGACGGTTCCATGGTTTGTGGTGAATGTAGTGAGTGTTAATTAATGTAGTGTGTGGTGGATGACGTGTTCTGAAGCGCGTTAGCTCCACTGGGAGTATTTAGCAAACGACGCGTGGTTAGTGAGTAGGACCCCCCTGCGGGTTCGGGGGTTAGAATAGGCCCGCGGTATTCCTGCCTGTCGTAAGAGGCGACTAAAAGGAGTCTCAAACTTTTCGGCCTTTTGTCATGGTCCCCTGCTGGGTTTGACCTCCATCTCTCAAAATTTTCCGAAGAGCGAGCCGATAGGGGAATGGCGCCTTACTTGGTGCATTGTGTCCATCTTGCGAACAGACCTTTTGCCAGCTTATTCGCCGTTGAATTGCAGTCCTGCCCGCTCTCCATCTCTTGGGCATGACTACGTTTCTGCGTGCAGATTAGACCTTGCACTGCGCGGTGCCTCTTTCTGCACTGATGGCGACCATGGACCACATGTCACCTAACATCCAGCACGGTAGCCAGTCCGTTGTGGTGGGGCCGCCATGTACCCTGTTGGTTGTAGTCCCCTGACAACACAGGGATCGCCCCACTGATGCCTGCGCCGTTAACTCCCCACGTTTGCCAAGGAGTAGATGCCTATCCTCCTGGGGTATCGGGACTCCCGGCAATGGCCATCCTGCCAGGTGGCTATTGCTGCGGCTGGGTGGCGCCCGTGGGGAGGGCCCCTGGTCAGAGTAGGTGGCATCAGGGCGGATGACCCGCAATGAAGCGTGGTACATCGTCTCTCGCTGGTGGCCAGCCGCCAGCAGTCTCTAAGCGTTCTCGGGCTCAATTTAATGCTCAGAAGCACGATCCGAAAACGTTCCCCTCCCTGGTCACACCATGGGAGGAACGTAAGTCTCAGGATGGCAGTAGCAGTTAATCGCCCCGATTCTTAGTTTGTGCGAGAGCTGATGGGGAGTCTTTTCTCTCCACAAAGCCTCAGTTCTTCGTCAAGCATTTAGAGGACAAGTTTTGGGATGTGGAGGGCTTGTCCAAAATGCGCTCTGGATCAGTCCTGATACAAACGGCATCCTCTGTCCAGTCATGACGGTTACTTGCTAGTGACAAGATGGGGGATGTTGCAGTTATGATCACACCCCATAAGAGTTTAAATATGGTCCAGGGAGTTATTTACCATAGGGATCTTCTTTTGCCGTCTGATGACGAGCTGCGCGCCAATTTAGTGCGCCGAGGTGTAAATTTCGTCTGGCGCGTTCATCGGGGTCCGAAGGAAAATCAGATTGCTACCAGTGACTTCATCTTGGCCTTCGAGGGGGATACATTACCGGAAAAGGTCAAGGTGATGGTCTACCGATGTGACGTCAAGCCCTATATCCCTCCCCCGATGCGGTGCTTTAAGTGCTGGAAGTTCGGCCATATGTCTTCCCGCTGCACTTCCAGCCTCACATGTCGAGATTGCAGACGCCCATCACATCCCAGTACTCCATGTGCCCCGCCTCCCATCTGTGACAACTGCGGGGAGCACCATGCACCTTGCTCGCCAGACTGCCGAATCTTCCAGAAAGAGCGTAAAATCGTGGAATACAAGACCCTGGACCGACTGACCTATACTGAGGCCAAAAGAAAATACGATCGACTCAATCCTGTGAGAATGACATCTTCCTACGGCGCTGCTACAACGCCTCTGCTAGCCCCATCAGTTTCTCGAATTCCGGCCGGATCGACGAGTAGTACAACTCCTCCTGCCCCCTCGCCAGTGGGGGGCTCTACCCACCGGGTTGCTCCTGCGCCACCTACCTCAGGAGCAACACCATCACAACCATCGGGGACGTCTGTCCCCGCTTCTAAGCTGGAGAAGTGTCCAACTTCTTCGGCTTCTCACGCTTGCAAGGGGTCCCTTGGGTCCCTCCCTTCCCAGGTTTCCACCAGCAGGAAGGCTGACGACCAACAGTGGCGTAAGTGCCCACAATCAGCAGGTCGTAGGGCTTCACGATCCTCCTCCGTCCCGGAGACTGCATCGGTGAAGCCCTCCCAGCCAGTGAAACCCAAGGAGCAGCGTGAGAGATCCAAGAAGAAGAGCTCTAAGCCCAAGGAACTCGTGGTGGCAGCCACCCCACCGCAACCTTCCAGCTCTGTGTCTGAGGACGAGGTGGAGATTCTGGCGTCCGCTGAGGACCTCGATCTCGCTGGTCCCTCAGACACCATGGATAGCACTAGCACAGGTGCTCAGTCGGAGGCAGCAGGTGACCCAGCGGCGTAACTGCCTTCCAAGTCCCGTCACACCTTTCTCAGACATGGACAATACCATCCTCCAGTGGAACTGCAGTGGTTTCTTCCACCATCTAGCTGAGCTCCGACAACTTATCAGCCTTCACCCTTTCTTCTGCATTGCTCTTCAGGAAACTTGGTTTGCAGCAATGCAAACCCCGGCCCTCCATGGCTATTAGGGTTATTATAAGAACCGGGCAGCTTATGAAAGGGTGTCTGGTGGCATCTGCATATATGTCCTTAACTCTCTTCACAGCGAGCATGTCCCTCTACAAACACATTTAGAGGCTGTCGCTATTCAGGTGTGGACGCCACAGGCTGTTACCGTCTGCAGTCTTTACCTTCCACCGGATGGTGATGTTGCGCAGCATGTCCTGGCTGTGCTGATAGCCCAATTGCCACCACCTTTCTTGTTACTGGGCGACTTCAACGCCCATAACCCTCTGTGGGGTGAGTCAGGGCGACAGGTCGAGGTGCCACCTTTGAGCATTTCTTGGCACAGCTCGATATTTCGCTTTTAAATTATGGTTCCTTCACACACTTCAGCGTGGCGCATGGCACGTACTCCGCCATTGACCTTTCGATCTGCAGCCCTAGCCTCTTACCGTCTGTCCAATGGAGTGTGCATGACGACCCGTGTGGTAGTGACCAAATTCCGATCTTTCTGTCACTGCCACAGCGACACTCTTCTGGGCGCCCTAGCAGATGGGCTATGAATAAGGCTGACTGGGACTTGTTCTCCTCCACTGCCGCTATTGAGCCTCTCTCTAATGATGACATTGATGCGGTGGTTCAATCGGTCACCACCGGCATCGTTACTGCCGCTGAATCTGCCATTCCCCGTTATTCTGGATCCTCTCGGCGACGGACTGTGCGTTGGTGGTCGCCTGAGATCGCTGAAGCGATTAAAGATCGCCGGCGGGCGCTCCAGCGTCACAAGTGACATCCCTCCGCCTCCTTATCCACCAAGGCAAGCAAGAGTGCTGGGAGCGGTATGTGTCCACCATTGGCCTCCATTTCACTCCATCGCAGGTCTGAGCCAAGATTCGACGCGTCTACGGCTATCGGACCCCTGTCAGCGTCCCTGCGCTCTCACTGAATGGAGCAGTTTGTACTGACTCCAACGTCATTGCAAACCGCTTGGGAGAGCATTTTGCTATGAGTTCCGCTTCTGTGAATTACCCCCTGGCCTTCCGCTCTATTAAAGAGCGGATGGAACGTCTGAGCCTTTCGCTTCACACCCACCATCCAGAATCGCACAGTGAGTGGGAATTTCGCAGTGCCCTAGCCGCTTGCCCTGATACCGCTCCTGGGACACATGGCATCCACTGTCAAATGCTGAAACTCCTTTCAGTGGACTGCCAGCGACGGCTCCTCGACCTTTACAACCGTATTTGGGTCGAGGGTGAGTTTCCGTCGCATTGGCGGGAAAGTATTGTTATCCCCATTCTGAAACCAGGCAAGAACCCTTTGGAGGTGGACAGCTACCGTCCCATTAGCCTCACCAACGTTCTTTGCAAGTTGCTTGAACGGATGGTGAGCCAGAGGTTGAACTGGGTACTGGAGTCTTGGGGCCTTCTGGCACCGTCTCAGGGTGGTTTCCATAAAGGCCGCTCCGCCGCCGACAATCCGGTGAGCCTGGAGTCGGCCATCCGTACTGCCTTTGCCCGCCGTCAGCACCTGGTCGCTGTCTTTTTCGACATGCGGAAGGCATACGATGGGACATGGCGTCATCACATCCTTTCTACGCTTCATGGATCGGGTCTTTGGGGCCCTCTGCCGATCTTTATCCGAAATTTTCTGTCGTATCACACCTTCCGCGTGCATGTCGCAGCCTCCCATAGTTCCTCCCGAGTCCAGGAGAACGGGGTACCACAGGGATCTGTCCTCAGTGTCTGCCTGTTTTTAATTGAAATAAACGGGCTCGCTGCAGCGGTGGGAAATGCAGTCTCCGCTTCCCTGTATGCTGACGACTTCTGCCTTTACTACAGCTCTATTGGCATTGCAGTTGCTGAACGTCAGCTACAGGGCGCTATCCGTAAGGCACAGTATTGGGCTGTAGCTCATGGGTTCCAGTTTTCGGCGGCCAAGACCTGCTTTATAAATTTCTGCCGGCGATGCACTGTTCACCTGGAGCTGTGGCTTTTTCTTGATGGCGAACTTCTTGCTGTGGTGGAGACACATAGGTTTTTGGGTGTGGTTTTTGATGCCCGGTGGACTTGGCTGCCTCATATTCGGCAACTTAAACAGATGTGTTGGCGGCATCTAAATGCTCTGCGATGCTTGAGCCACACCCGCTGGGGCGCCGACCGATCTACCCTGTTGCAGCTCTACCAGGCGTTAATCCAATCCCGTCTGGATTATGGGAGCCTGGCTTATGGCTCAGCATCCCCATCTGTGTTGCGGGTGCTGGACCAAATCCTCCACAGCGGGATACTCCTTGCCACTGGTGCTTTCCGTACCAGCCCTGTGGACAGCATCCTAGTGGAGCCAGGTGTCCCTCCACTGCGGTTTCGGCGCCAACGTTTGCTGGCCGCTTATGCTGCCCATGTTTTCAGCTTGCCCGGGCATCCTAACTATTGGCTGCTATTCCCACAGTCGCACGTCCATCTTCCAGAATGTCGGCCCAGGGCTAGATGTACGATCGCGGTCTGCATCCAAGAGCTTCTCTCTGGGCTCGGGGCTTTACCTCTTCCGCCTCCTTTCCGGGCACCTCTGCGTACACCCCTGTGGTGTGTGCCTCGCCCTCGCCTTCAGCTGGAATTGGCCCAGGACCCGAAGGACTCAATCCCTCCGAAGGCTTCCGCCGCCGCTTTCTTTCCATCCTCGCAACGTATCAGGGTTCTGGCATTGTTTACACTCACGGCTCGATGGTTGCTGGTCGTGTCGGTTATGTGCTAACTCTAGGGGACCATTCCGAACAACGTTCCTTGCCGGCTGGCTGCAGCGTTTACACTGCTGAGCTGGTCGCCATCTTCTGAGCCCTAGCGTATTCTCGCTCCTGCTCAGGTGAGTCCTTTGTTATCTGTAGCGATTTTCTGAGCAGTTCACGAGCTCTCGACCAGTGTTTCCCTCATTCTCTTCTGGTGATGGCTATCCAGGAGTCCCTGCATAGCCTTGCCCGTTGCAACCGCTCTGTGGTCTTTGTGTGGACCCCAGGCCATTTTGGGATACCCGGCAATGAAAATGTTGACTGCCTGGCGAAAGAGGCCACCAGTAATCCATCTATGGACATTGGCCTCCCAGAGACTGATTTGCGAGCAGTCCTCCACCGAAAAGTTTTTGCGCTCTGGGACGCTGAATGGCGCGATATAACCATGCCCAATAAACTCCGCGCTATAAAGCAGACGGCGACTGTGTGTCGTTCCTCGACGCGAGCCACTCGCAGCGACTCCGTTGTCCTTTGTCGGCTCCATATTGGTCACACCCGGGTGACGCACGGTTATTTATTGCGTCGTAAGGTCGCTGCGGGGCGGTTTTGACGGTGGTACACATTTTATTGTCTTGTCCGCTTTTATCTGTGCTGAGGCAGACATTTGCGCTGCCTGATACGCTCCCTGCCCTTTTAACTGATGACCCTGCTATGGCTGGCATAGTTTTACGTTTTGTTCTGGCAGAGGGTTTCTATCATTTAATCTGAGTGTTTCTGTTTTATTTCATTGTTTTGTGTTGATTATGGCCTTTGGCCTACGATTTCAAACTGAGTTTTTAATGTGTTCTCGGTGGTTGGCTTTTCTTTTTTTATCTCTATGGTCGGCCAACCACCGTCATCCTCTGAGTGATTTTAATTTGTTTTGTCTGATCTCTGTCTGAGTCTTTCTTGTCCTGTGTTGTCTGACGTGTTTTCTGTTGTTCGTTTTTTATTCTCTGTGGGTGATTTTAGTTTTTTTTTGGAAAAAGGGGCCGATGACCATCGCAGTCTGGTCCCTTTAACCCCCACAAACCTACCTCAGTGAGTAGGAATACGTGTGGTTTTTTTGCTCTGCAAACCGCGGGTAGGAGTAGTTCTTAATTTTGTTTCGGACTAATGTTTCGCACCAATAGGAGCTTGAGTTGCTGGCAGCGCTTGAAACCACGTCTAATGAAATCGTTTTGATCACTTGGCGAGGTATCATGCCAGACGTGCCGTTTCGTTATGGGATGGTGAAGTTTCCAATACGTACGAAAGGCTGGGAAGTTTACCCTCCGAAAGTTTAATCCCAGTGGTTAGTACTGTCAGCTGTACATTAGAATTAGAGTTGCACAATCGGATTGAAACCCTATATTCGATTTCCGTAGTTATGGTTGTTGCTTTCCTTGAGTGAGTTCGGTCATGTGCAACGAAATCGGTACAGCGTCAGATTCCATGCAATGTTCGCCTGGAAGAGGGAGCGTTACTGAATTGCTTCTCTCCACTGCCACGTTGCTTGGTACCTTATTTTGGAATGTGAAAGTAATCTACTGCCTAGCCTCAGTCTTCTATTAGCCCCAGGCTACATATTGTTTCTTGCGCCAGGCACCGACAACTTGTTGGTAGTGAGTTTGCTTGGCCCGTGCTCTCAGTCTATTATGTATCACGAGTTCGAGAATCGGCGATATTTCCATAGTGTTTTGTTACACTATGGCGTAGGATCCGTGATTAGGCACATGTGTCGTGTATTTTGGTAGTCAAACTAGATAAGTGGATTATAGTGTGAGTCAGGTATCTTTTATTAGTTGTTCTTTTGAGATCCTCAAGGCATTTGTGTGAAATCAGATTTCGTATCTGAGTAGTGTGATGTAAGAGTCCACTGACGAGAGGTGGCCAAGCGGTTCTGGGCGCTACGGTCACAGGTTCGAATCCTGCCTCGGGCATGGATTTGTGTGCTGTCCTTAGGTTAACTAGGTTTAAGTAGTTCTAAGTTCTAGGGGACTGATAACCTCAGAAGTTAAGTCCCATAGTGCTCAGAGCCATTTGAACCATCCACTGACGAGGAAATAAAGTTAACTTGTCACTCGACAACAGCGACCAGTCTCTCGGATGTGAACTGCGCGCAATCTTAAGGGGCTCCGGAAAGGCTCAAAATCATGAAAAGTTCAATTTTTACTTTTTTGCGTTTTCTGAATCTGCAGACTATTACCTTTTAATAGATATATAATTTATTCAATTCCGAAGACTACAACTATTTTTAAATTTTTTTTGAAATGTGTTCTACATGGGCGTGACCCACTGTGGCGCTGTTAAACTGCTGTCAAATGGTTTTATTATTAACGTCCGTGTTCATCAGGTACATTTTAGTGATGTGAGATAAAGTATGTGTTGTGGCTAACCTGTGATGGTTCAATATATATCGCTGGTGTGATTGTCGATTGTTTCATGTTTATTTACTCTGTCGTTATCTCGAAAATATTCGTAATTAATTCTGTTTCTTGAGTCTCTGTTTTGTTGAAGTATAATAATGAGTAAAAGTAAAGTTATTAGAAATCCTCTGAAGGCTTTTAAGAAAAGGAGAAATGTTGGAAAGCCAAAGGTATGTGTTATTACTGTAAACAATAAAGACGATAACCAAGTGAGTGAACCTAACCTCTCAAGTACACCTGCCCATAGCAGTCAAAGTGGGAAAGAAATACTTCACAGAAGAAGCTTGGTTCAATGAGTGAAAACTATGAATGTTTTATGGGCGAATCGGATGTGAATGAAATATTTGATATGTCGGTTCTCAAAGGAATTTTTTCAAACTGTGTAAGATGTATTCATTGTAGTGAAGTTGGTCTGGAACTCTCCATAATAAAGCACGTAGGACTTGCTAGTGAAATACAACTGAAATGTGATAAGTGTTCATACATGACCACCTTTTGGAACAGTGTTGCAGTAACTGCAACTGAAGAAAATGGTAGCAAAATCTACGAACACAACAACGAGCGATGCTTGCTTTAGACAAGGAACGCCTTCGGGCTGCAGACAGGGCTGTAAAGAGTCTAGAAATACAAGCAAGAGTAAACAGGAGGAGGAACAAGAGGAAGCTGGAGGAGAAGTTTGCAGAGGATGAAGATAATCCATCCTATGGACCTGGAATGCACTAAAAAGTTAATCCAATCTTTGTCGCTCGATTCCCAAAACTTTTATTTTCTCATACTAATTACATGTTTTCTAAGGATCTTCCAAACATATTTGTTTCAAACTTCCAGTAAATAATACACAGTACCTTCTGCATAATTTAACACAGCCTTTTTCCAAAAAACTGTGTATTTTTGAATATATAAATAAAAAATTGCAAAAAAATGTTGTGAATTTTCATTACAATTGATAAAAAATCATCTTTAATAACTGAACTAAAATTTTGTAAAATCCCTGTGTTAAGTTGTAGCCCATATTCCAATGAATAATCTGTAAAAAGTTCAACTTCCTACCTCAAATACTTTGTGAGGAAAGATGTAATTTATAAGTGTTATTTTAACATTGCAAGTATAGGGCGTTCCAGAGCCCCTTAAGCCACTAAATTAAAACTAGGGGCGGTACTGAAGGTTCGATTGTCACTCTGTGGTGATGTTAGACGGCATGTGGTTTGCCGTAGCCGTGTCGCACTGAGTCTTAAATTTACTGGCTGCGTTTTTCTAATTTGTCATGATTTCGTTGATTATTGCATGGAAGAACGCGGGCGTGCTTAGTTGGTTGTCGCCTTATGTTGCTCTGCCTTTGCTTCAAATGGCTCTGAGCACTATGGGACTTAACTTCTGAGGTCATCAGTCCCCTAGAACTTAGAACTAATTAAACCTAACTAACCTAATGACATCACACACATCCATGCCCGAGGCAGGATTCGAACCTGCGACCGTAGCGGTCACGCGATTCCAGACTGTAGCGCCTAGACCGCACGGCCACTCCGGCCGGCTGCCTTTGCTTCGGCTAGTCGCGTAGTGGTCTTAGTATTTTCCGGTTAGCCGAGCGGTCTAACGCCCGGTGGACTTGTGTCGTGGTCCAGTGAGCCGGCCAGTCTGTGTGTGGTTTTTAGGCGGTTTTCCATCTGCCTCGGCGAATGCGGGCTGTTCCCGCTTATTCCGCCTCAGCTCCACTATGTCGGCGATTGTTGCACAAACAAGTTCTCCAAGTACGCTTACACCACCATTGCCCTACCAAGCAAACATAGTGTTTACACTCGACTGGTGTGAGACGTTCCCTGTGGGGTGGGAGGGGCGGGGGGTCCACCGGGCGCCGAACCACACAATAACCCTGGGTTCGGTGTGGGACGGCGGAGGGGTGAAGTGGACTGCGGTAGTCGTCGTGGGGTTGCGGACCACTGCAGCTGCGGCGGGTACGAAGCCTCTCCGTTGTTTCTAGGTCCCCGGTTAACATACAGTACAATACAATACAATAGTATTCCCTGGTTGCTGAACAAACGTCCTTACATTTGTCAGGTCGACGTCGTGTTCTGATCATCGTGTGGTCTGAGGTTTGCCATTATGTGTTTAGGCTGCTTGTATAGAACGAGGTCCTTGGTAGTTTCTTTTACATGAACATTTGCCACACTTGGAGGTGCTTCTTATTTTACGGGCATGTGCTTATTTATTAAGTTGTGTCCTTGTACTGCACTACGAAATATGGACGTGTGTTCTGTTGTCGTGGCCGTCCTCTTTTCTCAGTGGCTGTCTTAAGCTCTCACCTGCAAATTCCTGCAGTGAGAACCGTCCCTTATTCATTAATTATAAATTAGGCTAGCGGTGATTCTACTAAAGCTTCCTCCATACGCTGGGATTTACTTTTAGTGTTGATTAGGATAGTGTTTGTTCAGTTATTTCATCGGGCTAGGGTTTTTCACTAAATTTATAAAGGGGTTAAGTTCCTGCTCCAAACTGCACTTAGTTTAAGCTACGACTTGAAGAAAAATAGGATCCATTGTGACGGGCTCGAAAGTTAATGGGGAGGGGAGCACTGGGTATTTGCGGCTGAGAGTGGTTGGGTTGACACATATTTGTTTAATCTTCTGTTTACTCTTTCAGAATGAAATTTCATTAAAACAGGTCCGTCGCCATGTCGGACCAGCCGACGTCTTTGGAGTGAGGTGGGCGCTAGGTGTGAGAACCCGTCCATCTCGACCAGCGCGGAAACGATAGCGACCACGGTGCTCACCGCTCAACCGCTGAGAGTATTGGACGGACGGGAAACTGAAGTGCTCCTACTTTAAAACAGAGACCCTAGTAAACAACTTCATCTCACTGCAAGCAACGACACTGTCTGAGGCACTTGCAATCAAATCAAAACATTCAGTTGAGCTCTGTCTCAAAATTTCTTCGGAATAGCTTTAACGATCTACTGGTTTCAACAAACATTAAACGTGATAGGAAAGCGCATAGTGGTTCAAAAACTGAAATTCATAGTGTAGGAGCTACAAAGTTAAGATTATTTCACGTGCCCAGTTAGTAATAAGTTACTAGACGTAAGTAACGGCCCCTTTCCAAACTACAACCACAGCTACATAAGCTAGGACGTTCACTTATTAGCTTCACTAAGCCGAACGCCATTTAAAACTATCTCCGTAAACACTAGTGGTGAAATGCGAATCAGTCTCGCTAGCCGTAACCTGAACTTTGAAGCGAAAATCCATCGTTAATCAACTGAAAGATACGTGCGAATGTATCACATCTCATACTAATGTGAGTAAGGTGTGAATGAATACATGGCCTTTCATCCCGCGTAGAGTGCAACGGCAATCCCACTGTTAAATGCAGAGGAGAAAACGGATAGGTGGACAGAATACATTGAAAGCCTCTATGAGGGGAAGATTTGTCTGATGTGGTAGAAGAAGAAACAGGAGTCGATTTAGAAGAGAGGCGAACCAGTTTTAAAATCAGAATTTAAGAGCTTTGGGAAATTAAGATCTGGCGACATACCATCTGACTTTCCGAAAAGCATCATCCACACAATTCCGAAGACGGCAAAAGCTGACAAGTACGAGAATTACCGCCCAATCAGCTTAACAGCTCGTGCATCCAAGTCGCTGAGAAGGGACAGGATGATAGGACATATGTTAAGACATGAGGGAATAACTTCCATGGTACTAGAGGCAACAGTAGAAGGCAAAAAAACTGCAGAACAAGACTCAGATTGGAATACATCCAGCAAATAATAGAGGACGTAGATTGCAAGTGCTACTCTGAGATGAAGAGGTTAGTTAGCACAGAAAAGGAATTCGTGGCGGGCCGCATCAAATCAGGCGGAAGACTGATGACAAAAAAAGACAGAAAGTTTACTTTGATTATGCGACTTACCGTTACTAATGATTTTTACTTAACGAGATTTAGCCACGAACACGGTTGGGCGATGCATGGCAATATTTGGAATTGTGGCTCGATGGAGTCACAGGGTCGAGCCATACATGTCCGATTTTTTGCCCAGCAGCTGATCTAGCTGCCTAAATAATCGTAACTTATAAGTCTGCAGTCTTTTTATCTAAGCACTGACAATTAATGCGAATTATTAAGTAAAAGGAAGTTTCAGTAAAATACAATAACAATAAAAAATAAATAATAAAAATAATAAAGTAATTTTAGTTTTCTGCTGACTGACTGATATGATTAATTCAGCCATGAAATAAAAATAATCCTGAATTGTAATTAAGCTTGCGTAAATACACAATTCAAATGGAACAGTAATTTTCAAATAGTACATTAACATCACTTGAACGTGAAAATTGGAAGCCTCTTCCGTTAAACTAAATCGATGTTCGTCAGGTCGTAAATCCATGACGCCCACTATGGTAATCAATATATTAAAACACGAAAAATGTTAATTCCCTAAATACAAGCTATATAGGTTAAAGTTCAATGCCGCACATCATCTAAATGTCACGAAACGTTAAATTTCCAGTCAGTTCACAGATTATATGTCCCACTTGGCTTGGAAGTTTTGTAAGTACCAACAAATAGAGTATTCGCTCGGCAACTTGTTACTCAAATTCTATCACTTTTACAGGGTTGAAACTGCACTACCAGCTCACCAGCATGTTACCTGAGGACCAATCCATACGGGCTAAGCGCCATACGCAGAATGACTTTGAGTAACTCCTCGCTCGCGCTTTTAAGATCTCGTTTCCCCTCACCGAAATGCTTAACGTGCTTAAAGTACATAAAATGGACTACAACTCGATGAATAAATGAATTACAAATTTCAAAAATTATTTAAATAAAGCTTTCTCTTCCGGTCCCCAGCAGGCCAAATACATTGTTCTAAACGTAATCACTTAAAGCATAAATTTTTGGCATGCACATTTACGACAAATAATGAAGGCCTATCTGTTAAAACATGCAAAAGAATGAAGTTGGCCTAATCAGTAGGTGCGCCGCTTTATGCTGTCAGGCATCAAATAATAAAAACAATTTATTCCTTTTAAATTAAAAGTGTGTTTTAGTACTAGTTGACTTAACCTTATAAATTAGAACTCAAATAATACCTTAGACGTATCTTAAGTGTGGAGATATCTATATGAATACTGCATTGGATTCATTTGCTGAGTAAATGTGGGGAACATTAAGATCCGACACATTCACATTCTTTACATACTGATAACTAAAAATACAGGGTGATTCAAAAAGAATACCACAACTTTAGGAATTTAAAACTCTGCAACGACAAAAGGCAGAGCTAAGCACTATCTGTCGGCGAATTAAGGGAGCTATAAAGTTACATTTAGTTGTACATTTGTTCGCTTGAGGCGCTGTTGACTAGGCGTCAGCGTCAGTTGATGCACTTCATCACTGGCCTCCAAGAAGCCCTGATCTTACCCCCTGCGATTTTTTCTTATGGGGGTGTGTTAAGGATATGGTGTTTCGGCCACCTCTCCCAGCCACCATTGATGATTTTAAACGAGAAATAACAGCAGCTATCCAAACTGTTACGCCTGATATGCTACAGAGAGTATGGAACGAGTTGGAGTATCGGGTTGATATTGCTCGAGTGTCTGGAGCGGGCCATATTGAACATCTCTGAACTTGTTTTTGAGTGAAAAAAAAAACCTTTTTAAATACTCTTTGTAATGATGTATAACAGAAGGTTATATTATGTTTCTTTCATTAAATACACATTTTTAAAGTTGTGATATTCTTTTTGAATCACCCTGTATATACAGGGTGTTTCAAAAATGACCGGTATATTTGAAACGGCAATAAAAACTAAACGAGCAGCGATAGAAATACACCGTTTGTTGCAATATGCTTGGGACAACAGTACATTTTCAGGCAGACAAACTTTCGAAATTACAGTAGTTACAATTTTCAACAACAGATGGCGCTGCGGTCTGGGAAACTCTATAGTACGATATTTTCCACATATCCACCATGCGTAGCAATAATATGGCGTAGTCTCTGAATGAAATTACCCGAAACCTTTGACAACGTGTCTGGCGGAATGGCTTCACATGCAGATGAGATGTACTGCTTCAGCCGTTCAATTGTTTCTGGATTCTGGCGGTACACCTGGTCTTTCAAGTGTCCCCACAGAAAGAAGTCACAGGGGTTCATGTCTGACGAATAGGGAGGCCAATCGACGCCGCCTCCTGTATGTTTCGGATAGCCGAAAGCAATCACACGATCATCGAAATATTCATTCAGGAAATTAAAGACGTCGGCCGTGCGATGTGGCCGGGCACCATCTTGCATAAACCACGAGGTGTTCGCAGTGTCGTCTAAGGCAGTTTGTACCGCCACAAATTCACGAAGAATGTCCAGATAGCGTGATGCAGTAATCGTTTCGGATCTGAAAAATGGGCCAATGATTCCTTTGGAAGACATGGCGGCCCAGATCAGTACTTTTTGAGGATGCAGGGACGATGGGACTGCAACATGGGGCTTTTCGGTTCCCCATATGCGCCAGTTCTGTTTATTGACGAAGCCGTCCAGGTAAAAATAAGCTTCGTCAGTAAACCAAATGCTGCCCATATGCATATCGCCGTCATCAATCCTGTGCACTATATCGTTAGCGAATGTCTGTCGTGCAGCAATGGTAGCGGCGCTGAGGGGTTGCCGCATTTGAATTTTGTATGGATAGAGGTGTAAACTCTGGCGCATGAGACGATACGTGGACGTTGGCGTCATTTGGACCGCAGCTGCAACACGGCGAACGGAAACCCGAGGCCGCTGTTGGATCACCTGCTGCACTAGCTGCGCGTTGCCCTCTGTGGTTGCCGTACGCGGTCGCCCTACCTTTCCAGCACGTTCATCCGTCACGTTCCCAGTCCGTTGAAATTTTTCAAACAGATCCTTTATTGTATCGCTTTTCGGTCCTTTGGTTACATTAAACCTCCGTTGAAAACTTCGTCTTGTTGCAACAACACTGTGTTCTAGGCGGTGGAATTCCAACACCAGAAAAATCCTCTGTTCTAAGGAATAAACCATGTTGTCCACAGCACACTTGCACGTTGTGAACAGCACACGCTTACAGCAGTTAGACGACGTACAGAATGGCGCACCCACAGACTGCGTTGTCTTCTATATTCTTCACATCACTTGCAGCGCCATCTGTTGTTGAAAATTGTAACTACTGTAATTTCGAAAGTTTGTCCACCTGAAAATGTACTGTTGTCCCAAGCATATTGCAACAAACGGTGTATTTCTATCGCTGCTCATTTAGTTTTTATTGCCGTTTCAAATATACCGGTCATTTTTGAAACACCCTGTATACAAGAAAACTTGATAATGCTTTAAATAAAACATGTATAAAGGTGTCTTTCTGGGATGATAGCTAGAGTACTAGGCTGTCGTCCAGGAGTTTGTTTGTTAAGATTGCATGAAACTTTGAGCTGTTTGTAATTTTTAATCGCGTTCATAGAAATATTCAATTACTGTGACTCCCTAACTTGGGTAGGTTTTGTTATATTCATAATATACGTATCTCGATAGATGCAGGTCAGTACTGTGAGTGATAAAATTAGGCTCGTGCTACATTGAAACATCACATAACTACTGAATTTCGATGCATTTCAAAGTAGCCATATTCCGTCACAAAATGTGAAAGCCGCCATGTTTGGAGCCATCTCCCTCATCCAAGTGCTGGTGTCGAAGGCAACCGTCCTCTACACACCCCATCGGGTCCTGGTAAAACGCATCTCGCGTACCCCTAAATCGTTCGCCGAGGTGGCCGCTATGGCCTTGGGCGGCTCCTCAAGGCTACCGGGTTCGGGCCAGCTGCGTGCCCTCGCCACGGTCAACACTTGGAACTCCAGTGACTTCAATAACTTCAGGCGACTGACAGCTCGCCGGCGTTTGCGACACGTTACAGTAACCTGTACGGTATTACCACGTCCAAACCGCTACACCCCTTCATCGTACTTTCGTGATTAAGCGTTAGACTGGTAGAGAGTGAAATGCTTTTTGGAAATCAAGAAATGACGCATCCAGCTGGCTCTCAGGATGTAGCACAGGAAGACCTGTGTGGATCACTTCTGCTCCTCTTCTTGTATGTGGGCTTAACCTGCCAATCATTTAAATTACGGCCCACAGTTTCTTTCTTTCTTTCTTTCTACGGAGCTACGACTAGAGATGGAGTAACTAAGTTGCAAATTCTGTATTTAATCATACGGGAAGCCATTCGGCCCTGGGCCCTTGATCAGTTTTTAGCGATGTCAGCTTTTTCTCAAAATCACTGACTATAAAATTTATATCTTTTCCGGTAGTTAGATTTTTAATTTAGTCCTAAATCATACATTACGGGTGAATAATTTTATTGGTTATGTGCACTAGGCATGAATGTACCGCGTTGAATTCACTCCAGAGAACGAGCCCGATTTTCTGATTTAGAAGTATTAATAAAAACAAGCGGAAGGGCTCTGAGCACTATGGGACTCAACTGCTGAGGTCATTAGTCCCCTAGAACTTAGAACTAGTTAAACCTAACTAACCTAAGGACATCACACACATCCATACCCAAGGCAGGATTCGAACCTGCGACCGTAGTTGTCTCGCGGTTCCACACTGCAGCGCCAGAACCGCGCCGCCACTTCGGCCGGCAAGCGGAAGGGAAAACTTTTGCCGTAGCCTATAAGTAACAATGCTGCCGATATTCGCATGGACTGTCTTAAGAAAATGGCAAATTACACTCAGTGTGGATGGATGACTTAAACATGGAGTTGTCTTCTTTAAACGAACAACTTTAATTCTTCAGAAAACGTTTTGTAGTTTGCAGCTATTGCAACAAAATGAAATAGATCATTAAATTTCGACCCTAAATAGAGCATTACTTGGTGTACTTATGAAGCAGCTTTCAGTCGTTCTGATAATGATGGATGACGGTTATACAGCTTAATAATATAAAATATTTTCTGTGATTGTGTCAAAGAAAATATTAATTGAAGGTAAAATCTTGTGGGTTGTTAGGTCGACGTTTGGATGCCTTTTCTGGGGTATTCATCAGGATTTCGTGGTGTCCACTGTTAACTGAAAACTCTGAAATACGGTAATCGCGTTCTTCTGTAAAAACGAGTTTTACTGTACTTGTGCTGGTGAAGTGATTTTTATGTTTTTGTGTCTCCCTCTGTTGCTTGGAGTATTTCGCTTCTATACCGTACCAACAGTAAGAACCTTACAGAATAACTCTTGATCACCGTGGGTGTTGGAAAACTCCCTTTTATGAGGCAAGACGACACTGGTCTTTGACACAGTGTTCAATTAACCGTGGACACCACAAGGTCCTGAAGAAGATCGGAGCTGCTGGTTCCAAACGTCGGTAGCATAGTAGAAGTATGCCACGGCCTGACAACCTAGAGGATCTTACTTTCAGTGAAAATGGCCTCGAAAGCCAGTAGACATACATAAATTAGTAAAAAGTCTCTTCTTCGAAGCGAAAATAGAGATAACCAGTTACGTCAGTGAAAGGAAAAACCTGTTTAAGAAAAAAAATGTAGAAGTTGGGATAGGAAACCTGCAGTTTCTCGCAAGCAGCTGTTCTCCATTCTGAATGTATGCTGCGTGGTTTTCTGATAGCATGATAGCAGTTACACAGATGTGCTGGTCACATAAAGCCGCTTTACTGTCCTCTGTCCGCTTAATGCAGCCTGACTTTTCATTGCATCGAATGACATGTTTAACTACAAACCACTGACAACAGGGGAGGTGCACCGCGGTATAGAGACATTTTTCAGCTCTTTATTTAAAGACCTACGCACGCTGTGTAACATAACGCCCGCCTGATATCTGTGGCTTACAAGTGCGCCAGAAGTACTTTTCCTCCACGGTGACCCTCCAAAACATTATTGCATTTCACAGCAATGAATGCCATGCAATAGGATGAAGTACATTCCTAACGCTGCCTAAGGGCAATTTTCTAATCGTAAGGTAATTGCATTCAGCTTTTGCAGAAAGACGTGCCCTCCAAGACTGCGTTCCATCTGCCATCAGTCACGCATCTCCCGTACCTTTTGCTTTCGCAATTTAGACACAGTTGAAAGAAGAAGAGGAATCTGTAGAAAATACCGCAATGCAGACAACTGTAGTTGAGCCGCCCGGATAGCCGCCTGTGTCAGCCCGACGCTCCCGGCACTGGGGCAGCCGCACCGGCCCCGGACGTCGAATCCGCCCAGAGGACGGGCGGCGAGGCGTGGCAGGCAGGCCAGCCTCCAGGCAGGCAGCTGGAGAACCCACATTCCATCCTGGAGGTTAAAGGAATGACAACAGGAAGGACGTCTGGACCTCCCTTAAAATTAACCGTGTCAAATCGGAAACTAAGCAAGCTGACCGAGAGTAGATGCGGTACAGGGGCGAAAGAGAATGATACCTGGTACTTAGGGAAAAGCAGTTTTCGGTGTGGACAGGGCCTTACTCAGTTACCGTTGGTTGCTCTTTTTTTTTAATCACGTTCACTTTATTGGGAATCAATTGCATATAAGGTTGACAAAAAGGAACAACTATCAAATTTGACTGTTAAGACAATACCTAATTTAAAAAAATGGAAATGGAAATGTCGTGTGGCTAGGGCCTCCCGCCGGGTAGACCGTTCGCCTGGTGCAGGTCTTTCGATTTGACGCCACTTCGGCGACCTGCGCGTCGATGGGGATGAAAGGATGACGATCAGGACAACACAACACCCAGTCCCTGAGCGGAGAAAATTTCCGACCCAGCCGGGAATCGAACTCGGGCCCTTAGGATTGACAGTCTGTCACGCTGACCACTCAGCTACCGGGGCGGACATACCTAATTAAAAATTCTTTAGACTAATTGAATTCACGGCTGAAGGCTTTACTGAAAAGAAATTTAAACTTTTTGTTGGCTGAAGGCCCCAATAGTAATTACTCAAAATAATTTGACGGCTGAAGGCCTAGATAGAAAATTCTTACTAAAATATTATAAAAAAGGACAATCATATTAAGAGACAATATGTAATGAAAAATTCTGAAGGTAAATTGCATTCACAGCTGAAGGCCTTATTGAAACTTATCACAATCTCATCAAATCAACAGAGAAGTGAGCCTCAGACAGTGCTCCAGGGATCGACTGGGAAAGTCGCTCAACTTCGTAGACGATGAGACAGGCAGTCAAGAGTTGTATTTACTTAACCGGATGGCAACTCAAACTAGTGACAGTTCAAACACCGGCCAACACTCTTGCAACATCTACCTAATGTCTGATAACCAACACGACGATGGAATTATCCAGGCAAGATGGAACCGGCGGACAGGACTGTGTCTTCTGAATCTAGTGTTTAGAACTTCCAGAAGCAAAACGACCCACTACGACCAAATATCTGAACCACAATCAAGGAGGCTGTCGAACTACACGCCTTACTGGAAAGCAGCGGCAAGGCGAGGAAAGGTACACTGCCGCGAAAATACGCTAACCACCAGGGCAGGTAACTGGGGCGTTAATGGCCACTAGGCAGAAAAATACCGAATCAATAAACACAAGGAATTCAATGATTAATAATAAAAGGTGGAGGATGGCTAATTAATTTCGTCAACTCCAAACACTTCACTCGTTGGTCTTCGTCTCAGCGACCTTGCGAGAAGCAACGTGCTAACAAACAGCATGATCTCAAAGTAGTGGAGGTTTCGCTACTGGGTGAATGTTCACTCAAGTCAAACGCCCTGGTTCCAGTGGAGAATGACGTTGTCGCCCTCGCAACTACAGCCTCTCGATCCAGCAGTGCCTGTGTGCCGCCAGCAATTCCGGTATGTCCCCGTGTTGTCGGACCTCACTGCTGCTCCGCCCCCACCCGAACTTCCTGACACACTCCGACCCAGAAAACACTTGACCTCCCTCCAAAGATAGTACCACCGTACTAGATATCGATAACCACTGCCTCTGATACTCGTGGACAGACAACACTAGCGAACATAGTGGCGCCAGTAACCACAAGAAGAGATCGAGACGCCACTATCCCTATTACACGATGACAACCTACCGACGGCACCAACGCGAGCCACAATGCGGCTCACAGGAGGAGACTGTACGACTTCAAACTGTTCTGGCCGAGGTCCCAAAGCTTTCAACTTCGTCCTTTCGGCTTTTCTGGTCGCTGAGTCATCGACAGGTGTATATCCTAGTAGATGGAACTCAATTCATAGTTCTTAATGAGACGAAATCGACAGGTGTAATTTCGAGAATACCTCAAGTAGGTGTTGTGGGGTTGTCAGCCGGTGGACTACTTTGGAATCCCCATAAGGCTGTTTGGCTCTGAGCACTATGGGACTTAACAACTGAGGCCATGAGTCCCCTAGAACTTAGAACTACTTAAACCTAACTAACCTAAGGACATCACTCACATCCATGCCCGAGACAGGATTCGAACATGCGACCGTAGCGGTCGCGCGGTTCCAGACTTTAGCGCCTAGAACCGCTCGGCCACCCCGGCCGGCTTAAGGCTGTTTGAAGACGATGTTGTTGCAATACCAAAGGGGTGTAGGAAAATATAGGAAAACTTTTGAAAGATCATTGATTAGGGCAGGGACTAATAGTTGACCCTGAAGCCGGCTGGGGTGGCCGAGCGGTTCTAGGCGCTACAGTCTGGAACCGCGCGACCGCTACGGTCGCAGGTTTGAATCCTGCCTCGGGCATGGATGTTTGTGATGTCCTTAGGTTAGTTAGGCTTAAGCAGTTCTAAGTTCTGGGGACTGATGGTCTCAGACGTTAAGACCCATGGTCCTCAGAACCATTTGAACCATTTGACCCTGAAATTAAATAAATAGAAGATAGCCATTGCTGATCGGCTTCATTATTGCTGAGAAACCTGTGGAAGCAGCAACAACCTTCAGACGCCTAGGAGAAAACGCCCGGAGCTAAAGTGAAAGGACTACATAAAACGAATTCTAGGAAAAGCAGATTACAAGGTGGAATTCGTTGGCAGAATCTATAAGGAAATGTGATTCAACCACGAAATGAGTTGCTTACGAAACATTTATAGGACCAGTTATGAATATTCCCCATTACTCTAAAAGGGAGTTCTTTCACCTGTGCTGTACAGTATGTACAAAACGGTCCAGCGAGATCAGACGGAAATAGATTACTATATGCTGATGACACCGGCGTTACAGCTCAAGGAAGAAAGTTTGAAAGTGTAGTGTCGGCAGACTTGCCAACACTACGCACACTAATTGAAAGAGGCGGCCAAGATGCACGCGCTAACTCACGAAGGATGGAGTGAGGTCTGAAACAGGAGACTTAATGAATGCTATAAAGAAAAGTACGTAGCTTCTGGACTACTTAACTTTTAATCCATCCTTGTATACATCGTTCTTGATGAGACATCTGGAGATTGTGGCGATACAAGTGAGACTCTTTAGATACAAGCTATCTAAGGCTAATGGCGCCTTGCTAGGTCGTAAACATGGACTTAGCTGAAGGCTATTGTAACTGTCTCTCGGCAAATGAGAGAAAGGCTTCGTCAGTGTAGTCGCTAGCAAAGTCGTCGTACAACTGGGGCGAGTGCTAGTCAGTCTCTCGAGACCTGCCGTGTGGTGGCGCTCGGTCTGCGATCACTGCCAGTGGCGACACGCGGGTCCGACATGTACTAATGGACCGCGGCCGATTTAAGCTACCACCTAGCAAGTGTGGTGTCTGGCGGTGACACCACAGAAAGAAAATTTACAGACGCTTTCCATACCTTGGGGAGCTACTGCAAAGGAAATCAACCGCTACCTAATCCAGAAAAAGTATGCGCCTTCCACCTAGGGATGGTATCATTGAGACAAATTGATTTCCGTTAAGTCGTTATTTTCAACGCCAATTTAACCGGACTGTTTAAACCACTCAAAATAACCGGTTTACGAAAAACAGGTTTGCGGTTTCTTACTTCTGTTATTTCCTGTAGTAAATGTAGCAATGGAATAAATATTGAAAAATTGAAAAATTTTTACTCAAAATATACAGGGTCACAATTATTGAACTATCTGAAATAAAATCTTCATAACTTCTGTAAGGTATGGGTTTGGCCGTTCAAACTGCACTCTTGGACGCGGGGCATGATGGAAATTAGTATGCTGTAGCATAGATTTAGTATTAGTAGCCCACTTTCATTTGGATGGGTTCGTCAATAAGCAGAACTGGTGCGTCTGGGGGACTGAGAATACTCATTTCGCGACCAAGAAGTCTCTTCACCCTCAACGGGTGACTGCGTGGTGGTCGGTGTTAGTCAAGAAGTAGTCGATGCGATATGCCCCGGTGGCACAGTGACTACCGGACGGTACGTGACGGTTTAGGAAGATGATTTTATCCTCATTATTCAAAGTGACACTGATTTCGACAATATGTGGTTCGTGCACGATGGATCTCGATCCCATCGAAGAAGGAGAGTGTTTTATGTCCTGGATGGGCACTTTGGGGACCGCATTCTGGCTCTGAGGTACCCAGAGACCACCTCGGTTGGCCACCGTATTCTCCGGATCTGAAAGCATGCGACTTCCTTTTATGGAGCTATATGAAAGGCAAGGCGTACAGTGATAACCCAAAAACCATCGCAAAGCTGAAAACAGCCGCTCAGGAGGTCAGCGACAGCATCGATGTCCCGATGCTTCAGCGAATCAGGATGAATTTCGCTATTCGTCTGTGCCAATGATGGCTGTCATATCGAACATGTCATAATCTAAATCCGAAAATCTGTAGTGACGTTAACATGTTGAATAAAGTGTGTGCACTCCGGAGTTTGGAGCTAATTTACGATTTTTCGTATAGTTCAATAATTGTCACCCTGTACATAGAAACGAAATATTAAATAGGAAAATCAAAAAAGACTTAGTCCGTCCACCGTTTGCTGCTGTTATCGAAAAGTGAAAAGTGGTTGATTAAAAAAAAATCACCAATACTCTTCTATTGATTCGAATTTTTTGAAACTCTATTAAAAAATCACGTCGTAATCGGACATAATGCCGCTATTTGGACATTACGAACTGTCAGCGCTAAAGGCTGAAACTGGGGTTGCAGAACTCTATTTTTCATGTCAGTTTGTCCGTTTTCAACGGTTAAAATCAGGTAAAGGCATGTCGTATAGATACAGGTCGCATCTGAGATGCTTTCTATTTTTATTGTAAACCATGAGTGAATTATTACCTTATATTATGTCGCAACTTTGTAGCGACTCCTATCGTTTTTAATGTTTTAAAGCAAATGGAGTACTGTAGTTCATTGATACCGACTTTGCAAAATACTTCCAGAGTAAGGATTGTGTCATTCTGTGATAAAACAGATGTCCGACGATGACAGTGACAAAACGCCGTACAGGCCAGCTAGGATAAGTCTTGGACACTGCGTGTACCATCTAATAGGCTACGCCACATGGTAACAGGTTCATTTGTTTGTTGCTGATTTCCGTCAGCATCGTTATTAAAATAGTACCGATCGCTTCTCCCATTTTCTATAATAACGTAATACTTCAAAACAATAGAAATTTTACGAATAAAAGTTGCTTCTTCTTTAAAAAAGATTTATTTCAAAACAACAAACTTTAGCAGTGCTACAATGGGTAATAATATTTCGGTTTTTTACGTAGTTATTAGTAAAAAAATAATAACACTACTTATAACCGAGACCAAACAAATATCCAAAACTACTTGTTATTCAAAACTAAAATACTGGTATCGGTTTTAACTGGTCGCTTTTTACCATCCCTAATAGAGAGAACTGAAGACTGTTGGAAGTAGAATGGAGAGTGGTTAATCTGCAACACTACAAAAAACTAAAATACTTCGAAGTCATTAAAAAAACACCGCTATAATCTAAAAGGATAAATATATGCAAGAAACAATATCATACGTAAAGTGACTGGTTCAACAGGGGAAGAGCAACCTGGAGTTTTTCGAACATCATCAGTGGGACTTTGCCTTGCAGCCGTAGAAGGTGAGGTGCCATTATCGAAGGCGTCTTGCCCGTCCGAACAGACAAACAAATGTCGCTCTAAGTAGGACTGTCAGAACTGTCACCTGATACTTGAGGTTTCCATCTGTGTACGAAATTTAACCATCTGTAGCCATAGCACACAAAAACAAAAAGCAAAGTAACCACTGAAATAGACAGGATAAAGCAGCAAACCGCACAGTTCTAACTCGTCTTAGGTCGAGGAAGAGCTTTATCCAACGGACAGTACTGCTGGAAGGCCATCAGCACCGCCTTCTATCTCATATTTGGACATTCTGCAAAATACAAACAAGCTCCCTGAAGAGGAAATAACACAAGGGTAGAAATTACTTTATAGTACATGGATAGCACTGCATATGGAGAAACATTTGCTACTGTGCTATAGGATGGAGTTTCTTTCTGCAGCGTAAGATCTAGTTTTATGCAATGACGAGGCCCTTAAACCTCCAGACTTTGGAAGAATAGAGTTTTGGGAAAAAGAAGTATCAGTCTATGAGCCTTACCAGGACGGACTGATATAAGAAACAGAGAAGATCCAGCAAAGAGCGGCCCGTTTCGTCGTGGGATCGTTCAGCAAACGCGACAGCATTACGGAGAGGCTCAGGAAACAGTGGCAGAGCTGCAAGAGAAGCAGTGTGTCACTAGTTGTTTGCTGTTGAAATTACGAGTGCATAAATTCCAAGGAGAATCTGCCAGCACGTTGCTTCCTCACACAAATGTCTCACAAATTAACCAGAACGAGAATATCGGAGAATGGATCTCATATGGAAATCTATCCAAATAGTTTTTCCCACGCATCGGTCGCGAATGTAATACGGAAGGGGCAGATGATAACCGTCCTGCAACTACACTCTGTAACATCATAGATTAAGGGTCGACCTGCGACAGCAATCGCACAACTTGCGTACGGGCCGCTAGACGGCGCCGCGAGCGCTAAGAGTGCATTGCGATCGCAGGCGCGCGTGTTGCGTACGGGCCGCGAGGAGCCGCCACGAGCGCAACCGTATATAAATGCCGATGGAGTTCGGCCAGCACCCCCCCCCCCCCCCCCCCGAGTCCTTTTGTATTCCCCTATTCCCCTCCTCTGCCTACCCCACTCCCTGTCGCATCTGCCCAGCGCCCCCCACCCCTCTTATGGGTCCTCCTCCTCTATCAGCTCCTTTCCTGGCTCCCCCCCCCTTTTTTATTTTCTCATCATCTGTCCAGTTTCCCCCCCACCTGCTCTCGGCTGTGGTCTGTCACATTTGACAACTTTTTAGTGCAGTGTTCCAGTGACTGTTCAGTGTTGTTCGTCTTTCTCGTGTTGTGAACAGAAACCATGCTGTCGTTGGGTGTGAATTTTATGTCTTTTGCGAACAGAAACCAGACTGTCGCCGTGTTTTTTTTTAATTGTCTGTCTATTGTTTTACCTGTCTGCTTTGTATGTATTTTCTTGGCGTCATCATCCCTCTGTTCCTTGTTTTAAGTTCCACCATTTCTTTTCGCCATGTTACTCTTTAAGTCTCCGAGTTTATCGCCTGTTTTTATTATTTATTCTCTTCATCTTTCTAACAAAGTCTGTAGGCTGAAGAGCGGTATACTAAGCTGCTGCCAGCCCGCCCCCTTCGGGGGGAATTGAAATTCCATTAAAAAAAAAAAAAAGGTCGGCCAGCTCTAATTTGGTTGGCATCTCATTTTTGCCTATTCTCTTATCTGCTTAGTTGCTTAGCTCTTATTCGTTTATGGCTCATGTTATTGTGCTCTCTTTCAGCCATTCTGATGGCTTTGATTTACTCCCAATTGAGAAGTGCTCATTTTGGCATTTCACTTTTGCATATTTCTCAATTTGCTATTAATATGCTCCTTAGCTTTTTACAGTTGAACTGATTAACACAGTGTCATGTACTGTTTGTTCATTTCAGCCTGTTCATTTTTGATGTTCTTTAAATACTGTAATAATTATCGGAAGTATTTCTTCCCTTAAACTTGTGTAAAGTATTCTCGATGTAGGATTTGTTCTGTGACACAGTTGTAAGGTTTTGAATATAAATGATATACGAAACTGTGCTTTAAAAGGAATTCGTTTTTTCAGTATGTACTACATCAGACGACAATTTTGTGATATGAGGGAGAAAATTGAGGGGCGAACCCATGGAAATGGTCTTAAGTGATCCCCTTTAAAAATAAAATATTGTGTGACACTGAAAGACGTGACACTGTACGCACCGAAAAAAAAGAAAAAATTATACGTCACAGCTCCTAAATACATTGTAAAGTTGCTTGTGGAGTATGAATGTAATTTAGGTTCTGCTGACCCATGCAGTTGAAATTTCGATGGAGTACATTGCGCTGCATTCGAATATGGCCACTTCTTGCTGCCAGAACGTCGTCATGGAGGCATCAATTGACAGCTATTTGTTCGAATGATGGCAATCTGTAGCATAAGTCGATAATTTTGTTTTCTCATCACGTCTGTAGGTTGTAAGTTTGGTTACTGCTACGGAAACTTATTTTTGTGCTAGTGTCGGAGGATAGCATATATCTGTGTCGATCGTGGAACCTCGACAGTCGATTCACCACGGTTACTGCTCTGTGACTTTCGTAGAGGCACTTCATATCTAGAAAAAACAGAATCTACGTCGTGTGGGTCTTAATTGTGTGTAGCCAACTTTAAAAGTAAAAGCTTTTTTTCAATCGTTCCGTTTCGACTCGACCTGAGCAGTTGTAACGTAGTAGCTGTGTATGCTGGTATGCGAGAAGGACCTCGCAGTCGATCTGTTGCGCCATGTTGTGTTCTATAGCCAGTCAGCAGTGCTTCGTCCTTTTATGGCACATGTTTGAGTGGCAATGGTTGTCGACAGTTCTACGCATTTAGGTTAGATTTGTACAGAAGATCTGTTAATATGTTTACACATTCATCATCGCGAACATTTTAAATTAGCTGCTCTCGCCAAACGATAAGTTACTAGTTTAAAATTGGATGGGGCTAATATTTATTTAATTTTAATTAACAAGAGCAATGGAATTTCTGATACCGTATTTGGGTTTAGATTTAGTTTTCCTTTCGTGATGTCATTTAATTCTCTCGTAAGAAAATAACAAGAAGCGTCATTTGTTCAATCAAACGTTTTCCATAATGAATGCTTCACAATGTTATTGCCCCGTCGCATTTGTATTCAGTCTCAAAATTTTGAAGTCTTCCTCCGTCCTCACCGTCAGAAGATTCGGTTGGCCTTTCTGTACTTCGTTCAGCTGGTCGAATTATTACGAACTGGAGACGTCGCGAAATCGCGGAACTATCATGCGTAGACACCATATGGATGTCTACCACTGAAAAACATGGTCTGCGACGTTACTTTCGTCAGATGGTGGATGAGACACATTATTCCTCTATGGGCTTTGCCCGTTTCCATGCACCATTTTATTTGCGGTTGCAGCAATCGGATTTCACATTGTTGTTGTTGTGGTCTTCAGTCCTGAGACTGGTTTGATGCAGCTCTCCATGCTACTCTATCCTGTGCAAGCTTCTTCATCTCCCAGTACCTACTGCAACCTACATCCTTCTGAATCTGCTTAGTGTATGCAGCTCTTGGTCTCCCCCTACGATTTTTACCCTCCACGCTGCCCTCCAATACTAAATTGGTGATCCCTTGATGCCTCATAACATGTCCTACCAACCGATCCCTTCTTCTGGTCAAGTTGTGCCACAAACTCCTCTTCTCCCCAATCCTGTTCAGTACCTCCTCATTAGTTATCTGATCTACCCATCTAATCTTCAGCATTCTTCTGTAGCACCACATTTCGAAAGCCTCTATTCTCTTCTTGTCCAAACTATTTATCGTCCATGTTTCACTTCCATACATGGCTACACTCCATACAAATACTTTCAGAAAAGACTTCCTGACACTTAACTCTATACTCGATGTTAACAAATTTCTCTTCTTCAGAAACACTATCCTTGCCATTGCCAGTCTACATTTTATATCCTCTCTACTTCGACCATCATCAGTTATTTTGCTCCCCAAATAGCAAAACTCCTTTACTACTTTAAGTGTCTCATTTCCTAATCTAATACCCTCAACATCACCCGACTTAATTCGACTACATTCCATTATCCTCGTTTTGCTTTTGTTGATGTTCATCTTATATCCTCCCTTCAAGACACCATCCATTCCATTCAACTGCTCTTCCAAGTCCTTTGCTGTCTCTGACAGAATTACAATGTCATCGGCGAACCTCAAAGTTTTTATTTCTTCTCCATGGATTTTAATACCTACTCCGAATTTTTCTTTTGTTTCCTTTACTGCTTGCTCAATATACAGATTGAATAACATCGGGGAGAGGCTACAACCCTGTCTTACTCCCTCCCCAACCACTGCTTCCCTTTCATGTCCCTCGACTCTTATAACTGCCATCTGGTTTCTGTACAAATTGTAAATAGCCTTTCGCTCCCTGTATTTTACCCCTGCCACCTTTAGAATTTGAAAGAGAGTATTCCAGTCAACATTGTCAAAAGCTTTCTCTAAGTCTACAAATGCTAGAAACGTAGGTTTGCCTTTCCTTAATCTTTCTTCTAAAATAAGTCGTAAGGTCAGTATTGCCTCACGTGTCCCAGTATTTCTACGGAATCCAAACTGATCTTCCCCGAGGTCGGCTTCTACTAGTTTTTCCATTCGTCTGTAAAGAATTCGTGTTAATATTTTGCAGCTGTGGCTTATTAAACTGATTGTTCGGTAATTCTCACATCTGTCAACACCTGCTTTCTTTGGGATTGGAATTATTATATTCTTCTTGAAGTCTGAGGGTATTTCGCCTGTTTCATACATCTTGCTCACCAGATGGTAGAGTTTTGTCAGGACTGGCTCTCCCAAGGCCGTCAGTAGTTCCAATGGAATGTTGTCTACTCCGGGGGCCTTGTTTCGACTCAGGTCTTTCAGTGCTCTGTCAAACTCTTCACGCAGTATCGTATCTCCCATTTCATCTTCATCTACATCCTCTTCGATTTCCATAATATTGTCCTCAAGTACATCGCCCTTGTATAGACCCTCTATATACTCCTTCCACCTTTCTGCTTTCCCTTCTTTGCTTAGAACTGGGTTTCCATCTGAGCTCTTGATGTTCATACAAGTGGTTCTCTTATCTCCAAGGGTCTCTTTAATTTTCCTGTAGGCAGTATCTATCTTACCCCTAGTAAGATAAGCCTCTACATCCTTACATTTGTCCTCTAGCCATCCCTGCTTAGCCATTTTGCACTTCCTGTCGATCTCATTTTTGAGACGTTTGTATTCCTTTTTGCCTGCTTCATTTACTGCATTTTTATATTTTCTCCTTTCATCAATTAAATTCAATATTTCTTCTGTTACCCAAGGATTTCTACTAGCCCTCGTCTTTTTACCTACTTGATCCTCTGCTGCCTTCACTACTTCATCCCTCAAAGCTACCCATTCTTCTTCTACTGTATTTCTTTCCCCCATTCCTGTCAATTGTTCCCTTATGCTCTCCCTGAAACTCTGTACAACCTCTGGTTCTTTCAGTTTATCCAGGTCCCATCTCCTTAAATTCCCACCTTTTTGCAGTTTCTTCAGTTTTAATCTACAGGTCATAACCAATAGATTGTGGTCAGAGTCCACATCTGCCCCTGGAAATGTCTTACAATTTAAAACCTGGTTCCTAAATCTCTGTCTTACCATTATATAATCAATCTGATACCTTTTAGTATCTCCAGGGTTCTTCCATGTATACAACCTTCTATCATGATTCTTAAACCAAGTGTTAGCTATGATTAAATTGTGCTCTGTGCAAAATTCTACCAGGCGGCTTCCTCTTTCATTTCTTAGCCCCAATCCATATTCACCTACTACGTTTCCTTCTCTCCCTTTTCCTACACTCGAATTCCAGTCACCCATAACTATTAAATTTTCGTCTCCCTTCACAATCTGAACAATTTCTTTTATTTCATCATACATTTCTTCAATTTCTTCGTCATCTGCAGAGCTAGTTGGCATATAAACTTGTACTACTGTAGTAGGTGTGGGCTTCGTATCTATCTTGGCCACAATAATGCGTTCACTAAGCTGTTTGTAGTAGCTTACCCGCGTTCCTATTTTCCTATTCATTATTAAACCTACTCCTGCATTACCCCTATTTGACTTTGTGTTTATAACCCTGTAGTCACCTGACCAGAAGTCTTGTTCCTCCTGCCACCGAACTTCACTAATTCCCACTATATCTAACTTTAACCTATCCATTTCCCTTTTCAAATTTTCTAACCTACCTGCCCGATTAAGGGACCTGACATTCCACGCTCCGATCCGTAGAACGCCAGTTTTCTTTCTCCTGATAACGACATCCTCTTGAGTAGTCCCCGCCCGGAGATCCGAATGGGGGACTATTTTACCTCCGGAATATTTTACCCAAGAGGACGCCATCATCATTTAATCATACAGTAAAGCTGCATGCCCTCGGGAAAAATTACGGCCGTAGTTTCCCCTTGCTTTCAGCCGTTCGCAGTACCAGCACAGCAAGGCCGTTTTGGCTATTGTTACAAGGCCAGATCAGTCAATCATCCAGACTGTTGCCCTTGCAACTACTGAAAAGGCTGCTGCCCCTCTTCAGGAACCACACGTTTGTCTGGCCTCTCAACAGATACCCCTCCGTTGTGGTTGTACCTACGGTACGGCTATCTGTATCGATGAGGCACGCAAGCCTCCCCACCAACGGCAAGGTCCATGGTTCATGGGGGGGGGGGATTTCACATAACGATGGCATAAAAGTCGAGAGATGGTTTATGATCAAATAAATAATATTTAGCAGACTACTGTAAAAGATTCCCATTTAAAGTTCTTATATAGTTGGTAGGATGAGTCACGAAAATGCAAGTTCTTATTTGAGATTCCATGGATTATTTTACGTGACCTACCTTCCTGTTAAGATGTGTCCACTATTGCACCTAGATTGATTTACATTTTCGAATCGACTATAAAGGATTATAGTGAACTGAATGTAGATCTACAATGGAATTCTGCAAATCACATTTAAGTGCCTGAAAGAGGGTTCATCGAACCACCTTCACAATTCTCTATTATTCCAAACTCGTATAGCGCGCGGAAAGAACGAATACCTATATCTTTCTGTACGAGCTCTGATTTCCCTTATTTTAACATTGTGCTTCCACCGTAAGTAGGTCGGCAACAACAAAATATTTTCGCACTCGGAAGAGGAAGCTGGCGACTGGAATTTCGTGAGAAGATTCCTCCGCAACGAAAAACGCCTTTGTTTTAATGATGTCCATCCCAAATCCTGCATCATTTCAGTGATACGCTCTCCCCTATTTCGTGATAATACAGAAGTTGCTGATCTTCTTTGAAATATTTCGCTGTACTCCGTCAATCCTATCTGCTAAGTGACCCACACGGCCCAGTAGTAGTCTAAAAGTGGACGGACAAGCGTAGTGTAGGCAGTCTGTAGGTATTTAGTTGAATTACGTCCTTTGGATTTGACTGATGTATAGTGTAACCGAGGCTTAATTAATTCCTTTTACCACTCATGAGAATGACCTCATACTTTTCTTTATTAGGCTCAATTGCCAAATTTCGCGCCATACAAAAATCTTTTTTAAATCGTTTGCAATTTCTTTTGATCTTCTGATGACTTTACTAATCGATAAACGGCCGCGTCATCTGCAAACAACCTAAGACTGCTGCTGAGACTGTTTCCCAAATCGTTTACAGGGTGTTTCAAAAATGACCGGTATATTTGAAACGACAATAAAAACTAAACGAGCAGCGATAGAAATACACCGTTTGTTGCAATATGCTTGGGACAACAGTACATTTTTAGGCAGACAAACTTTCGAAATTACAGTAGTTACAATTTTCAACAACAGATGGCGCTTCAAGTGATGTGAAAGATATAGAAGACAACGCAGTCTGTGGGTGCGCCATTCTGTACGTCGTCTTTCTGCTGTAAGCGTGTGCTGTTCACGACGTGCAAGTGTGCTGTAGACAACATGGTGTATTCCTTAGAACAGAGGATTTTTCTGGTGTTGGAATTCCACCGCCTAGAACACAGTGTTGTTGCAACAAGACGCAGTTTTCAACGGAGGTGTAATGTAACCAAAGGACCGAAAAGCGATACAATAAAGGATCTGTTTGAAAAATTTCAACGGACTGGGAACGTGACGGATGAACGTGCTGGAAAGGTAGGGCGACCGCGTACGGCAACCACAGAGGGCAACGCGCAACTAGTGCAGCAGGTGATCTAACAGCGGCCTCGGGTTTCCGTTCGCCGTGTTGCAGCTGCGGTCCAAATGACGCCAACGTCCACGTATCGTCTCATGCGCCAGAGTTTACACCTTTATCCATACAAAATTCAAACGCGGCAACCCCTCAGCGCCGCTACCATTGCTGCACGAGACACATTCGCTAACGATATAGTGCACAGGATTGATGACAGCGATATGCATGTGGGCAGCATTTGGTTTACTGACGAAGCTTATTTTTACCTGGACGGCTTCGTCAATAAACAGAACTGGCGCATATGGGGAACCGAAAAGCCCCATGTTGCAGTCCCATCGTCCCTGCATCCTCAACAAGTACTGGTCTGGGCCGCCATTTCTTCCAAAGGAATCATTGGCCCATTTTTCAGATCCGAAACGATTACTGCATCACGCTATCTGGACATTCTTCGTGAATTTGTGGCGGTACAAACTGCCTTAGACGACACTGCGAACACCTCGTGGTTTATGCAAGATGGTGCACGGCCACATCGCACGGCCGACGTCTTTCATTTCCTGAATGAATATTTCGATGATCGTGTGATTGCTTTCGGCTATCCGAAACATACAGGAGGCGGCGTGGATTGGCCTCCCTATTCGCCAGACATGAACCCCTGTGACTTCTTTCTGCGGGGACACTTGAAAGACCAGGTGTACCGCCAGAATCCAGAAACAATTGAACAGCTGAAGCAGTACATCTCATCTGCATGTGAAGCCATTCCGCCAGACACGTTGTCAAAGGTTTCGGGTAATTTCATTCAGAGAGTACGCCATATTATTGCTACGCATGGTGGATATGTGGAAAATATCGTACTATAGAGTTTCCCAGACCGCAGCGCCATCTGTTGTTGAAAATTGTAACTACTGTAATTTCGAAAGTTTGTCTGCCTGAAAATGTACTGTTGTCCCAAGCGTATTGCAACAAACGGTGTATATCTATCGCTGCTCGTTTAGTTTTTATTGCCGTTTCAAATATACCGGTCATTTTTGAAACACCCTGTATATAGATAAAGAACAGCAAAGAGCATATAACACTATCTTGGGGAACGCCAGAAATCACTTCCTGTTTACTCCATGACTTTCCGTCAATTACTACGAATCTTGACCCCTCTGACAGGAATTCACGAATCCAGCCACGTAACAGACGTTATTCGTTAGGCACGTTATTCGTTAGGCACGCAATTTCACTACAAGCCGCTCGTGTGGTACAGTGTCAAAAGCCTTCCGCAAATCCAAAAATACCGAATCAATTTGAAATCCCTTGTCGATAGCACTCAACACTTGGTGCGGGTAAAGAGCTCGTTGTGTTCCACAAGAATGATGTTTCCTAATTACAAGTTTACTGTGTGTCAATAGACCGTTTCCTTGTAATTCATAATGTTCGAACACAATATGTTCCAAGATCCTGCTGTATATCGACGTTAATGATATGGGCCTGTAATTTAGTTGATTACTCCTACCTTACTTGACTATTGGTGTGACCTGTGAAATTTCCAATTGTTGGCTACGGATCTTTCGGCGTGCGAACGGTTGTATATTATTCTTAAGTATGGAGCTATTGTATCAGCATACTCTGAAAGTCTTGTGTACAGTGTAGACCAGAAGACTTGATTTCATCATGCAATTCAAGTAGCTTCACTACTCTGAGGATGTCTACTACGTTACTCATGTTGGCAGCTGTTCTTCATTCCAATTGTGGAATATTTTTTTCATTTCTTTTGTGAAGGCATTTCGGAAGGGTGTGTTTAGTAACTCTCCTTTGGCGGCACTGTCTTCCCTTTTATCTCCATCGCTATCGCACAGAGAAGGCAATGATTGTGTCTCGCCGCTGACATACTTCACAGACGACCGGAATCTCTTTAGATTTTCTGCCAGGTTTCCAGACAAAGTTTCATTGTAGAAACTATTATAAGAATCTCGCGCTGAAGTCCCCGCTAAATTTCGAGCTTCTGTAAATAATCGCCAATCTCGGAGATTTTGCGTCTGATAGAATTTGGCACGTTTGTTGTTTCTGCAACTGTAAATTCATACGAAAGCTATTTTCTCGTTGATGTACAGTTTTACTTGCAAAGTGATGTAGTTCTTTGTGTTTATGAATTTAAAGCTGCCTTACGAAATCTGAACTGGAATTAACTTCTGGTGGAGAAAAATTTTGGTTTCGTGTATGCGAAGGTGGCTCGTAATGAAGCACTGCTATGGGCATTTAGAGCTGGTAGAGGAGACGCGAAAGCTGTAATGCTGAAAGTAGTACAGCAAAATTTGAAATACTGAAACTGAGAATGAGAAAAAGGATTGTGGGAGATAGGAAGCGGATAGGGTAGGCCGAGGCGAGCAATTTGATACGTGACACTTGTGATGTGACAATCGGGATAAAAACCGCAACCTGGCCTACCTAAGGTACAGCACAAGCACCGCGCGGGAGGTTTTGAATATCCTCTCGCCCTCTTACGACTTTGACTTAGACGGTCAGATTTTGGAGGTAAAATTTAGTCATATATTTTCCAATTTTTACGTGCAAGAACAAAGTATGGTCAACATTCAAGAATGGTTTTAGAGAACTGTGAAGACCGACAGAGCATGAGGACGAGAAAACATCGACAATTTCGCTCACCACATACGCGCTGTAGGTTAGGTGGTCTCTGAGGGCCGGTTAGATGTGGTTTCCAAGATTGATGGGCTGGTAAGGTGGTTGTACTTTCATTCGTAATGGTAACCAGGAGGCCCAACCCACCAGGTGGAGAATCTTGTAGCCCCCCCTCTCCCCCCCCCCTTTACCACCAAAATGGCAGTGCACAATTGCGCTGCTTTCTCTTCAACGTACCTTCGAGTCATAATATGTGGCTATTCCTCTTCAACGGGGATTGTTCAGTGTGGACAATCCGTGCGAGGCAGATCTCGAACGAATTGTGTCTCACGGTAGTGGCTGAACGTTCGAACGGTGATGGCGTGGTGAATGCCATTTCAACTGGTAATTTAATGTGCAGATAGCCTTTCTTGCCATAAAGGAAGAATGTGCGCACAGTCTACGCTTGAAGTCATTTTTATCAGAAAATGTTGACACACTGCGTAAATATTATTCACTGCTGAACTACTATACACTGCGTAATTATTATGAATTTTCTTATATGTATATATTGTGATGTGAATGTTCCTCCTATTGAACAGTGCAAATGCTATGACGACATAAACGTGTGATGAAAGGAGACGCTAAATCAACCTAAATGTATTCCAATTAACTTTTAGTAGAAATAATTAAGAAACTTAAAACTTTATGCTACCGAAGTTATCATGTGAAGGTATATCATACAGTGTAGCGAATAATGCTACAATGCGTGACGTCATAGTACATACCTTTTAATTCTATCACAAGAAGCTAACAGAGTAAAAGTCCAGCCTAAAATTTCCAACCGACCTTTGGAAGAATAAATGCCAAAAATGCTCTTGTTACAATTTCAGTACCCAAACAACTCGGAAGCCTGCGTGACATACAGGCGAACATGTAACATAGCACACTGTAAGACTAAAAAAATTTGTCAAGAGATACGAGATCTGTGACTCATGATAATTTGTAATGCAATGCTTGAAAGTAAAGTCTTACTGTGTCCTAACAGTAACGTCAAACTAGCCGTAACAAGCTTTCATGTCTTACTTTGTGGCAAGGGGAACAAAGTACTGCTCGAAAGTCGTTAACCTTAGAACACAGTGCTGCAGCAAAACAGCTATAAAAAACCTTTCCCAAGTGCAATGCAATGAAAACTAACTGTGCTAAGCATATTATACTTCAAGTAATTATGTTCCGCTAAGAGCAATCCCGTGACTCCAGATTACAAATTTAAACTTCAGTAAGGGGACAGTGAAAGAAACTGAACATATTGAATAGTATAGAAGAGAGTAGTAATAAAAAACTTTATTATGAAACGGGCTTTTAAAGGTACAGCAATCTTTACAAAATTTTCTTCTTATATAAAAAATAGACCTCTTCTCTGCTGCAACTCATTAATGAAATGGTAAAAGAGTGGTGAGTCAATGACTCTGTATCCAAGCCATAAGAACAAATAATTTCGTTTACTCTCGTCGCGACAATCAAACTAACCGACTTGAATCAATTATGGAAAATCACAACGAAAATTTGCCTACCTTAATGCGGCAGTGCACTGGAAACATTAGCTGAATATCTTCTCACTTATAAAGTCGATGGTTACAAAACAGTATTTCCAAAAACCAACATCCTCTGCATCTGCGTGTCCTGCAAGATATTTTCCCATACCGTTCAGAAATGTGACCGACACCAGACACTGTCGCTGAATACGCACGAGTGCTACACTGACAGCGACAAACTACTGACAGCGACAAACTACTGACAGCGACAAACTACTGACAGCGACAAACTACTGACAGCGACAAACTACTGACAGCACAAAATCACACTGCTTGTACCTAGAACATTTTTGGTCTAACGTATCGACAATTAAAGACATTTGTCTGATAAATATACAGAGTTCAAATATAAAGTATGACTCATCCAATAAACAGAGAACTCACATCGCTCTCAGCGACTAGGAATACTAAGCTGGAGACTTTACATCATTTTACAACAGCACGGCGCACACCAGCAGCGTCACCCCATTCCCGACAGAGTCAGCGCGCTCTTCTTCACAGAACTCAAGATGCAGGTTCACTCTTAACTTCATTACATGGGAGTATCTTTGTTGCAGTTCCCTGGCATAAAAACGTGTTGAGGAAGAGGTACCCGACGAATGAAAAAAATGGATTAGAAGAATCTTTGTGAATCATGGAGGTAGTAAAAAACATTACAACATTTTCTAGCTGTTTGTGTTGTACAGATAATAAATCTTCATAACGGCAAAATCATGCGAGTGCGGCTCTTGGGTATTATGTTCTGTGAGCTACTGACATTCACTGGTGGTATTCTTGGACACAGACTGAATAGGTACACTGGTCCCCTCTGTAAGTAAACCTGTGAAAGACACAACAATGATCGGTTTCTGTTCTATAATAATGACAATAATATCAGTTTACAAATTGTAATTTTTTATCATTTCGAGTGCATCTGCATTTAATAATTCTGTTATGTTGGCAGTATTTAATTGTATGAAATAAGAGACCATAGGTAACATTCAGGTCATGCGAGTACATAGAAATGTGTTGGTTTGGAAGCACTTAATTACGAAATAGTTATGCTTTCTTCCTCAATTTAACGTACATAGGACAGTGAGTGAAGAAGGACTCTACAATTATTAATTTAAACACAGTTACAGAATTAACTTGCTTTAATCAATACTACACGCAATAAAAGTTACAAGAAAATATAAAATTGCTAAAATATCTTTGAAAACTAGTACAGGTACATGAGCACCCTTGTCAGTGACTTCAGTGACTTCCACACTGGTTGTTTGTTCGTCAGTCTACAGTCCATTAACTTCCGAATTGTCTGGCTCCAATGACCCATACCCCAACAAGCTGACCATGTTCGTAGCAAATCAGGTTATGTGCAAGTAGACCCAATGGTGTCCGCTATGTTGCAGGCTACATCAGTCAAACAGCAAGGGTTGACACGCGCGCGCCCCCCCCCCCCCTTCCCCCCCCCCCCCGCACACACACACACCCGCGCGCACACACACACACCCGCGCGCACACACACACACACCCGCCCGCCCACACACACACACACACACACACACACACACACACACACACAACACAACACACAACACACACACGCCTCATAGATCTAACAGGACATAATCGAAGCAAGACCAAGTGTCCATCTGAATCCCTTCAGTTGGGGACATTGGCATGTTGTCCTGCTCTTCTACTGGTGTAGTCTGCAACAGTGTGGATACCATTGGATCCCACTCAGATGTGTACTGGTCTACAGTCGTCAGTCCACATTCACCCATGTCCTGGTCGTCGGTCATTGTATTCCACTCACACACATCCTGATTTTCAGTTGGCAGGACCCATTCACACAAACCATGATCTTCAATCATTGGAACCCAGTCACACATGTCCTGGTCTTTAGTCATCTGAGTCCATTCACACGCATCCTGAATTTGAGTCATGTGGTTCCATTCACTAACATCCTGACCTTCGGTCAACATGGCCAACTGATTGAGGTATTCGCCATTTTCGCCGGTAGGTGGACTGTAGTGCTCTTCAGTAGTGGGTAGGGCCATGCCAATGCCAGTTGCTGATTCGCTAGAGTCAGGATACGCCCAAGCCTTGCCAAGGTTTTCACCACTGCTCTCTTCGCCGTCTTTGCACTCTTCACACTCCACCTCTTCGACCTCTTCACAGCCTGGACTCTCCCTCTGCCTCCGCTCCTTCGCCTCGTCGGAGCTCCTCTGCAGCGCCGCCTTCAGCAGCGACAGCCGCCCATCCTTGCAGCGCTGGCGGCGGCCCTTGCGCAGCCTCCGGACCCTGAGCTCCATCCACCTGTGTGAAAGAAACCAACGGCTGCTTAAAAGCTCCCACTACCTGGAACTTACATTTCTAAATATGGTACACAGCTCCAGCCTCTGGACCCTGACCTCCATCCACCTGTGTCACTGAAACACACGGATGCTTAGAGGCTCCCACTACCTGCCACGTACGTTTCTAAACAAGGTGCACAGCCCCAGTTACAGGTTATCTACTTCACAGTTTCCAGGACTAACAAAACTTTATTTTCAGTACTTCATAAAATTCTTATTTGAATTTAAAATTTTAAAATGCTTTGAATCTACTAACTGACAGGTAAATGACAGGTAAAATGTTACCTCAAACGAGTGACAGAATAATTTAACTATCATTCAAGACCGACTTGTTTCTTTTTTTTCAGCAAGTTTAGATGTATTCAAGTAGAACAAAATACAAGTTATGGCAATTGTGTTTCGTAGGGACTGTAAATGCTGATAAGTAGGAAACTGTCTCACCTCTCTCACCTTTTGAATCCGTGGGAACCAAACTAAGATACAAACAGATTATTTCCAAGAGGATAAAAATTGGAATGGTTGGAAACATTTAAAGATCGCAACTCAATTTAAATTAACAGAAATATTTTTAGTTTGCTTGCAAGAAGTCGAAAAAATAAATGAACTGCCATGGAATAAATGTTTTTTTTTTCTATTTAATAAGAAACAGTTGTTGGCTCCGTCTAGTTATATTACAGGAAAACATTCTGCTGGCATTAAGCTTGCAACAGTCATTTCACTAGACGACAAATATGAGCGACATAATTTTCTCGGCACCACCTGCAGATCTCACCCCAAGACATTTGAAACTGAAGTCAGACACTGCCCACTGAGCACTAAAAACGTAATAATATTCTCATAAAAACGCAATCATATTCTCAGAGAAAATGCTACATTTGTGTGTCACATGAAACACTACCGCAAAACACCGCAGGAAAAGTAGTTCGCTCTTTCTTGAGATTTCAGTTGTGACCCGAACTCAAATGATGCCAGAGGTCTTGTCGGTATCTGCGACGCTGGTGCCACCTCTTAGAGCGCAAACAAATGACTGGATTTTGGTGTGCTCGCTGTGTCAAGAGCCAGCCCCAGGCACTAATGACATACCACCGCTGTTCTGGTAAGAGATGTTGTTGCGTAGTCCCAGAACGCTGATGTGTCAGATCAGGTTTTATTTGATCAGACGTATTTTTTATTCGTTAGAGCGTTCTCAGAAAGCTACGATTTTTCTGTATCACGGCTTTCTGTACTCCTAGTGTTCTGCATTACATGTGAAAACTGTCATAACCGATGTAGTTGCTTCTGCACTACAGTATGCCTGCGTAATCCAGGGACGCTCAGGCCAAGACATGAAAGCTGGATGTAGCAGTGCTTTTATTTTCTTGGACGGTCGGAAAATTTACCTTTTGTCTTGTTTGCCTAGCACCCTACTTCACAGATAACCATAACATTAAGTTTCATGAAACCAGAATCTCGTCCAAACTGTCTTTGCGGACACTTGTAAAAGATACTGTAGAGAACAGACTCTGATACTTCATTGGTATTGCAGCTGTAATTTTAGAGGTGCATGAAAGCGGTCTCTAGAGATGGGATACTCAAAGTTTTATCACCTTGAAAAAAATATATGGCGTAATTAAAGTTTTGGCTGCTGGTAAGCACATGTTTACAGTCCTGGTACACAGTGAAAACCCCGCGCCATTCAAACAGTTGCGTAGCGGTCGGCCAGAGCAGCCAAAATAAATTTGGCGCAGACAACTGGTAATGCGGCGCATGCGCAGTAATTCATTTTCGGCTGCAGCACCGACGTCGCGGCTGTGGCGGGCCAGTCCAGACTGCTGGGGGAGTCTCCGTACGGAGCAGTTCGCTGCTGGGTTCACGTTCCCACGGCCGCCACTGGCATCGCACACACACGTCGACACGATGTCTGATACCACAACAGCAACTTTTTACAGACAAAGACGAAGGAGATTACCGTCGAATTATAGAGTTCTCACCTGACACCGCATGAATGCCGAAAATACTTAACAAAAGGGTGTCATCGGAAGAAATATCTTTCCCGCATGCCTCAATGTATTGATAACTACTGAAACCAAGAAGCAGCTTAGGAAAACCTGAAGAAGGAATGTCGACATTCTTTCAAAAACACTCAGAAAAAAAAGTATTTACGCGCAGATCTGAGTAAGACAAAAGGAATTCATATGCAAATAGTGGTCAACTCTTCGCCCAGAAGGATCCTGCGTGCAAGTTCAGTTGCTAACGCGTATCTGTGTGATTAAGCTCGAGTGGTAAGTGGTAGACTGCAAACAGTTACTCAGAAAACAAAGAACTTACTAGCAGATCTGAATAAGACGGAAGTAATTCATATGCAAATAATGGTCATCTCTTCGCCCAGAAGGATCCCACATGCAAGTTCAGTTAACGCATATTAAGGTAAAAGAACAGATTTTCATTGCCGTCATTTTGATGGGAAGTTGAGGAGTGATGGCCTACAGTTCCTGGCCGTCAGATTTTTTCCCAATTTCCCAGATTAAATTCCAAACATATCGACCATGTCGCTTGCTGTAAAAACACTCCACGATAAGATCCGTCCGTTGGACTCTACCACTGCCGAATCTGAGTTTGTGAGCGCCTCAAAATTGCACGCTCTCCCTTCCGTCTTATCACCAGCAACGACACACACACACGACACGACATACCTTCAGCACCCACTCACCATGGCTACTCACACTACATTTCTGACACCAGGCAAGCGTATGTGCCAAAACGATATCTTCATCGAAGGTTTCCTATCGGGAATGAGCAACACAGCAAGTAAATCAAACTCAGCCATTGTGGCCGAGCGGTTCTAGGCGCTTCAGTCTGTAACCGGGCGACTGCTACGGAGCAGGTTCGAATCCTGCCTCGGGCATGGAAGTGTGTGATGTCGTTAGGTAGGTTTATGTAGTTCTAAGTTCTAGGGGACTGATGACCTCAGGTGTTAAGTCCCATAGTGCTCAGAGCCATTTGAAGCATTTGAAGTAAATCAAATTCTGGAGAAACTAACAACCTTATAAGGTACCACTATCTCCTAGATCTTACACCCAGGCAGTTACTTCTTATGTCAGAAAGTTATTGGTCCCAGTCAGAGAAGGCACATCTCAGGAAAATCAAGTACCCAGATGTCTCTTAGAAAATACATGCGCTTTTCCAACGACTTCTGCAGGGAACAAGGGTTGACAATCAACTACCAGTTTTGAGGATCAGCCTCAAAGAGGTCTCTCACGAAGCACTACAGTTAACTGAATGAATATAACGACAGTAGGGGTGCAGTGGTCAGTGTGCTGGACTTTCAGAGGGCAAGAAAAGTACGCATTCTCGTCCGGCGCTCGGACTTTCAGTAGTTTCCGTGACTCAATGTGGTTACAGGCAAGGGCTGAATTACTCCCCTATTCTCTTCCGATCTCACCTAGCAGCCCGACCCTAATGACTTCATCGATGGGAGCTTAAACTCCAGTATTCCTTCCTACAAGAATATCTCGAAAGCGTTTATTTAGAAAATAAAAGGAACAGCCTTACCAGTTGCTGCCTGCATTATATTTCAGTCAAATTTATGAAAATTTCTGGTTTTTACTCTTGTGATTTGACGGAGTTCCCGAAACTCTCTTACCCTTACCGTGACCAGCGGCCACAGCTAATTATTCCAAGGAAAAGAACGAACAAGCTGAGTACTGTCTTACTTTCTTATGCCCTTTGCACATTGGCCTCGCATATTAGAGTTAAGGAATTTCATCCTTTCATCAACCTAGTATCCCCCATCTTTCTTCCTAGCTTCTTTTGTGCTAAGATATGCCTGCTTTCATCTGCTGTCTTTCAATTGGGATTCGTTTCAATGTTCTCAAATAGCTTTAATCTAACCACTACTACTACAAACGTATTAGCTGGTACTTCACTCTTGATTTGTTGACAAAAACTACTAGTAAACTTCCATTTGAACGTGATAGGGAAAGTAGAAAATCTGAAAAGGGAAATGCAAAGACTCAATCTAGATATAGTAGGGGTCAGTGAAGTGAAGTGGAAGGAAGACAAGGATCTCTGGTCAGATGAGTATCGGGTAATATCAACAGCAGCAGAAAATGGTATAATAGGTGTAGGATTCGTTATGAATAGGAAGGTAGGACAGAGGGTGTGTTACTGTGAACAGTTCAGTGACCGGGTTGTTCTAATCTGAATCGACAGCAGACCAACAACAACAACGATAGTTCAGGTATACATGCCGACGTCGCAAGCTGAAGATGAACAGATAGGGAAAGTGTAAGAGGATATTGAAAGGGCAATGCTGTATGTAAAGGGGGACGAAAATCTAATAGTCATGGGCGACTGGAATGCAGTTGTAGGGGAAGGAGTAGAAGAAAAGGTTACAGGAGAATATGGGCTTGGGACAAGGAATGAAAGAGGAGAAAGACTAATTGAGTTCTGTAACAAGTTTTCAGCTACTAGTAGCGAATACCCTGTTCAAGAATCACAAGAGGAGGTATACTTGGAAAAGGCCGGGAGATACGGGAAGATTTCAATTAGATTACATCATGGTCAGACAGAGATTCCGAAATTAGATACTGGATTGTAAGGCGTACCCAGGAGCAGATATAGACTCAGATCACAGTATAGTAGTGATGAAGAGAAGGCTGAAGTTCAAGACATTAGTCAATACGCAAAGAAGTGGGATACGGAAGTACTAAGGAATGACGAGATACGTTTGAAGTTCTTTAACGCTATAGATACAGCAATAAGGAATAGCGCAGTAGGCAGTACAGTTGAAGAGGAATGGACATCTCTAAAAAGGGCCAACACAGAAGTTGGGAAGGAAAACATAGGTACAAAGAAGGGAGCTGCGAAGAAACCATGGGAAACAGAAGAAATACTTCAGTTGATTGATGAAAGGAGGAAGTACAAACATGTTCTTGGTAAATCAGGAATACAGAAATACAAGTCGCTGAGGAATGAAATAAATAGGAAGTGCAGGGATGCTAAGACGAAATGGCTGCAGGAAAAATGTGAAGACATCGAAAAAGATATGATTGTCGGAAGGACAGACTCAGCATACAGGAAAGTCAAAGCAACGGTGGTAACATTAAGAGTGCAACGGGAATTCCACTGTTAAATGCAGAGGAGAGAGCAGATAGGTGGAAAGAATACATTGAAAGCCTCTATGAGGGTGAAGATTTGTCTGATGTGATAGAAGAAGAAACAGGAGTCGATTTAGAAGAGATAGGGGATCCAGTATTAGAGTCGGAATTTAAAAGAGCTTTGGAGGACTTACGTTCAAATAAGGCAGAAGGGATAGATAACATTCCATCAGAATTTCTAAAATCATTGGGGGAAGTGGCAACAAAACGACTATTCACGTTAGTGTGTAGAATATATGAGTGGCAATATACCATCTGACTTTTGGAAAAGCATCTTTCACACAATTCCGAAGACGGCAAGAGCTGACAAGTGCGAGAATTATTGCACAATCAGCTTAACAGCTCATGCATAGAAGCTGCTTACAAGAATAATATACAGAAGAATGGAAGAGGAAATTGAGAATGCGCTAGGTGACGATCAGTTTGGCTTTAGGAAAAGTAAAGGGACGAGAGAGGCAATTCTGACGTTACGGCTAATAATGGTAGCAAGGCTAAAGAAAAATCAAGACACTTTCATAGGATTTGTCGACCTGGAAAAAGCGTTCGACAATATAAAATGGTGCAAGCTGTTCGAGATTCTGAAAAAAGTAGGGGTAAGCTATAGGGAGAGACGGGTCATATACAATATGTACAACAACCAAGAGGGAATAATAAGAGTGGACGATCAAGAACGAAGTGCTCGTATTAAGAAGGGTGTAAGACAAGGCTGTAGCCTTTCGCCCCTACTCTTCAATCTGTACATCGAGGAAGCAATGATGGAAATAAAAGAAAGGTTCAGGAGTGGAATTAAAAGACAAGGTGAAAGGATATCAATGATACGATTCGTTGATGACATTGCTATCCTGAGTGAAAGTGAAGAAGAATTAAATGATCTGCTGAACGGAATGAACAGTCTAATGAGTACACAGTATGGTTTGAGAGTAAATCGGAGATAGACGAATGTAATGAGAAATAGTAGAAATGAGAACAGCGAGAAACTTAACATCAGGATTGATGGTCACGAAGTCAATGAAGTTAAGGAATTTTGCTACCTAGGCAGTAAAATAACCAATGCCTGACGGAGCAAGGAGGACATCAAAAGCAGACTCGCTATGGCAAAAAAGGCATTTCTGGCCAAGAGAAGTCTACTAATATCAAATACCGGCCTTAATTTGAGGAAGAAATTTGTGAGGATATACGTCTGGAGTACAGAATTGTATGGTAGTGAAACATGGACGGTGGGAAAACCGGAACAGAAGAGAATCGAAGCATTTGAGATGTGGTGCTATAGACGAATGTTGAAAATTAGGTGGACTGATTAGGTAAGGAATGAGGAGGCTCTACGCAGAATCGGAGAGGAAAGGAATATGTGGACAACACTGACAAGGAGACGGGACAGGATGATAGGACATCTGCCAAGACATGAGGGAATGACTTCCATGGTACTAGAGGGAGCTGTAGAGGTCAAAAACTGTAGAGGAAGACAGAGATTGGAATACGTCAAGCAAATAATTGAGGACGTAGGTTGCAAGAGCTACTCTGAGATGAAGAGGTTACCACCGGAAAGGAATTTGTGGCGGGTTGCATCAAACCAGTCAGTAGACTGATGACAAAAGAAACTTCCACTAACGCACTAGAAGCCAAAATTGTGCTAAATTTTGGCGCATACGCAATTATATCTGCCCCAAATATTTCATCCATTAGCCGAAATTTTTAAATTATGAAATTCATAGTAAAGAAAATTATAAAACACGTGCTAAGACATCAAAAAATAATTTAAACTGCACTACTGGGTGGTCTAGGGGGAAGGGGGCATTCTCGAGGAAGGCACACACTAAAATATACAGAAAAAATAATTGACGACGTTGGCTGAAATATGACATTGACGTAGGAGAGAAAATAGTTTACAGCCACGGCAAACCAATCATAAAACAGAAATCCAAGACATTTAAAAAAAAAAAATGAAGGAATACACATTACACTGTACGATTTTGTGTTGATGATAAAAGTGCTTGCTGCCGTTCTAGCAGGAATTTATCATTGGTGTCTCGGGCATCGAAGCGTTCCGTATCAGTATGAAAACGCGGAAGTAATTGCTGTTATCAAAAAAGGACGCCGCATAGATGAGTTTAACTATAGGTCTGTATCACCAGTCTGTGCTACATTTTTGGAATATGTTCTACAGTGGGGTATCAGGATCTTTATAGTGCCACGTAAATGTTATAAATCTCCATTGAAATATAGATAAACTAGAAGTCCGTGTCATAAATCGACAGTTATAAAGCTTAAATTTACTTGCGAACTTCAAATAATTCTACATACCGCACGCTTTAGCCTGTAACTTCACATGTATTGGATATACTTGAGGTAGAATGAGTGATATCTAGTGGATAACTTAGTACAATAATTGGGAATTGAGATTCAACACAATTTAACAGAAATTAATTATAAATTAATATAATGTAAGTTACTGCAGAAGACTAATTGTACCTGTAAAATGAGAGTTAAACTTTCGAAAAATTGGTGGAACTCTAGAAACTGTGTTGACCACACACACGTGCTCCCTTTACGATTAATCTGAATTCAGTTTTTGGGGGCTATAGACAACAATATCTTCTCTAACTGAATTCAGTAGAAACTGTTTTAATAGAGTTTGGTGCTAGTGCAGTCTAAATCACTAGGAAGGTTTGTGTTCTCCCCAGCGACAAGCAAGCAGTCAGAACACTGAGCAACGTCAGCAGCATCAGACGTAATTAACGTGTTTACACCATCAGTCTGGCTTGCAGACTTACCTCGAAGTGTTGGGGCCGTATGCGTTTTGTTCGTTTGAAAGTCATTTATTTGCTGATTTAACTCACATTGGCTCAAACTCGACATCAAAACGGCTCTAAGGACTATGGGACTTAACATCTGAGATAATCAGTCCCCAAGACTTAGAACTACATAAACCTAACTAACCTAAGGACATCACACACATCCATGCCCGAGGCAGGATTCGAACCTGCGACCCTAGTAGCAGCGTGGTTCCGAACTGAAGCGCCTAGAACCGCGAGGTCACAAAGGCCGGCAAACTCGACATTGGCGAGATTTCTATTTCCATAGCCTCCCAGGCGTTCAGCTGATGTAATACTCTTACTTCCAGTACATAAAAGAAATTCTCAATTTATTACTAACTCCGCCTTTTCAACATAAACTTGTTTTTTAATAGAATTGGCCAAATCATAAAACTAAGATTTGATAATAGCTATATCATCCAATAGAGAAAGGATACGGGGCTAACTCATACAGATAATATTTCCAAAGTTGTTCATTGGATTTTCTGTGGAAGTCAGCTCTGAGAAATATATCAGTATTTGAAGCGTGAAGTCTGCCGATAATTTGGATTTTAGATGCGATAGTATTTAGAGGACAAGTCGATTAGTTTTTTTCTGTTTAACTTCACTATACCGAAGTTCTCCCCATTCGGTGTAACGCATTCAGTTTATTCACCCACTATCGCAGAGCTAATAGACACTACGATCTCAATAACAGGAACAGTATCGTGAGACGAAAATCTATCATTCAATTTCTTTGACTAAGTTATTTATTAGTATTCTGACAGGTCTAGCCACCAGATGCTGCTTAGGAGTTCCAAATGTCGCGCCATATAACTGCTGGACTTGGTGTAGGATCTCGACAACAGTAGACATCGAAGCAGTCCGCCCAGCCAGAATGCTATGTATCTATTAATTCTCTGCCACGTGTTAAGACGCAAAGTACTCTGCACTTTGCTGACCTTTTTGAAAACTTCTCATGTTTGACAACTTTGATCCTATGATGTTTTTGCTAGAAATATGGTCGTTTCGTGGATATTTTACTTTTCCGTCAAACTTAGTAAGACTACCTTGTTTTGACGTTGTGTTTCTACAACGGCCCTTCATAGAACGGAAACTTATCTGCACTTTATCGACCAAGAATTTAATACTATACATTGCATGTACTTGTGTATTTTTAATGAAAGGATTAGTTTGATAAAATGGAGGACAGTAAGGAAAAAGTTCGAAACTTTAGACATTTTTTCAAGGCAGCAGCCGAAGCTCCACTAGGAAATAGGGCACTCTAATATTAACCATATGGGAGGCTTGCCTCAGTGATGAAAACATTGTCCATAACTTCTCCAGGGCATCACATTTCCTGCATATAATTTTACAGGGCCACAATGTTTATTCATTATTGAGGACCAAACCGTAAACAGCGACAACCATAAAATATCGATGAGTATACATCTAGAACGATCACATAAAACACCGTTTGCAAAAAAATCACCTACTAGACAAATTCACGGAATAATTTAAGGATATGTTGTTCACCGTCGAAATAGGTAGCTTTGAAAACTGTCTTCCGACAAATACTAAAACATTACTCGTTATCCCTGGGACTATTACGTGATAGGATTAGTAGAGGTTAGAGAGTAGATCCAAGAGAGCAGCACGTTTTTCTTTGGGTTCGTTTGGACAGAGCAAGAGGAACAAAATACACGTTCTGCATCACAAAAACGCTTGCTTTAAAATTGTACGAGCGGTCGTTCGAAGAAGAGTTAAACGATATACTACTTCCTAATATACACTCTCACAAAAATAATTTTTCAGTCTTATTTTTCTCCTCAGCCTTACAACTGCAAACAGCAGTATGCTTAGTGAAAATCTTCTGTGCATTAGCCACATTAATTGCGAAAGGGGGCAGCATCTAATGACTTCATCGGAGAATTCTGACAGTTATGGTCTTCTACGTAAAGGTGCATCAAGATGAGGGACGTAAATTTCCAATCCTTTTATTGCGCCTGCTTCCACATACTGTCTGTGAAGTACTTCCGCGTTTCTCAGTACCTCTTGATTTGTTGTTCTGCTTATCTGGCAAAATGACTTGAATGAAAAAAATTGTTGTTTTGACCTCATAGTAATGCTTAGTGGTGGCTGATGTTTCCGGGCAAACATTTGCAGATGGAATAACAATTGGATGAAATAAAAAGAGGAGCCCGTAATACCGACCGCCGTACACCATGAAAAAATGTCCGAACCACAGATATATGAACATAAATCGCACTGCGTCTGTCTTGATTGAAACTTACTGCACTTTCAGTATATTACTTCTACAGGTGGAGGTTCTTCTTTATGTTACCAAGAACATGGATGATTGACCCAACCTATACTAAAAACGAAACCACCTTTCCAATGGCAAAGTCAATTACGATAATATTATGGTCACTTTGTGCGTAATTTTGATTGTAAGACGTCCATCAATGTAAATTCTTGTTCCATGCTCTAGACTCCTCAGTTGTTTCAAAATGAAATGTATACTGAATTCTTAACGATAAGCGTTGCACTTTAAAATGTACAGCAATTTCACAGAAAATTTGACTGCCTAGATATACAAGTACAGAATGAGGCAAGTCATATTCAACCAATCATATGACCTTTCTACACTGCAGAGCCAAAGAAATGGCTACACCCGCCTAATACGGCGTAGGGCCCCCGCGAGCACGCAGAAGTGGCGCAAAACGACGTGGCATGGAGTCGACTAATGCCTGACGCAGTGCTGGAGGGAATTCACACCATGAATCCTGCAGGGTTGCCCATAAATCCGTAAAGCTACGAGGGGGTGGAGCACAGCACGTTGCCAGGAATCACTCATATGCTCAGTAATGTTAATGTCTGGGGATCTAGGTGACCAGCGGAAGTGGTTAAACTCTGAAGAGTGTTCCTCGAGCCACTCTGCAGCAATTGTGGGTTTGTGGAGTGTCGCAGTGCCCTGCTGGAACTGCCCAAGTCCATCGGAATGCACAGTGGACATGAATGGATGCAGGTGATGACATAGGATGCTTATGTACCTTTTACCTCTGACAGTCATATCTAGACGTATTAGGGGTTCCATTTCACCATATCACTCCAACTACACATGCCCCCCACCATTACAGGGCCTCCTCCAGATTGAACAGTCCACTGCTTACATACATGGTTCATGGATTCATGAGGTTGTCGCCACACCCGGACACGTGCACCCGCTCGATACAATTTGAAACGAGACTCGTCCATCCAGGAAACATGTTTCTAGTCGCCAACAGACCAACGTCGGTGTTGCCGGGACCAGGCTAGGCGTGAAACTGTGTGTCGTGCAGTGATCAAGGGTACACGAGTGGGCCTTCGGCTACGAAGCCCCATATCGAAGACGTTTAGTTGAATGGTTCGCCCTCTAACACTTGTTAGTGGCCCAGCAATGAAATCTGCAGAAGTTTCCCGAAGGGTTGCGCTTTTGACAGGTTGAACGATTCTCGTTAGTCGTCGTTGGTCCCGTTCTTGCAGGATCATTTTCCGGCCGCACCGATGTCGGAGATTTGATGTTTTACCGGAGTCCTGATATTCACGGTACACTCGTGAAATGGTCGTACAGGAAGGTCCCTACTTCGTCGCTGCCTCGGAGATCCTGTGTCTCATTGCTCGGGGGGCCGGCTAAACCACCACGTTTCAACTCATATCTTGATAAGTTGCCATTGCAGCATCATTAACCGATCTAACAGCTGTTCCAGACACTTGTTGTCTTACATAGGCGTTTTGCCGACCGCAGCGTCGTGTTCTGCCTGTTTGCATAGCTGTGTTTTCAGTACGCATGCCTGTGTCGGTTTCTTTTGTGCTTCAGTGTATTATTATGTGTGAGCTAGTAATGCAGTAGTGAGGAATTTTTGCAGATCATCAGCACATCAGGGAAGGTCAGTCCCACTGCACACCTCACTCTCTACAATCTACAGCCACAACGCATTTACCAAACATCACGTAACCAAGCAGCAAGGTTCAGTGAAATTATGCTGAATTCGTTATAAATATGTGATAGAGTTGTCACTTACCGTGGATTTCGGTTGCTGGAAGGTGTCTTCGCGTAAATTTCTTCCAGCGAGTGCACGGAGACCACCTGCAAATCATTACAAGAATCATATTACTTAACAACATTCGTTCAGAAGTTTGCAAAAACATGAAAAGACATTCAACACAGACTGGACCTTTGTAGTCCTCTGACGGTGATAACAGATGACTTGCAGTTCCGCTCATCGATATGTACTGAGTGCTAACTGTAACCTTCAAAGCGGATCAGAAACGGAGGTACTGTATTAAATATTATCAAGACCGTTACAGCATTTTCTACGTGAATCTTTAATTTCTACTTTTTAAATGAAATTTCACTAACATTTCAGCTCTGTAGCGATTATCAAGGGCAAATACCAACTTAAAATAAAACGTGCAGGGCATATCACAGAGAATATAAAAGGCACTACATATTTAAGGAGCACTACCCACAGACCAAACAATGATATGTCTGAATGGCACTCATCATCAATATATTACAACATATACTACGTTCAGTCGTTGCATTACATGATGTGGATTCGTATTAAAAATACATAATGCACAGCAGAGGCATTTCATAACAGTGTGTAGTGTTTACGGTGGTCGTTACGATGCTGTGACGTGCTACCACGTCCATATATCAATAACATAAGCATTTGTCAAAACCACTTCAGAAATAGTTACAAAGTAATACCGCTGTAAGTGGTGTGCGATCTTTGGAGTGCCAATGCCATTACCAGGAACGTTATCGTGATCGTTTACTTGGCTTGGCGCTCGACATACACATATGATTGGCTCAGCGTCATACAAAGGATACAATGAAGAAAAGCAGCTGTCAAAGCAGAAACATATCCTTTCTGAGATATACAACAAATTGTCATCTCAAAAGCAGTCTGAACAGATCTCACACTATAAATCTGTATTCTACTTGCGTGGCTAAAGTTACACAAAAGAGAGGATACATACAGATGGAAAAACAAACATACTGGTGCCGCAGAACCCTCTACATGAAATTAAATTGAAAAATTAAAATAAAAGCTTTTTATCGCTGTAGTTATGGTATACTGTAACACTAAAACTGTTACATGTCGTGGTTTAAAATGGTAATGCATTATCTGCAGTTAACATATCTAAAACGTGGCAGGGAGGGCACAGAAAAACAACAACGCCGTCTTCACACGACATCAACCTCTCACAGAATTCATGTGAACAGCCAGGCGACGCCGCAACACTCAGGGTCTTATTCAATGACAGGATACCAAGCGCAGAACAAGATTGACGATCAGTAATTAATGCCTACACGCTATGATAAGATTGACGATGTTCTGTGTACTATCTTATGAACATGATATAGTTTCTGGTAGATTAGTTAATCAGTGTAGGGGTGGGGCGAGGTGGAGAGGGGCGGGAGAAAGGGGAACAGTGCTACTCTGCAGTATTTGCATTATCGTGTACTGCAATATGCATTAGAAAAACTGGAAAACCCCACTTTGTAGTGCTGAAATTTCACCCAAAGAAGGAAAAACCGTTTTTTAGTGACATGCGATCTGCAGAACCTTAAAAACCTACTGTTGTTTACGTTGTCGCGACTATTGAGGTAACGCAGCTCTTACTTTTATGGAATGCTTATTTACGGATACAGCACTGTACTTAGCGAACGTGTCCTCCGGCGTGACCAACATTACATACGGTATACGTTTGTTCTGTTTGATGAAAGCACATTTTTGTAAACCGTAAAGCTCAAGTATCTACACTACCGGCCGTTAAAATTGCTACACCAAGAAGAAATGCAGATGATAAACGGGTATTCATTGGACAAATATATTATACTATAACTGACATGTGATTACATTTTCACGCAATTTGGGTGCATAGATCCTGAGAAATCAGTACCCAGAACAACCACCTCTGGCCGAAAATAACGGCCTTGATACGCCTGGGCGTTGAGTCAAACAGAACTTGAATGGCGTGTACAGGTACAGCTGCCCATGCAGTTTCAACACGATACCACGCTTCATCAAGAGTAGTGACTGGCGTATTGTGACGAGCCAGTTGCTCGGCCACCATTGACCAGACGTTTGCAATTGGTGAGAGGTCTGGAAAATGTGCTGGCCAGGGCAGCAGTCTAACATTTTCTGTATCCAGAAAGGCACATACAGGACCTGCAACATGCGGTCGCGCATTATCCTGCTGAAATGTAGTGTTTCGCAGTGATCGAATGAAGGGTAGAGCCACGGGTCGTAACACATCTGAAATGTAACGTCCACTGTTCAAAGTGCCGTCAATGCGAACAAGAGGTGACCCAGACCTGTAACCAATGGCACGCCATACCATCAAGCCGGGTGATACGCCAGTATGACGATGAGGTATACACGCTTCCAATGTGTGTTCACCGCGTTATCGCCAAACACGGATGCGACCATCATGACGCTGTAAAAAGAACCTGGATTCATCCGAAAAAATGACGTTTTCCCATTCGTGCACCCATGATCGTCGTTGAGTACACCATCGCAGGCACTCCTGTGTGTGATGCAGTGTCAAGGGTAACCGCAGCCATTGTCTCCGAGCTGATAGTCATTGCTGCTGCAAACGTCGTCGCCCTGTTCGTGCAGATGGTTGTTGTCTTGCAAACGTCCCGCCTGTTGACTCAGAGATCTAGACTTGCCTGCACGATCCGTTATAGCCATGCGGAAAAGATGCCAGTCATCTCCACAGCTAGTGATACGAGGCCGTTGGGATCCAGCAAGGCGTTCCGTATTACCCTCCTGAACCCACCGATTCCATGTTCCGCTATCAGTCATTGGATCTCGACCAACGCGAGCAGCAATGTCGCCATACGATAAACCGCAATAGCGATAGGCTACAATCCGACCTTTATCGAAGTCGGAAACGTGATGGTGCGCATTTCTCATCCTTACACGAGGCATCACAACCACGTTTCACCAGGCAACGCCGGTCAAGTGGTGTTTGTGTATGAGAAATCGGTTGGAAACTTTGCTGATGTCAGCACGTTGGAGGTGTTTGAAAAGCTAATCATTTGCATATCACAGCATCTTCTTCCTGTCGGTTAAATTTCGCGTCTGTAGCACGTCATCTTCGTGGTGTAGCAAATTTAATGGCCAGGAGTGTGTATTTACTGCCCGTTTAAAATTTGTAAAACTTATTTACTGTGACGTGTTCTCAACATGTATTTCACGCTGAGTGTAGTTTATACGTCATTGTAATTAAAGTCCAATATTTTCACTTAGACCATGCTGTAGCAAGCAGTCTGCACGATAAAGTTTATTCCGTACTAATATTTACACAGCAAAAACAAGATACAAGTCATACGATTCTGGACACTAGGATCATGTTCCTGAGCAGTGGAGCTCAGGTGACAGTTTGACTATGGTGACCTGTATCAGTAAACTATTTTAAACTAATGGTTCCCTTTAAAGATGCCTCTGTCGCTTACTTTCTCTTCCTTTTTGTTCTGCCTAAAGACCTCAGCATCGGTGACACATTCAGCTGGCTTCCTGCTCTGACCCACTCCAGAGCGGCTTCAGCTGGACACTGAGTGAAATAAAGTGTAACTGCAAAGGCTATTTGCTCTGCCACGCTTTAGTCATAACTTTTTGTAGCTTTCACAAACTGTTCACTGTGTACCATTTCGTAAACAGATAGCGAATTCTCTTTCCTGAAGCATCATTTTTATAGATGATACTGATTTCCCATTTTCAGCCAAAGACATCGGCTGTGTATTGCTGCAGTAGGATTTCATTCATGCATGCATTTACTCGTTGCGTGATGTTCTGGCTTAGCATTTATGCACAAACTGAAAAAAATCACAGCACCCAAAAATAATTAATGTAGAGGAATGAAATTTTGGGAATACCTTCGTCTAGGTGACATTGCAAGATCGCAGGTGAATGTAAGCGCGAGATAAGCCATTGTAAATTTGAAAATCTGTTACATTAGTAACTGGTGTAACCGCCAAAATGTTAAGTGCAAGCATGCAGACATGCATGCTTCGTGTTGTACTGGTGCCAGATGTCAGTTTGTCAGATGGAGTTCCGCACCTGTTGCACTTGGTCCGTCAATACAGGGACGTTTAAAGCCGGTTGCGGGTGACGCCAGAGTTGTCCGTTGATGTCTCTTACATGCTCAACTGGCGACAGGTGTAGTGATCGAGCAGGCTATTTCAGCACGTCGATATTCTGTAGAGCATCTTACGTTACAACAGTAGTATGTGGAAGAGCGTTATCGTGTTAGAAAAACCCGGTGCTTGAGATAACCTGAGTTAATAACGAGCATCAAAACCGATTCAGGGATTAGTGAACTCAGAGTTGTCGTAGCGCTATTGAATATTGTAATCCCCAAATCCTCAAAAAATAAGCGAAAATATACCTATTCAAAAAATTAGATAAAAATTCACTTGACGCCTTCCTGAGAGACAATCTCCACTCATTCCAAATTAATAACGTAACTGTAGACCAGACGTGGCTTAGATTCGAAGAAGTAGTATCGGCAGCAATTGAGAGATTTATACCAAATAAATTAACATACGACGGAGCTGATCCTCCTTGGTACACAAAACGGGTTAGAACACTTTTGCAGAAACAACGAAACAAACATGCCAAATTTAAACAGAAGCAATATCCCCATGACTGACGATCACCAACAGAAGTTCGAAATTTAGCACGGGCTTCAATACGAGATGCCTGTAACAGTTTCCACAACGAACCTTTGTCTCGAAACCTGGCAGAAAATCCAAAGAGATTATGTTCGTATGTGAAGTATGTTAGCGGCAAGAAACAATCGATGCCTTCTCTGCGCGATAGTAATGGAGATACTACTGAATACAGTGCTACCAAAGCAGAGTTACTAATCACAGCCTTCCGAAATGCCTTCACAAAAGAAGACGAAGTAAATATTCCAGAATTCGAGCCAAGAACAGCTGCCAACGTGAGTAACGTAGAAGTAAATATCCTAGGAGTACTGAAGCAAGTGAAATCACTTAATAAAAGCAAGTCTTCTGGTACAGACTGTATACCAATTACGTTCCTTTCGGAGTGTGCTGATGCATTGCTCGACGAAATATACGTACCCAAAGACTGGAAAGTTGCACAGGTCACACCAATATTCAACAAAGGTAGTAGGAGTAATCCACTAAATTACAGGCCCATATCGTTAACGTCGATGTGCAACTGGATTTTGGAACATATATTGTGTTCGAACATTATGAATTACCTCGAAAAAAAAAAAAAAAAAGAACGGTCTATTGACACACAGTCAACACGGGTTTAGAAATCATCGTTCCTGTGAAACACAAGTACCTCTTTATCCACATGAAGTGTTGAGTGCTATTGACAGGGGATTTCAGATCGATTCCGTATTTCTGGATTTCCGGAAGGCTTTTGACACTGTACCACACGAGCAGCTCGTAGGGAAATTACGTGCTTATGGAATATCGTCTCAGTTATGGGACTGGATTTGCGATTTCCTGTCAGAGAGGTCACAGTTCATAGTAAGTGACGGAAAGTCATCGAGTAAAACAGAAGTGATTTCAGACGTTCCCCAAGGTACTGTTATAGGCCCTTTGCTGTTCCTTATCTATGTAAAAGGTTCGGGAGACAATCTGAGCAGCCGTCTTCGGTTGTTTTCAGACGACGCTGTCGTTTATCGGCTAATAAAGTCATCTGAAGGTCAAAACAAATTGCAAAACGATTTAGAAAAGATATCTGAATGGTAGGAAAAATGTCAGTTGACCCTAAATAACGTAACGTGTGAGGTCATCTATGTTAGTGCTAAAAGGAACTCAAACTTCGGTTACATGACAATGCAGTCTAATCTAAAAGCCGTAAATTCAGCTAAATACCTACGTATTACAATTACGAACAACATAAACTGGAAGGAACACACAGAATATGTTGTGGGGAAGGCTAAACAAAGACTGCGTTTTATAGGCAGGACACTTAGAAAATGCAACCAACCTACTAAGGAGACTGCCTGCACTACGCTTGTCCGTCCTCTTTTAAAATACTGCCGCGCGGTGTGGGATCCTTACCAGATAGGACTGACAGAGCACATCGAAAAACTTCAAAGAAAGGCAGCACGTCTTGTATTATCGCGAAATATGGGAGAGAGTGTCACAGAAATGATACAAGATTTGGGATGGACATCATTAAAAGAAAGGCGTTTTTCGTTGCGACGGAATCTTCTCACGAAGATCCAAACACCAACTCTCCTCCAAATTCGAAAACTACGACAAAATAAGAGAAATCAGAGCTCGTACGGAAAGATAAGGTGTTCATTCTTTCCGCGCGCTATACGAGATCGGAATAATTACTGTGAAGGTGGTTCGATGAAACCTCTGCCAGGCACTTACATGTCATTTGCAGAGTATCCTTGTAGATATAGTGGTCCTACTGTCATACGAAATAGCACCCCAGAACTTAACTCCAGGAATAGGTCCAATGTGTGTACACACTCACAGGTTGGTTACAGGCCCACAGCTGAATTCCTTCTAACCAACGCAAGTACATCACTGGCAGCGAGGCAGTCTTTCTGCAATATCGCAGAAGGAATATGCATCTCCTTGTAGCCCTAACACACGACCTCGTTGAAACTCAGAGGAGTTGATCATGTTATCTTTGTCACCTTAAAGGCATTCTTAACTAGCATCAACACACTACGTTGAAAGGTAACTAATTCACACGACCGTTAGAGCGTGTATTTAAAGCAAACTTCATTTGCATCCTCATAGTGGCGCTACTAGCACCACTGTTGGGCCTCTGGCACTAAACTTGAACAGACACCTTTCAGATGTCGAAATACGCCTACCAACTTACGTTTAGGGGGCAGAACTCCGTCTTGGTGTTGCGATTTTTCTCCCGCCTGTTCCCAGTTTCTGGAAATACACGAGGAGTGACCTGATACTTCCATTAAACTTCCTTTAGGACCAATTCCGTGTTCGAGCGGGTGTGTGTGTGTGTGTGTGTGTGTGTGTGTGTGTGTGTGTGTGTGTGTGTGCGTGTGTGTGCAAACATTAATAAACGAATGAATACGGAAAAAGAACGAGATTTGCGTAAAGGTATCATTTCGATATACCAAAGACTGTAGTGACTGTCGAACGTATGCGTCCACTGTGACGTGACAGTTGCGAATGTAAAAATTAAGCGTCCAAGATGCCCACATTAAGGAACGTAATTTTTTTATAGCGCCTTTGTCGCGCATAAGGCAGGGCCGGCACGTTTATGAATGAGTTTTGCATGATTAGTTTAAAGGGTGGCCGGATGCCAATGCTGTCACCTCACCGTAACCTCTCCGGGACGGAATTTGTGTACCCCAACTGTCTACGTGAATGGCTATTCATGTGACAGAGCCAGACGCATTAGTGAAGTGGGTTTGGGTACCATCCCGGCATTCACCTAGTCGAATGTGGCAAGCCGCCTAAGTGTCACATCCAGGCTAGCCGGCACATCGCCCACTGTCATTAATTCACCGAGTGGTTACGATTCGGCGTCGACACGTCTCCCCGTCCCAGAAAGCGACGTTTTAACACGCACGGCTATCCGGGTAGATTCACATTAAAGAACACAATAACGTTCTACACTTCTAGAAGAGTGGCTGCGACTGCAGTTGGTATTAGCAAGCTAACTGCTGGGTGGTTTGCCGTAACAGACAGAAGTTGCGAGTGCTGCTTCATTTGAAAATATGTTTGTTGTCATTTTATTCACACGGAAAATCTACTGACAGATCCAACATTCGGGTTTTCTTTTTCTTCTGTTTAACACTTGTGTCAGTTCTAGTGCCATAACGAGCGATGTAACTTCAATATCCGCCCGAATTATCTCGGCTGACGCTATGTTGCCAAATTTAAACATTTAAAGAAACGACACAAAAACTCTAAAAAAGTAAAAAAAGTATTGCCCCTTTAATGCAGATGGGATTTCAGTGAAGCACCAAAGAGACTGGTATAGGCATGCGTATTCAAATAAAGGGAGATGCAAACAGGCAGATTACTTCACTGCGATCGCCGAGGCCTATATTAGACAACTAGTGTCTGGTGCAGCTGTTAGATCGGTTACTGCTGCTATAATGGCAGGTTATCAAGATTTAAGTGAATTTGAACAAGGGGTTAAAGTCGGCGCACGAGCTATGGGGCACAGCATGTCTGAGGTAGCGCAGAAGTAGGGATTTTCCAATACGACCATTTCACAAATGTGCAGTGAATATCAGGAATCCGATAAAACATCAAATCTCCGACATCGCTGCGTCCGGAAAAGATCCTGCAAGAACGGGACCAACGACGGCTCAAGAGAATCGCTTAAAGTGACGGAAGTGCAACCCTTCCGCGTACTGCTGCAGATTTCAGTGCTGGCCCATCAACAAATGTCAGTGTGCGAACGGTTCTACGAAACATCATCGATATGGGCTTTCGGAGCGAAGGCCCTCTCCTGTACCCTTGATGACTGCGCGACACAAGGCATTACGCCTCGCCTGGGGCCGTCAACACAGACATTGGACTGTTGATGACTGGAAATATGTTTCCTGGTGGGACGAGACTAGTTTCAAATTGTATCGAGCGGATAGACGTGTACGGGTGTGGAGACAAGCTCATGAATCAATGGACCCTGCTTGTCGAGTCTCTGTAATGGTGTTGAGCGTGTGGAGTTGGAGTGATATGGGACACCCCACACGTCCAGAATTGCTACAGAATGGCCCCAGTAACACTCTTCCGGGTTTAAACACTTCCGCGGCCCACCAAGCTCCCCAGACATGAACATTACTGAGCTTGTCTGGGACGGCTTGCAACGTGAAGTTGAGAAGAGATCTCCACCTCCTCGTACTCTTACGGAATTATGGACGGCCCTGCAGGATTCATGTTGTGAATTCCCTCCACCACTACCTCAGGCGTTAGACGAATCCATGACACGTCGTGTTGCGGCAATTCTACGTGCTTGCGGGGCAGTACACGATATTAGAAAGATGTACCAGTTTCTTTGGCTCTTTAGTGTATTTTGATCCAAGCGTGGTCGCATCGTGAGGCGGGGAGCGGGGAGCGGGGAGGGGGGGGCGGAGGCGCTAAATTAATAGAAATAAATAAGTTAACAGAAGCTCTCCTTTGTAGATCAGCGTAATTTCGCTGTTGCTGGGTTAAGCCTCTTCTGTTTGGCGTCATTCCTTCCAGTTCCTCCATCCAAATAATTACGTATTATATGAAATATTAAAACTAATCTGTCTTTAATTAGCGTATCATTGTTCAAGAATATAGTTACCTTTCTATTTTATATCGTATTTTTTACATAATTGCGTACGAATTTAGTATGATGCATTAATATTTCTTACGAGGCCTATATCTTGCAGTGGTTTGAAGACGGCGTACAAATACAAGCGTCATTAAAACGCGAGCGTGAGGCGCGTGGGTCGTTCGGCGACCCGAAGTGGCAGGCGTCGCTGGCGGTTGCGTCTGTACTGCGAATTTTTCGCGGAAAATTGAGACAGACTCTACGATTTGATATTATTGTTTTGAGATTTACCTACGTTGTCCAGGTTGCTTACTTGCACTTAAATATCACACTTTATCATTTGTAGATGTATTGAGTTCTAATTTCAGTTACTTAGCGGTCTCCCGACGAAACTACGCTTGGCTCAAAAAAATACTTCTATTAAACTTAAAGGGGCAATAAATTTTTTTTTTAACTTTTCAGCACGGAACACGAAATTGTGGCAAGAGATGTTGCCTCGCCAAATTCTGCGTATTCTTACTGTAGGTGTATTTTCATAAATATTATTACAGTAGCAAGATTTTGGCAGTGCAATAATGGCCTTGCGATTTTGAGTTACAGCCTGGAATTATTCTTCTGACTTTTTCTTCTCTTTGATATTTTGTTCACCTATGCGATTTGTGTGTTTATTTTCTAAGTTCACACATACGGTCATTGACTATTTTTAGTATATATTTAGCTAATTTAGGTAACATAAGCAATAAGCACTTTGCTACAGAGTTGCCTGCCATTGCACTCTCTTGCAGAAGGCTGACAAAACGAATAGGGCAAAATCATTTGTTAGGTACAGAATTTTAGATCTCAAACACAACTACAAAAAGTCTGCAGGTGTATCAGTTTGTCTATTACAGCTTAGTCACAATCACTATTTTTCCGCTTTGTAGGTGCTGAAATGGGCAGCTCCAAAAGTCAAGAATCATCATTGTTGGTCGACAGTAAAAGGTAACCACATATTCTCACTTCTGTTTACATCCTGTTGAGCTCTACAATCCGGTACTACGAAGCTCGATGTAGCTGTTATATACTACATATCCGGTGGGAAACTTTTTTTTTCATTTAGCTATTGGAGTTTAAACAACTGAACATACTTTCATGGAATGTAGCGAAGAACAATCTCGACTAAAGAAGACTTCAAATTTAAAAAAACTGCATTGAAATCTAACTTGTCATTTGGGAGCTACGATACCAGAGACAGGTACACAGATACAAACATAAATACAACACCCCTCTGATTGCGTCGGGGGTTAATAACTGCCGGCGCTGCGTAGTAACGGTGGCTGTCTGTGTGAACGATAAGTGCCACTGCAGAATGCCCCCAGCTGTGGCGTCACTTTAGTTGCATGTGTGGACACAGCTTTACATCCTCTCATGAGCTGGTGATACCTGCTGTTAATCAACTGCAGTTAATAAGCTTCTTTGGAACGGTAATGATAGCCGCCTGGCCGAGAACGATGTTGCCTCACTGAAATCACCTGCTACGAAAATTGTTCTGCTGAAAGAGTTGACCGCTCTCCAGCTGTGTACGCCATAACACAGGACTCGTCTGGACGTCTCAGCTAGACCACTAGCAGACCACTGCTACAGCCAACAGGCAACAGAACTACTTTAAGTTTGGAAACTGAAGATTGAAGATAGCGTGGTATGAGGCTACGACTCACTTCATCCTTGAATGATCATCGGAGACTGTGTCGTAAGACCAGAAAGACTGCGAAGCAATTAGCAGCGGATCAGCTTGTACTCTCTTATGTTTCCATCCTAATATCTCTTTACGATGCGACTGTACGAAAGTGGTGTACGATTTAGGTGTAATTCGCAGGATGCATTTCATTAATGTTGACAACTGCAGTGTTTTCAGCACTTTTAACAACCTGAATATGTCGAAAAGATCGAAATCCCAATGATGGATATTGTAATAAATTTACAGTCAATGTTGAATACAGTCATTTACAAAATTCACAGAAAACAAGTTGCACATTTTAATAAAATATTTTGTTGGACAGACACTTTTACCTTGAATTGCACTGTTATTTCTCGTAGCTCGGTAGGGCTGTGACTTAACTTCCGCTTAAAATGTTAGCCCCGGGAGAGCTCAAAAAGTAATAACTATTAAATCTAGAAATGTTCGAAAAATATGTAGCTGAAGATTACTTACCACGTAGTGTACGTCTATCTATCCGAAAAGTAAATAAGCACCAATTAACGTCGACTATTTTGGAATAGTCAGGTACGGTACACTAAAGTATTTCGAAACTCCACCCACTAGATTCCCTACTTCAGAGGCCTTAAAATAGAAGTTTGGACCTACCCGCACTGTAGCGGGGATGCAAATTTTGTGCACCTCGGCGGCTCAGTATTATGCGTATTCCAAAGGATGACATTCATTCGAAATAAGGTGCATAATTTTATGTATAGGAGCTTAAAACGAGAATCTTAAGTCAAGTTTAATCATTTAACTTCACCTACGAAATAACTGTGCAATAGCGGAATGATAGGATAAAAATTTCTGAACTTCTCTACAAAAATTGCTTTTGGCGTCACCGTTCCAATTCGACGTATTCTGTCATGGGAATCATCCTTACAGCCATGATGTTTTGTGATGTAACATAATTCGACCCGAGAACTGATGAGTAAAGTAAGCAGATACAATCATTCCGCTGTGATTCTCTTGTGTAGACATATTTTCTAATTGTATCTCAGTTCGTATTAATGTCACCATAAAAAATAATGAATCAGATTATTAAGTAAATACTTCATTCAGAATGTTCTAGGTGCCATACCAGGATTATGAGTAGTTCAGAGTGCCAGTAACAAAACTTTTAAAAGTTGTTTCTTGCGAAGAGGGAAACATGAACTGACAACTGTTAATAACGCAATTTGTTTACAGAAACAGTGCCGTTACCTGTTTCTAAACGACAGGTGTAATATAAACGAAAGTGACTGCCTGAAGATGACCCGGTCAGTTCGTAATCGATAACGGGGCTATTGGTGTAAATAGACAGCATTACTGTCAGTAGCTGGATACAGTTTTCTTATTTGAAAGAATAAACGTGTACTTTGTACACAATTGCAGTCTCACAAAAGTCAAGTTTCGATAAAATAGCAGGAAGGAAATATTTGTTCCAACTGCTATTAATACTGAGGCACTATGTTTTATCTGTGATAATAGACGTACAGAAATACAGCATTAGCTTTTAAGTAATAGAACGGTCATCAGAAAGAATCAATTCTTATATTTATTCAATTTCGGGTCTCCAGAGGGAATTACCGTTTGGCGGTAAGACTGTGTGTCATCTACTAACGCAGGTCTTAAACACATCCTCCACTGTTTGGCCCCTGAATCAAACCCAGGAACATACAGCGGAGTACTGAAAGCACGCGTTTTGTGAAAAAATTTCACTTAGAAGCTTTTCCATTAAAACTCTTCAATTAACAGTTCTCTGCTCCTTGTTACTAACTACCGAAATGATTTAACAAAAAATAAAATTTCAACTTAAATTTGATAGCAGATATTCGTAGCTCGTGTGGATAAATTAAATATAAACTAGTACATCTAATTCTAAGCTAGTATCGCATGACATTATTTGCTTATTTGCAAATGATCCCCCCGATGACTGTCTAAATAGACCTTATGTAAGTTTCCTCGAATGTTATTACATTAATTGTCAAAAAACAACTCTCCGTAAAATGAATTTTTTCCAGTTACAGAACACACCTTATTAACAGTTTGATAACGCAGCTATGGATTCTCTTCTTAGTCCTGCAGTGTTTGAAATTTTAATGGGCATTTTCGAACAAGTTTTCTTACAGAAAAGGCCACGAAGTTGTAAAATGAAATTTAGAATCAGTTCTGTGGATGATGCGTTGTTTTTACGGGCTTGTATTATAGGACCATTAAGCACAACGGTAATGCATTTAAACTGAGCAAAATAAAATCCAGTTTACGATGGAGCTCGGAGGGTCTTGTATATTCTTGGACATTAATACAGACTTTTCACAAAGCACCACTTAGCATTTGCAGAAAAACAACATCTGCCAATATAAAACAACGAACATGCAGATTTCCATTCGATGTTGTATCACTTCATAATGGTTACATTATCAGAACACTCTTTCCTGTCAGAATTGCAGATGATCAAAGTATTCGTTCTTAATAATGGCTGTAGTTCTCTTCTGGTTGATACTATTGTACGAAATAAGAGAATACGTAAATTTGCATCACTTCTGAACGATGGCCAACAAGGACCTGTCTCTCGCATTTGTCTCGCAACTCCATACATGAGTTTCACAATAACAACGTAGCAAAATTTTAAATCTCACAAAGAAACATTTGGCCTGTAGTGGTGTGTATACAATCAGCTGTAAGCGATTTTGGAAATATATGTTGGTCAGTCAGTCACAGCTGTAGCAATTAGGTTATCGGAACGTTATGTTAGCTAGAGACTAGGAAAGACAGATTTGACTTTTGCCGAACGTTTTTAACAGGAAACCACACTCGTAGTGTAGATTGCGACATTTTAAATACATTACAATTCGCAAAAAGAATGGCATTACTAGAAACACATGACATCAATAAACTTATTCTAAATGGCAGCTTAGTTTAAAAGACAAAATATTATTTACTTTTTCTCCTATGTTAAGTTCCAGACATGCAAAATTAAAGACACAAAAAGAAATATAACTGTATTTTTCATTTGTGTTTTATGTAATGATTACCATACAAGATAAAGAAAATTATGCTTTCCTTGTTACAAAACATGTGCCTCAGATTCTATGTGTCTACTGTATCTGTATACGATGCATGTTAGTTCGTCTGTTATTGCAACAATCAGTTATCATATGACGATGATAGAAAGCTGATTCCCAACCAAATAAATAGAATTATAAAAACTCCAGGGCACTGTTTCCATTTTCATGAGAAAAGTCATATTCTGTCAAGCAACGATGGAGAATTCAGTTACAGTCATCAGTTCATCTCTTTACGAGGTGTACAGTTGCGTCTCAAGAAATTCTGGCGTCCAACGCGCTACTCGCTCTGCGATAACTTAGTTGCTAATTCTACATCTGACAAATCAACCAATTATTCAGAGCCACTTATTATAGCAAGCAATCATCGGTTGTACTGCTGATACCGTCGATTCCTCAAGATGTCTCAATACGCGTGACGAAGCACACTCCATCTGTCTCAGGGTATAACCAGTAATGTTAACAGAGGGTGCGACTTCAGAGCCTCGCCCTGATGACGCAGCTTTAGATCCAGCTGAAACCCACAGGGGTATTAAACGTAGTTACTCACTGGTAAAGCAACCACAGTCCTGGCCCTTAACGTTCTCTTCCATAATCGCTGTTTTGTAATACGATTGCGCGGTGAGGAGTGGTTGAAAAGGCAAAAAAGTCTAACATACGAGTACAAAGGTAGTAGCAGTAAATGTGCAATAAAGGGTGGAGGAGTCAAGACGGTAAACGCAATTTCAGGACGCTTTCGCATTGTTAAAAGCCAGCGGGGTGCTTCCAGGTAGACCGAAGACCGGTTATCAACGCGGGATGGGCCGTAACTGTGTGTGAAACGTTAACAGCACCAATCGTGGAACACATTGCTGCTCATGACTAAAAATCATATACTTCTTAAATAGTATGAAACTTTGAGAGTAAAAATATAAAACTTCGAGAATGAAAATAGGCTTTATTCTTTTTATTGTCCGCGAAATGGGCCAGTTTCAAGCGTAGATCATTTTCAAGAACATATTTTAAGCTTTATGCTTCATTTCACCTTCTACTATATTGCTGGTACACGTGGACGGCTATACATCGCACATCTGCTTGTATGTGGTACAAAAACAATACAATAGTGTACATGATTGCTTTCCTTAGCCGGTACAAACACCTGAATTGCTTCTTACTGCACTGTAATATTGTTTTGTGCCACATACATTCAGAACTATGGTCTATACCTGTCTTTATCCACCAGCGATGTCACAGAATGTGAAATGGAGCTTGAAACTTAAAATATGGGCTTTAAAACTGCTCACGGCTGAAACTGGCCAATTGCAGGGATAATAAAGAGAATACGTCCTACTTGGACCAAGTTTTCTTTCTCAAAACTCGTTAGGGCTGTGTACCCCCACATAAATAAAATTTTAAGTGGCAAGAAGCCGTTTTGCACTCTTAAACAATTTTGGAAATAACGCGTAAGGTCTATGAAGCTGCCAGTGGGTGATGCTACTGTATTTACGAAACTCTAAACGACAGTAAATTGTAGCGAAACGCAAGAAAACCAGCAAATTACCCACGCTTTTTGCAGTGACTAACAGTTCAAGATCTATGTAAATTAAAGTAATTTATAATTCATAAACAGGTGAAGACATCCAATGTTAAATGATTGCTTACCAGTAATTCCAAACTTAATAACGGTAAACCAATAGTATGTGACAGGAGCGACCTGAAATGGCCACATAAAACTGGATGTAGCAGTTTATTTTTGGGTACTGCGTATTTCTATTGATCGTTAAGCAGACAGGGTTAAGAAGTTAAGAAACACAACGAAACGGGGGGCGTTTTGTCACCGATTTGTTTAGTAAGTGCGAGACCGCCACATAGATAATTACAAACTCCAGACGCGTTTACATCACGGACAGACTTACTGTTGACTTTCCGAGAGTGTACCATCCAAAAAGATCTGACTATACGCACTAAAAGGAAAAGAGTGGACTACATTTGGAGGAAATGAGTGGAGATGCAGGGACAAGAAACGATATCATCGCAAAACAATTCAGAATTGATTATATCGTCTGGTATAGATATGTTCGGATACCTTAATGGTTTGTTTTGTCCTACTGCCTAGTATTTCGAAAACAACGTAATTATAAACAAAACTGCGACGCTCTGAGAGTGTGCTGTTTACGTAGGCGCAGAACCTTTTAAAATAAAGGAGGTCCGCAAACAGAAACAGTGGTTTCAAAGCTACCATAGCGCTACGTTGCATATCAGAGTGAATTTTTTAACATTGCCTGGTTTACAAGAACAAAAATTAAGATTATAATCAGACGTTTTACTTTAGTAAGATCGTCATCTAATTTTTTAATATAGGATTACTAGAGTCTTGACCAAACAGTACAGATTTAATTTTTTATTAGTTTCAGTCGAAGAAAATCAGTTAAATTCCAAGAAAATAATTTAGTTTGAATTGCAATATCATTTGCTGTCGCGTTTGAATGAAGAAACGGCAGAAGAATGTCCTACGCGCTTCTTACAAGTAATTTAAGTAACGAATAAGAATCCAGACAAAAAAAAGCATCATTGGCACAAAAAGTGGTACAGTGGCGTTTCATAAAAAAAAAGAACACTTGCGAGAGACACGGCAGATAGAAAGTCTGTCATCAATAAGATTTCTTAGGCTAGAAATTTTATTTCATTAATTATCCACCGTCACGTAAGGTGACAGGGCACTTTTTCTTACTGTATCTGAACTGGAGACGTTTAATGGCATGATTAGGGAGCTCACGGCAAACTCGGTGTCGCGTCCTCTGACTGGCCCACAATTCTATTAGCCACGGCCCTTTCGTCCGAAGCAGTGACAGGCAATATATCACTTCCTTTTAATCGCACTTTTAAATGGGCGTTAAGAGAAAGTCAGAGAAATTCGTACGAAAATTTTGGGACGTTCTTTTCACCGAACATTTGTCACTGGAACAGAATAGTGACACCTGAAGTACTCTTCTCTACACATCATAAGAAGGCTTACCGGATACAGAAGTAGATACAAAGGTTGGTTTTATTATAGTGGTGAGTCCGTTCTAAACAAGTATTTGTGTCACACATCGTATCTCACCTCCCTCGCGCCGTCGATATTCGCAACCCCTTTAGTTTCTCGGTTTTAAAAGTAGCGTTATACTTTTGCATTCTTAAGTTTTCGTTCATATATTTCGCAAATCATTTAGGCGCTCGCTTGAGCAAACTTTATGGCTGCTGCCTAGACATTTTCACTTGTCAATGACGAAGATGGAAAGTAAAAGAAAAGATTACACGATATCCTGTTAGGTGGGCCTAGAACTCGCGCCAAGCGAATGAAAATTGTTAGTTTCATAAAATATTTTCATTTCCTACGGTATTTCCGGGATTACTTTTCGCTCAATTCTCTTATACGACAAGTCATATCAGGGTGGCTGCTCAAACTTAGACAAAAAAAAAAAATTCTGTGAGTTTCAGATGTGAGGTGGAAGATGGTGCGACGAACCTCCTGATGAATTAACAACGAGTGGGCTCGAAGCAGCATACCACGGCAACGAGTTTCCTTCTTCTCATCTGAGCTGTATACCAGCCATAAGCAGCAGTTTAACCCGAGTTTTTGAACAGCGATTATTTATACGGTATAGCATTGATATAATTAACACATTTTGGGATACAAAATTTTGAAAATCACAGCCCACAGTCGCGAACACAATTAATTTGTAACCTAGGTTTCGGTGTCACAAGGGACACCTTCTTCGGACAATATTAAAACTAAATGTTTCAGTATAACGTGCCCAAAAAATACGAAAGCTGCCGTCATACCTGACAGCATCAGTTAGAATTAAAATAACATGTAACAGAGGTGCAAGCCACTAGGGGCTGCTATGCGTCCTCTGCTAGTCAACACAAAACTGAAACATCATGTGATTTGTGCGCCACGGCAACTTCAAGACAATACCGCCCTCTGGTGGCTAATTGGTAAAACAAGCTATTTTGTAAACATCTCTCGTCACTGCAGAGAGGGAAATGAACAAACACTTGAACGGTGTACATGAAGTAATTACAGTAGCTGGATACTGATTGATATAAAATACAACTAATGAATGACTAGCTGTAGTACAAAAATTCCAGAATAAATGCATAAAGAAAACATATACGAAATAATCCATTGAATGACATTACTGCTTGCTATAACGGATACGTTATAAAAAATCAAAAAAGTTTTTTTAATTATTTACGTATATGAGCTGTAAAAAGTAGAAAGAAAACGTATCTCTGAATCTGCAAGACGTAGCTGGTACATCAAAGTGCTAGATCTCGTAAAACAGCGGCTTTATACCATTGAAATAACTTCTTCCGCGCAACTGCATCTGCTCGTTGAGAAAAAGTCCGTCATTCGAAAGTGAATGTTTGAAAATTTCCAGCTCCTCCAAATATCAAGTTTACGCCCTTTTTTTCAATATGCAAAATTTCCAACTTCTCAACCCATTTAGGAGAGTGCCCTGTGATTTACAGGTGATCTGCAAAAGAAGGATTAGGGACACACGAACCGTTTTTCCTCAGAAAATGTTCTTTACAGCGAATCGAAAAGGCACGTCCTGTTTGAACAATATAATAGGCACCGCAAGTGTCACATGAAATCTTGCAGACACCAGAATTCTGCAGAGGGCTAGTAGTTGACTTTAAATTATGGATGACATTTTTTCTCAAGCTGTTAATTGTAAAAAAGGCAATATTACATTTATATTTAATCCGAAGCAACCTTTGAATCTGGTATGACACTGGACCTAAAAATGGAATTGAGAAGAATTTTTTCTCCGATTCTTCTGGGACGCTGATGAAAGAACCAAGTGTATTGCCCTTCTTGCCAATCTTCTTTCTGAGGATATCATCTGAAAACCGAGCTTCGTAACAATTATTGACCACCACAGTTTTAATAAGATTAATCTCATTATTAAAGTTTTCTTTCGAGAGGGGAATGGAAAGTGCTCTGTGAATAGCTCAGAAAAAGAAAGCGTTTTTGTGAGAGGCTGGATGCGTGGAAGAAGCTGGAACGATTTGATCAGTTTGAGTCACTTTACGGAAAATGTTGAAGGAAATTCTGTTTTCAGTTTATGACAACATAAGATCGAGGAAATTTAATTGACGATTTTCATTTCCTAGTTCTGAAGTGAACTTAATATTGTCATAAAGATTACTAAACAGATTGAAAATGTGGTTGATTCCATCAGGAGGACCTATGTAGGCTACTAATATATCGTCAACGTATCTACAGTAGGACAAAATGCCCAGATCTGTAGCTGAAAACAACGTAAAGAATTTCACCTCTCACGAATTGATAGAAATATCGGCAAGAATTCCGGCAATCGGTTTCCCCATGGCTAGGCCGTTATTTTGTTGGAACAGTTGCCCATTGAACTGAAAGTAATTGTACTTAACTACAACAGTGATCAAATTCATGAAATCTGTAATTTCTTCATCACAGATATCTCTCTTAAACCTACGCAGATTTTACTCCACAATCTTAAGGGGTTCTTGCACGAGAACATTGTTGTGAAGGTTTTTTATGTCTAACGAAAACAATCTAGTAGCCTGGTCACAGTCTATATCCTTTACTTTGCGAACTACAGCAGCACTATTTAAGTCAGAATAGCAATGAGTGAAGACAAAAAGACTTTCTCAGCCGATCATGTAAACATCTAGCAAGTTCACGATAAGCACTGTTCTGACTGTTCGAAATCGGACGAATGTGATGTCCAAGCTTATGTATGTTAAATTGCGCTCTTAATTTGGGACGTTGTGGATTCATATTAATAAGAGAGTTTCTGTGACATGGCTTAAGCAAGAAATTGGCGTTGTTAACAGCTGATCTGATTTCTTTCTGGAGGGAGGGAGCGGGATCGACTTACAGATCAGAAATACCATTTTCTTCGGAAAAAGACAAGGTTTTCGAAATACATTCTTCATTATATGCGATTACTAGTGAAGAGCCCTTATCAGCTTTCGTTATAAGAGCATCATTATCTTTAAGTTGTTATTAATATTTCTAATCAAGGCCTTATCATTACATGAGCCATTAGGGGTAGCAGCCTGACATTTACTGAAAGTATTTGTTACATCATAAGCAATCCTAGTTTGCACAGCACTATCCATTCTTATGCAATCTAAACCAGTTTTCAGGTCTACAAGGACATTCTGCACGACCTGCTTGTTAGTCAGATCTGGTTTAACATTATACTTATGCCCTTTTTCTAACAGACTAGTTTCTGCTTCTGTAAAATTAATATTAGTCTTATTTAAAACTCAACTGATCAAACTCAAACTGATCAAATCGTTCAAGCTTCTTCTACGCATCCAACCTCTCACAAAAATGCTTTCTTTTTCTCGGCTACTCACAGAGCACTTTCCATTCCCCTCTCGAAAGAAAACTTTAATAATGAGATTAATCTTATTAAAACTGTGGCGGTCGATAATGGTTACGAAGCTCGGTGATAAAAGACGTGGTCACTTTTTTTAAAATTTTCGCAAGATCTCTCGGGTGGAAAAAGGCAGAAAAGCTTACTGATTTTCTTTTCATGCTTGTACATAGCACCTTGTTTATAATTCTCTAAACAGTCAATAATGCCCATTATCGATTTAATGGGCATTGTAAAATTAAATTTAGAATCAGCTATGGGATCATGCGTTGTTTTTACGGGTTTGTATTAAAGGACGATTAAGCACAACCGTAAAGCATTAAAACTGAGCAAAATAAAATCCAGTTTACGATGGAGCTCGGAGGCTCTTGTATACAGGGTGTTGCAAAAAGGTACGGCCAAACTTTCAGGAAAGATTCCTCACACACAAATAAAGAAAAGATGTTATGTAGACATGTGTCCGGAAACGCTTAATTTCCATGTTAGAGCTCATTTTAGTTTCGTCAGTATGTACTGTACTTCCTCGATTCACCGCCGGTTGGCCCAATTGAAGGAAGGTAATATTGACTTCGGTGCTTGTGTTGACATGCGACTCATTGCTCTACAGTACTAGCATCAAGCGCATCAGTACGCAGCATCAGCAGGTTAGTGTTCATCACGAACGTGGTTTTGCAGTCAGTGCAGTGTTTACAAATGCGGAGTTGGCAGATGCCCATTTGAAGTATGGATTAGCACGGGGCAATAGCCGTGGCGCGGTACGTTTGTATCGAGACAGATTTCCAGAACGAAGGTGTCCCGACAGGAAGACGTTCGAAGCAATTGATCGGCGTCTTAGGGAGCACGGAACATTCCAGCCTATGACTCGCGACTGGTGAAGACCTAGAACGACGAGGACACCTGCAATGGACGAGGCAATTCTTCGTGCAGTTGACGATAACCCTAATGTCAGCGTCAGAGAAGTTGCTGCTGTACAAGGTAACGTTGACCACGTCACTGTATGGAGAGTGCTACGGGAGAACCAGTTGTTTCCGTACCATGTACAGCGTGTGCAGGCACTATCAGCAGCTGATTGGCCTCCACGGGTACACTTCTGCGAATGGTTCATCCAACAATGTGTCAATCCTCATTTCAGTGCAAATGTTCTATTTACGAATGAGGCTTCATTCAGACGTGATCAAATTGTAAATTTAACAATCAACATGTGTGGGCTGACGAGAATCCGCACGCAATTGTGCAATCACGTCATCAACACAGATTTTCTGTGAACGTTTGGGCAGGCATTGTTGGTGATGTCTTGATTGGGCCCCATGTTCTTCCACCTACGCTCAATGGAGCACGTTATCATGATTTCATACGGGATATTCTACCTGTGCAGCTAGAACACGTGCCTTTACAAGTACGACACAACATGTGGTTCATGCACGATGGAGCTCCTGCACATTTCAGTCGAAGAGTTCGTACGCTTCTCAACAACAGATTCGGTGACCGATGGATTGGTAGAGACGGACCAATTCCGTGGCCTCCACGCTCTCCTGACCTCAACCCTCGTGATTTTCATTTATGGGGGCATTTGAAAGCTCTTGTCTACGCAACCCCGGTAGCAAATGTAGAGACTCTTCGTGCTCGTATTGTGGACGGCTGTGATACAATATCCCATTCTCCAGGGCTGCATCAGCGCATCAGGGATTCCATGCGACGGAGGGTGGACGCATGTATCCTCGCTAACGGAGGTGGCGCAGTGGTTAGCACACTGGACTCGCATTCGGGAGGACGACGGTTCAATCCCGTCTCCGGCCATCCTGATTTAGGTTTTCCGTGATTTCCCTAATTCGTTTCAGGCAAATGCCGGGATGGTTCCTTTGAAAGGGCACGGCCGATTTCCTTCCCAATCCTTTCCTAACCCGAGCTTACGCTCCGTCTCTAATGACCTCGTTGTCGACGGGACGTTAAACACTAACCACCACCACCACCACCTTGAACATTTCCTGTAACAAAGTGTTGGAAGTCACGCTGGTACGTTCTGTTGCTGTGAGTTTCCATTCCATGATTAATGTGATTTGAAGGGAAGTAATAAAATGAGCTCTAACACGGAAAGTAAGCGTTTTCGGACACATGTCCACATAACATATTTTCTTTCTTTGTGTGTGAGGAATGTTTCCTGAAAGTTTGGCCGTACCTTTTTGTAACACCCTGTATAACTGGACATTAATACAGACTTTTCACAAAGCGCCGCTTAGCATTTGCAGAAAAACAACATCTGGCTATATAAAACAACGAACATGTAGCTTTCCATTCTATGGTGTATCACTTCATAATGGTTACATTATCAGAGCAAGCTTTTAACTCAGAATTGCAGATCATCAAAGTATTCGTTCTTAATAATGGCTGTAGTTCTCAACTGGTTGGTACTATTGCACGAAATAAAAGAATACGTAAATTTGCATGACTTCTGAATGTTGGCCGACAAGAACCTGTCTCTCCCATTTGTCTTGCTACTACAGACATGCGTTTCACAATAACAATATCGTAGCAAAATTTTAAGCCTCACAAAGATACATTTGGCCTGTAGTGGTTTGTATACAATCAGCTGTAAACGATTTTGGAAATATCGTGACCTGTGGCAGTTAGGTTATGGGAACGTGAGATTAGCTAGAGACCAGGAAGACAGATTTTACTTTTGCGGGACGTTTTTAACAAATGGTTAAAATGGCTCTGAGCACTATGGGACTCAACTGCTGTGGTCATCAGTCCCCTAGAACTTAGAACTAATTAAACCTTCTAACCTAAGGACATCACACACATCCATGCCCGAGGCAGGATTCGAACCTGCGACCGTAGCAGCAGCGCGGCTCCGGACTGGAGCGCCTAGAACCGCACGACCACCGCTGCCGGCGTTTTTAACTGAAAAACAGACTCATAGTGTCGATTGCGACATTTTAAATACATTACGATTCGCAAAAAGAATGACATTACTGGAAACACATGGCATCAATAAACATATTCTAAATGGCAGCTTTGTTTTAAAAGACAAAATACTATTTACTTTTTCTCCTCTGTTAAAATAAGTTTCAGACATGCAAAATTGAAGTTACAATAAGAAATATAGCTGCATTTTTCATTTTTGTTATATGTAATGATTACCATACAATATAATGAAAATAATGCTTTCCTTGTTACAAAACGTGTGCCTCAGATTGTATGTGTCTTCTGTATCTGTATCGGTATACGATGCATGTTAGTTCGTCTGTTATTGCAACAATTAGTTATCATATGACGATGATAGAAAGCTGATTTGCAACCAAATAAATAGAATTATAAAAACTCCAGAGAAATGTTTCCATTTTCATGAGAAAAGTCATATTCTGTCAAGCAACGATGGAGAATTCAGTTACAGTCATCAGTTCAGTTCTTTACGAGGTGTACAGTTGCGTCTCAAGCAATTCTGGCGTCCAACGCGCTACTCGCTCTGCAATAACTTAGTTGCTAATTCTACATCTGACAAATCAACCAATTATTCAGAGCCACTTATTATAGCAAGTAATCATCGGTTGTACTGCTGATACCGTCGATTACTCAAGATGTCTCATTACGCGTGACGAAGCACACTCCATCTGTCTCAGAGCACAACCAGTAATGTTAACAGAGGGTGCGACTTCAGAGCCTCGCCCTGATGACGCAGCTTTAGATCCAGCTGAAACACACAGAGGTATTCAACGTAGTTACTCACTGGTAAAGCAACCACAGTCCTGGCCCCTAAGGTTCCCTCTATATTCGCTGTTTCGTAATACGATTGCGCGGTGCAGAGTGGTTGAAAGAGGCAAAAAAGCTTAACATACGGCTACAAAGTTAGTAGCAGTAAATGTGCAATAAAGGGTGGAGGAGTCAAGACGGTAAACGCAATTTCAGGACGCTTTCGCATTGTTAAAGGCCAGCGGGGTGCTTCCGGGAAGACCGAAGACCGGTTATCAACGCGGGATGGGCCGTAACTGTGTGTGAAACGCTAACAGCACCAATCGTGGAACACATTGCGGCTGATGACTAAAAATCATATATTTTTTAAATGGTATGAAACTTTGAGACTAAAAATATAAAACTTTGAGAATGAAAATAGGCTTATTCTTTTTATTGTCCATGTAATTGCCCAGTTTCAACAGTAGATCATTTTCAAGAACATATTTTAAGCCTTATGCCTCATTTCACCTTCTATTATATTGCTGGTACATGTGGACGGCTATATATCGGACATCTGCTTGTATGTGGTACAAAAACAATAGAATAGTTTACATGAATACTTTCCTTAGCCGGCACAAACACCTGAATTGCATTGCAAGGCACTGTAGTATTGTTTTTGTGCCAGATACACACAGAACTATGATCTATACCTATCTTTATCCAGCACCGGTCTTAGAATGTGAAATGAAGCTTGAAACTTAAAATATGGGCTTGAAAACTACTCACAGTTTAAACTGGTCAACTGCAGGGATAATAAAGAGAATACGGCCTACGTGGACCAAGTTTTCTTTCTCAAAACTCGTTAGGGCTGTGTACCCCCACATAAATAAAATTTTAAGTGGCAAGAAGCCATTTCGCACTCTTACACAATTTCTTGAAGTAACGTATAAGGTCTATGAGGCTGCCACTGAGTGTGCTATTGTATCTACGAAACTCGTAACGACAGTAAATTGTAGCGAAACGCAGAAAGGCCAGCAAATAACCCACGCATGTTGCAGTGACTAACAGTTGAAGATCAATGTAAATTAAAGTAATTTATAATTCATAAACAGGCGAAAACATCCAGTGTTACGTGATTGTTTATCAGTAATTCCGAACCTTAATAACGGTAAACCAATAACATGCGACAGGAGCGACCTGAAATGTAGTGGCCACGTAAAACTGGGTGTAGCAAAAGCAGACACTGGATTGAGAGCTTCATTATAAAATGCCCAGGGAAAAATAATTTACCCACAACCCCTTCAGTTGATTTTTGGGTACTGCGTATTTCTATTGATCGTCAAGCAGGCAGGTTTAAGAAGTTAAGAGACACATCGAGACACGGGGCGTATTGTCACCGATTTGTTTAGCAAGTTCGAGAGCTCCACATAGATAATCACAAACTCCAGACACGTTTACATCACGGAGGGATTTGCTGTTGAGTTTCCGAGAGCGTACCATCCGAAAAGATCTGATTATACTCACTAAAAGGAAACGAGTGGACTCCATTTTGGGGAAATAAGTGAAGATGCAGTGACAAGAAACGATATCATCGCAAAACCATTCACAGTTGACTATATCGTCTGGTATAGAGATATTCTCGGATAGCTTAATGGTTTGTTTTCTCCTACTGCTTAGGATTTCGCAAACAACGTAATTAAAACAAAACTGCGACGCTCAGAGAGTGTGCTATTTACGTAGACACAGAACCTTTTAAAATAAAAAAAATGGAAACAGTGGTTTCAAAGCTACCATATCGATACAATGCCATAACAAAGTGAGTTTTTTGACATCGCCAGGGTTACAAGAACAAAAATTGAAATTATAATCAGACTTTTTACTTTAGTAAGATCGTCATCTAATTTTTTAGTTAATATAGGATTACTAGAGTCTTGCCGAAAAAGTACAGCATTTAATTTTTTATAAGTTTCTATAGAAGAAAATCACTTAAATTCAAAGGAAATAACTTTGTTTGAATTGCGATATCATTTGCTGTCGTGTTTTAACCAAGAAACGGCAGAGGAATGTCCTACGCACAACTCACAAGTAATTTAAGTAACGGATAAGAATCCCGACAAAAAAAAAAGCATCATTGGCACAAAAGGGGGTACAGTAGCGTCTCCGGAAGAAAAGAACACTTGCAAGAGACACGGCAGATAGAAAGTCTGTCAACAATAAGATTTCTTAGGCTAGAAATTTAATTTTATTAATTATCCACTCCTCACGTAAGGTGACAGGGCATTTTTCTTATTGCTTCTGAGCTTGAGATGTTTAAAGGCATGATTAGAGAGCTCACTGCAAGCAGGTAACTCGGTGTCGAGTCCCCTGAATGGCCCAGAATTCTATTTGCCACGGCCCTTTTGTCCGAAACTGACAGGCAAAATATCACTTCCTTTTAATCGCACTATATGAAATGGCCGTTACGGGAAAATCATAGAAATTCGCACGAGAATTTTGGGACGTTCTTCTCACCGAACATTTGTCACTCGAACAGAATAGTGACACCCGAAGTACACTTCTCCACACATCTTAAGAAGACTTGCCGGATACAGACGTAGATACAAAGGTTGGTTATATTACAGTAGTGAGTCCGCTCTAAACGAGTATTTGTGTCACACATCCTATCTCACCTCCCCTGCGCCGTCGATATTCAAACCCCTGTAGTTGCTCGGTTTTAAGAGTAGCGTTATACTTTTGCTTTGTTAAGTTTTCGTTCATATCTTTCACAAATCATTTAGGCGCTCGCTTGAGCAAAATTTATGCCTGTTGCTAGACATTTTCACTTGTCAATGACGAAGGTAGAAAACAAAATAAAAGATTACACGATATCCTGTTAGGTGGGCCAAGAACCCCCACCAAGCGAATGAAAATTGTTAGTTTCACAAAGTATTTACATTTACTACGGTATTTCCTGGATTATTTTTAGCTCAATTCTCTTATATGATAAATCATATCAGGGTGGCTGCTCAAACTTAGAGAAAAAAAATTTTCTGTGAGTTTCAAATGTGAGGAGGAAGATGGTGAACAAAGCTCCTTGTGAATTAACAGCGAGCGGGATCGAAGGAGCATACCACTAAACGAGTTTTCTTTCTTCTCAGCTGAGCTGTATACCAGCCATAAGCAGCAGTTTAACCGGAGTTTTTAAACATCAATAATTTATATGGAGTAACAATCATATAATTAACATATTTGGAGATATTAAGCTTTTTAAAATATGTGATTTACAGAAATCAATAAAATCCAATTGCAATGCTAGGTATAAAACACAGAATTCCCAGAGATTTTATGAAATTCCTGAAATTGTCTGAGATTTCGCTGATTTTTCCAGATAAAATGCAATTAGCTGACAATGCCAGATTTTCAAGAAAAAACGCCACACTACATGTTATCAGCAGTCAGCTCAATAGTAATGAAATAGAAGAAGGGAAGATTGTTATATGACACAGACCACATTGATTCGTAAGGACTACCGAGGTATATTTGAAGATTCCATTTTGATAGTGTTCATGCGTCCATTACGTGACGCACTTCATCACAACAAAATGCTCTCTGTAAATGAGTTATGAGAAGGCAAAGGACTCCAATAACCCGCGTACCAGCTCACTTAGTGGTTTGAACAAACATTAAATTTCATTCTCCTCGTGTTAAAATTGGCAAATATATGACAAAGCTACTATTTTTCAGTTGCACACATTACATTAGCATTAAATTTTACAACTTAACAAGAGTAACATTTCTTGTCTCATGCAGATAGCCTACAGCGTTATTAATAGGCCGGAGGTACGAGACGCCGGCCGCGGTGGTCTAGCGGTTCTGGCGCTGCAGTCCGGAAACGCGGGACTGCTACGGTCGCAGGTTCGAATCCTGCCTCGGGCATGGGTGTGTGTGATGTCCTTAGGTTAGTTAGGTTTAAGTAGTTCTAAGTTCTAGGGGACTTATGACCTAAGATGTTGAGTCCCATAGTGCTCAGAGCCATTTGAACAATTTTTTTGGGTATGAGACTCCAGGCGTAGGCATACATAATCTAATGATATGTGAGTCACAACATAGACCTGAAAATCGATCACGTTAGTCTAACATACGTTTTACAAGACTAACCGATGAAAGTTAAAAAGAACGTTTATCCAAAAACGGAACTCGTGCTGCTAACAAACGCATTGTGTACTGATCCACCAAGACTGCTAATTTCATGCCGTTGAAATTTTTGTTACCTCGCTACCACACTCCCACTAGCAAAAGGATCCGGTGTAAATACTTTTCCCACCTAAACAGGTGGGGAAATGCACGAATAATACGGTAGAAAATGTGTGTCATTTGTCAAATAAATACAGAAACCTTAACAATTACGCAGTACCTATTCCAGTCTACAGTTAGCAGACGTACTGTAGACCTGATTAAACTTTTATGTGACTTGTATCCAGAATGTAAACAATATTACGTAGGAAAACATACGGAGACAGAGATATGGTTGAAAGGTAAGGTCGGCTTACTTGTGAAAGTTCTGCTAATGTGAAAATCATCACGTTGCGAATCATGGACAATTAGATTTTTGTAACTGATCTACTCCACACCTCTGGACAACCAGTAAACGAACCGAGTGCGAAATCTGCTAGTGCCGCTCCTCCGCAGCCACCAGAACGTAACCGAGCACCGCCTGAGCCGCCGCGGACTCACCTCGAAACGGCTGCAGTGTGAGCTCGGAGCTGGCGCCGCTTGCTCTTCTGGCGACGGGTGCTCTGCTGCCGATACTCGCTGTGAAAAAGACTGTGGATTCATCTCCATCGCGGCGTTCGCAACTGTAAGAACGATATTGACCGATGCTGCGTTAACCAAAGGCTGGTTCACCTCGCGACACCACAGTAACTGAACCCTGACCTACGGGCTCACACGCAGTACCTGTGATTAGTAATGGTACTGTAAGGGAGGGCTAGTGGCGGGGGTGGAGGGGATGACGCGCTGGAAATTTCGGAGAATTGTTTGCGAAACTAGCGGCGCCCCGTGAATAGACTCCCCACCCCTCAGGTACCTGGACTCGAAGGAAGGACCAAAGGTCAAGGTGTCTGGAATGTGGACGACGGAGGTAATAGACGCA